>NW_026691117.1:0-300000 GCF_020826845.1 Diceros bicornis minor | reverse complement strand
AATATGCAGATTCCTCAAAAAATTAAAAATAGAACTACCATATGATCCAGCAATTCCACTTATGAATATTTATCCAAAGGAAATAAAAACACTAACACAAAAAGATATCTGCACCCCACTGTTCATTGCAACATTTATTTACAATAGTGAAGACACGGTAAGCAACCTAGTGTCCTTTGATGGATGAACGGGTAAAGAAGATGTAGTGTAAGTATATATATATAACAGAATCTTATTCAGCCATAAAAAGGAAAGAAATCTTGCCACTTGCAACAACATAGACGGGCATTATGCTAAGTGAAATAAGTCAGAGAGAGAAAGACAAATACCATATGATCTCACTTAAATGGCGAATCTAAAATTAAAAATAAAAACAAAAACTGAGCTAACAGATACAGGGAACAGCTTGGTGGTCGCCAGAGGCAGGGGGTGGGGGTTGGGCAAATGAATGAAGGGGTCAAAAGGTATACACTTCCACTTAGAAAATAAATGAGTCCTGGAAATATAACAAAAAACATGGTGACTATAGTTAGCAATATTGTATTGTACATCTGAGAGATGCTAAGAGAGCAGATTTTAAAAGTTCTGATAACAAGAAAAAAATCTGTAGCTATGTGAGGTGATGGATGTTAACCAGACTTATTGTGTTGATCTTTGGTAATATATACATATATAGAATCATTATGTTATATGCCTGAAACTAATATAATATCATATGTCAAGTTTTAAAATATCAATTTTATTTCTATATACTAGCAAAGGAAAATCTGACAATATAAGTAAGAAAATATGTTAATTTACAATAGCATCCAAAACAATGAAATAATTAGAAATAAATTTATCATAAGAAGTACAGGAGCTGTACAATGAAAGATACAAAACATTATTGGAAGCAATTAATGAAGACCAAAATAAATGGAAAGACATTTCATCTTCATGTATGCGAAGACTTGATACTATTAAGGTGGCAATACTCCACAAATAGAACTAGAGATTCAGTGGAATTCCAAGCAAACTCCCAGCTGCCTGTTTTTGCAGAAACTGACAAGCCAAGGCTAAAATTCATATGGAAATGCAAGGGAGCCACAAGAGCCAAAACAATCTTGAGAAAGAAGTTCAAAGATGGAGTATTCACACTTCCCAATTTCAAAAATTATTACAAAGCTACCATAATGAATACAGCGTGGTGCTGTCATAAAAAATAGACATACAGACCAACGGAATAGAATTGAGAGTCCAGAAATCAACCTACATATTTACAGTCAATTGATTTTTGATGAGTGAAAAGACAATTCAATGGGGAAAGAACAATGTTGTCCACAAATGGTATTGAAACAACTGGATTTTCACACGCAAAGAAGTTGGACTCCTTGCTTACAGTACTTACAAAAATGAACTCAAAATAGATCCAACAGCTAAATATGAGGCAAAACTATACAACTCTTACAAGAAAACACATGGGAATTGTCTTGACATGAGTACAGCCATGTTTGGCCGCTCCATTGACCTATAGCCACCAGCACACAAAGAAATACAAAGCTGCTTTCTGTGTGGTGGGAACTGGCCTTTTCCCGGGAACTGGCCTTTCTCCCATGGAGGGAGTTGCAAGTTGTAACAGTTCAAGGCTCTTAGAGCATGGTAGCACGGGATGGACTGGCCATCTGTGCCGGGCTAAGATGATAACCAAAGAAAACAATGCACGTACACAACCACTGGGCTGGGACGTTAGCCAAGGGGCTCAGTGCACGTATGCCACTGATAACTGTTTTGGGCATGGGAACACTAGATGCTTGCTCTGTAAACTCTGTAACTGCTTATATAAACTGCTGGAAGCTGAGACCTGGTGAGAGTTCCACCTGTGGAAGGGACACCTTGCCCAGGACGTGTGATCCTTGCCCAGCCGCGTCGATTGACAGGGCTCTCCCGGCAGTGGGGCGTGGATGTTGTGAGTAACTGATTTGATATGAAGTAATTGATTTGATATGAAGTAATTGATTTGATATGAAGTAATTGATTTGATGTGTTCTCTTTTCAGTCAACCTGGTGTTTCTCTTTCCGGTTGATTTGTGTCATTTCTCTTCAGCCGATGTGGGTGTTTTCCCTTTCCAATCGAGCTGATGTTTTTTCCCTCTTAATATTTGACCTATTTGATCTGTTTGCAGACTGTCACCTTTACTATCCTCTATATAATAAAATATACCTTCAGTCCATTTGTTTGGAGTGGAAAGTGTCTTTTACATCTCCGATCGAATCCCCGAACCTCTCATAACAGGAATAAAACTTTTATTTTATTTAATTTTTTTTGTGAGGAGGACCAGCCCTGAGCTAACACCCAATGCCAATCCTCCTCTTTTTTGCTAAGGAAGACTGGCCCTGGGCTAACATCCATTATCTTCCTCTACTTTATGTGGGACGCCGCCACAGCATGGCTTAACAAGCGGTGCGTCGGTGCCCGCCCGGGATCCGAACCAGCGAACCCTGGGCTGCCGCAGCAGAGCACGGGCACTTAACCGCTTGCGCCACTGGGCCGGCCCTAGGAATATAACTTTTGACCTTGAGTTAGGTGATGATTTCTTAGATAGGACATCAAAAACACATGAATAAAAAATAAACAAATTGGACTTCGTCAAAATTAAAAATTTGTGTGTATCAAAAGGCAGTATCAAGAAAGTGAGAAGACAGCCTGCTGAATGGGACACAATACCAGCTCACCATATATATAACAAGCTACTTGCAAATAGAAGATAGAGTGAATGCTTACAACTCAATAATAAAGAAACTAATAACCCAATTTAAAAATGGGGAAAGGAGCTGAGCAGATATTTCTCCAAAGAAGATATACAAATGGCCAATAAAGACATGAAAAACGTTCAACACCATTATCCAGGAAGAAAATGCAATCAAAACCACAATCAATAAGTATCATTTCCCATCCACTAGGATGGTTGTAAATTAAAAATATAGATATTAAGACGTGTTGTCAAGGATAGGTAGAAACTGGGATCCTCATACATTGTTGGCAGGAATAAAGATGGAAAATAGTCTAGCAATTCTTCAAAATTTAGAGAGTTTTCATATGACCCAGCAGTTCCACTCTAGGTGTGTACCCAACAGACATGAAAACATGAAAGCTTGTACGTGAATGTTCATAGCATCATTATTATAATAGCCAAAAGGTGGAGACAAGTCCAATGCCCCTCAACCGATGAATGGATCAATAAAATACAGTATATCTATGCAACGGAAAATCATTTGGCACAAAACAGAAAGAATTACCGATACACTAAAAACAAGGATGAACCTTGAAAACATGACATATTAAAGGAGCTATCACAAAAGAACACACATTGTACTATTCTGTGTATATAAGAGGTCCAAAGTAGACAGATCGAGGGAGAGAAAAAGTAGAGGAGTGGTTGTCTAGGGCTGTGGCGATGGGGGAAGGGGGAGTGACTGCTAATGGGTCCAGGGTTTCATTCTGAGGTGATGAAAATGTTCCACTGTTGTGGTGATGGTTGCCCAACTCTGTGACTCTACTACAAGCCATTGATTTGTACACTTTAAATGGGTGGCTTACACGGCATGTGAGCGATATCTCAATACAGCTGTTTTAAGAAAATACAGAGAAAGATAATTTGTTTCAACTTGGAGATGTGTCTTGGTCCCAGGAGCAGCCGGACTAGGCACTTGCTATAGCACAAAGACCCAACCCATGCAAACGATATGGGTCACAACCCCACAAAACCCACCTTCACAAAGCCCACCCCCAGGGAAATGGGGAAAGACGTCCTCAGAAGGAATGGATGGAGGAGTTGGCCACTGGAGGAGGGGGTGCAGACTTGGTCCAGCCAGCAGCATGGGCACGAACAGCCCTAACCCTAACCTTCACACTGATGAAATTTTACCTTGAATTTACGCCTTGATCTTCCCAAGGTGAAGCACGTGCAGCTTAGAGTGTCTCTCTTGGCAGGAGGGTAGCTGGCAGAGGACAGAGAGGAAATTTTATCTTTTGATTTTCAAAGCAGCTATTCCATGTGGGAAATACATCAAAGGGGAGAAAACATGAGTGTACACGGGGATATCTTCACTACAATTCAATTGGACCAAGACACTGAGGTTTGCTTAGACAACTTGCCCAGAACAGGGCTGGAGATGGGATTTTAAAAAATAGGACTTGGAATTAATGAGTAATATTGGGAGTGATTCACTGGGTACGATATTCAGGAACTCATCAAGTTGAACAGAAATCCTCCCAAAAGACCAATGAAAGTGCCCAAGGTCAACGATGAACTCTGGCGATAGGTAAGGAGCAGGACCTGCGCAGGGAGCATGTAAAGGAGAACTTTCCATGACACACAAGGTGTGAAGGAGTTTCACTGGAATCATCCATCTGCGAGCTGGGCCCCTCTCATTTTCATATTTACTAGCTTATGACTGTTAAGCGGTAACAACACCATTTGTGACCCCTCCTTCATGGCTTCAGGAACATTTGGTAGCTTAAGGCATCACTCTCAGAGCTGTAAGAACTTCTGGAAACCACTTACGACCTCCACAATAGCCCTATTTTACAGATGAGGAAACTGACGCCCAGGGAGGGTTCAAGGACACACTGGGAGTGTCTCTGACTTCTGGTCCAGGGCACTGTCTCATTGGGGAGCCACGAAGAACTCTCCTCTCTATGCCAGAAATGGGCTGATCCTTAGGACATTTTCAAAGAAAGCTGCCTTTTTTTAAATTTTTAAAAATTTTTCCCCCAAAGCCCCAGCAGATAGTTGTATGTCATAGCTGCACATCCCTCTAGTTGCTCTATGTGGGACGCGGCCTCAGCATGGTCCGAGAAGCGGTGCGTCGGGCCGCGCCCGGGATCCGAACCCAAGCCGCCAGTAGTGGAGGGCGCGCACTCAAGCGCTGAGCCACGGGGCCGGCCCTATAGGATCATTTTAGTTCTTTCCCTGATACAGAAACAAAACAGGCTACTGGACAAGAGAAAACTCTAGGGCAAGTTGCCATTTTTAGTTCATCCCCACAGAGATTGGAACAAATTGACTGGAGTCCTGACCCCTCAGTCCACATAGTCGACCCACAATAAATGTATCAGCTCGTCATGAATGAGCATCAATGAGCCGAAACACGTTTGTCTCCTCGGCCAAGTAGCATCAACCTTCATGACAGGTATGCTCCTGCCACCAGGTCCCGTCTCTCCCACAGGTGCCCAGACAGTGGGCGGGCACAGTGGGCGGGACGGTGCTGCCTCTGGGGACTGGGACCAGCTCTCTCACCTGCAGGCTGGCGGGGTCAGGGCCCGTCTCCCTCACCGAGGCGATGGAGGTCTCCAGCTGTCCCTGCACACACGAACAAGCAGGCCTCCGTGACAAAGGCCCGGGACACAGAGCAAAGGGTATACCGTCCCCCCGCGTGCAGCCCGGAGGCAGAACCAAAGGTGGGTCTCTCTCGGGCTCGGAGGCCAGTCTCTCCGGGAGCCGCAGCCTCTTCTGATACCTCTCCCTGGGCGCCGGCTGTACCGAGACAAGGGGCTGGGAGTTCTGGGGAGACAGGAGTCCCCACACGCTGTCCTCCACCCCACAGCACCCACGACCCGGCCCCACACTGGATCCAGGGCCTCTTCCAATGCTCCAACCGATGTGGGGGTCACAGAGCAGTCGGCGGAGTGGGGACCCTCGGGACCAGCCCTGTGGCAGCTGTTGGTGTTGCGCATGTGCGCGGAGGAGCGGGGTCACGTGCATGCGCTGTGCGTGGGTCCCGAGAGCGTGCCCGGCTGGGGACGTGAGGCCCGGCTGCCCCGCGCGGGTCCACCCGCGACCGCCGATTGGAGGGAGGCCCGTGCGCCCCGAGCGCGTCCCTACCGCCCCCACGCCGGGGAGAGCACAAGCCGTGTCCACACTGAGCTGGCTGATGCAGTTCCAAGAGCAGGCTCTCAGGAGACAGTTGGGAAACTGAGGCCAGGAGAGACAGGGACTGGCCCGGGCCCATGAGATGGGCAGAGTCCAGAGGAGAAGAAACAAAGGCTCCTCCTGTTTGGATCACACCTGCTTCGGTGTTTTCATTCACTCACCCATTCACTCATTGTTTCGTTTACTCTCTCATTCCTTCAATCACTCACTCAGTCATTCTCTCATTCATTCCTACACTCATTCATTCAGTCATCACTCATTCATTCACTCATTTGTTCATTCACTGGTTCATTTATTCAATCATTCAGCCAACATCCTCCAGTCCTTGCTGTGTGCCAAGCACTGTGACTTCACCAGGGAGCACAACCTGATGTGGTCCCTGCTCACGTGGAGCTCACGTCCACTGTGTGACATAAAAGAGGGCAGTCCCTGGGGGTACCAGGGGTGATGAGCACCAGAAATCCACACCTGAAAATAGAGGCCAGTCATGCAGAGAAAAGTTCAGAGAAAACCCATGCTGGGCACTGCAGTCTTGCATGATCCTTGACCCCATGCCCCAGCAGAAGAGCTGGGGGCCACATTTCCCAACGGCTGAAGGCGAAGGTGGGTGCTAAGGGCAGCCAATGGCTCAGGGAGACCTGAGGATGATGCCCCGTGGGGGCTGAGGATCTCTGGGCACTGACTGGGGAGGCAGGTGGCACAGGAGGGAAATGGGGCTCCTGGGCCAGGCTGCCAAAAGGCAGGGTGAGCGGGCACTCAGATCCACCACCTGGACTCCCGTGTGTGTCTTTGCCTCCGTGCCTCCCCCTGGTGAGAAAAGCTCAAACCCTCTACACCACCCTCGCTCCTCCCTGCCCCATCCAGAGTGGTGAGAGCTCCAGGAGAGGAGAGTGAGGGGCAGGGGGAGCCCTGACCACCCCTTTCCCTCCTCCACCAAGTAGAAAAATCTGACCTCGCTCAACCTTTGGCATTGGTTCCCCTGGTTCCCAAGAAACATCTTTCTCCCTCAGACCTCAGTCCTGACCCAGGAGAGAGATGGACAGTGCCAACTCTGCACCTCCTTCCTCCATGGGCGTCTCCAAAGCCCCCAAGAGGTGTTACCCATGCCACTGTCCTCAGCCCAGGGCACTCATCCAAGATGGAGAGGTGTGCAGAACTAACTCCCAAAGATTCAGAGGGTCCAGAGCCCCCCAAGCACCAGCATTCTCCCCCTCCCACCAACCCCAGGCCACAGACCCCTGGAGGGAAGGGAGGGAGCCAGGTGACTCAGAGCTGCCCACTGTGACCTCCCCCCACCAGTCACCATGGCCTCAGAGACCAGTGTGGTGTCCAGAAGATGATGCACGCTCTGGTGGAGCCTGGCCCTTTTTGGTGACAGAGGAGGCTATGGAGGTCAGGAGAGAAGGCTCTGGGGAGATAGGAAGGGCCAGGCCCCCACCCCATGCCAAGGCACCAGTTGCCTGATCATTGAATATGAACCTGTTCACCCACCACCAACCCCTCCTGGCAGTATTTCCCAGGAAGAGTTTTAGGAGTCTCACAGCTACCCTGGTCCACCTCTCTGAGCTTCTGGATCTGGAGGTGGGGACAACTAGGGCCCTTGCCAACCCCGGCTAAGAGAGGGAACCTTGAGGAGCTCCCATATGATAACAGAGCACTCCAGCCCTGGGACTGAGAAATTTTTGATGCCACTCTCTGAGTGAACACTGGGAAGGGTTAGGAAGAAAATACCCCCAATATATGTGTGCCCACTGTAAGCCAGGGCAGGGAGCAGCCAGTCACTGCTGTCACATCCACTGAGAAATGGAGTTGGTGATTGGCTTAGTTAGAAGAGCCTGGGGGAGGATGATGGAGTCTCCCAGCAGTGGAAAGACATGAGCTTTGGCCTTTCAGGTTCCTGGATACCGTGTTGAGGGAGGGGCAGCAGCCCTCCATTCACAGAGACCTCCTGGGAGGGGAGAAACTAGGGTGGTGGACGGTGGTCGGCCCAGCAGAGGGCAGGCTTGGGAAGAGTGGCGGGGCTGTCCTGAGGGGAGTGGAGCCCTGCTGTAGGAGAGACCTTTCCCTACCTCTCAGAGCTCATCTGGCTCTTTTCTTTCTTTCATTTTCAAATTAGAGGCAGCAAAAGGACAAGCTTACCTGTCTCTCATCCCCTTTCCATACTTTCAGCTTTGATGTCCACCCCTCCTATGACGCCTGCTCTCTTGGGAAGGTAAAGGCAGGAGCTGGTGGCTGAGGCAGCTTCTGGCCTTGAGGCAGGCGGCACCAGGAGCGGCTGGATGGGAGGTAGGAGCCTGCGGCCCGGCCCCTGGCGTCTGTGGGCAGCCTGGTGGTGAGGGAGTTTGTGGCTCTTGCTTCAAGGAGGTGGGAGGCTGTGAGAGTCAGGAGTGCAAGGTGGACCTTGCCCTGGGGGCAGGACAGTGTTCTGTACACGGCAAACGTGTGTTCATACACACACATGTAAGTGTGAGCATGTGCTGTGTCATCCACAATAGGGTGTGTGCCAGCAACGTGTGCAGAGCCCAAATCCTAGCTGAGGGACTGGCTCATCCTGTATTTTGAGGCCTCAGTAGCATTCTTACCCAGAGGCCACATGTGGAGTTGATGGGGGTGTGGCAGGCCTTGCATGCAGGACAGCCCCAGCCCACTTGACTGTGTAAATCTGCTCTGTGGAGGGGGCAGAGGTGTCTCCAGCAGGGGCTCTGCTGTGCAGCGCGAGGCCTGGCAGTCCATGCAGCCCAAAGGGGCTAGACCTGCTGAGCCGGCACTTCAGAAGCATCCAGTCCTTGAGGACATTGTTCACAGGGAGAGGTTTTGGGTGCTGGTGCCCCCTCGCCTACTGGGGCTCGTCCCTGATGAGGGTCCAGCAAGTTGGAGAGGGGGCGGAAAGGGGGGATGAAACATAGGCCAAATTCATGTCCCAAGTCACAGGCCAAGCCCAGTGAATTTCCCTGTTCCCTGCCTCAGTTTACCTATTCAGGAAATGTTCTAGAGTACTGGGCAGGGTTGGCTCCAAAGCTGGGGTCAGGCGGTAACAAACAAAATTCCAAGCCAACCTCCTCCTCTATGCAAAGATCATTTCCATTACCCTGAGATGGGGTGAGTGGATGTTGGGGGTACAATGGTATTCTGGGTGGCCTTGCCCTGCCCAGGACCTCGTCTTCGGGGGTCTGGCCCACACCCGGCCTGCCCAAGGTCACCAGCAGTAGCAGTGGCACTTACATCTGTCCCAAGGTCTGGAGAGGGGAGAAGTGGGCAGCCTTACACCCTGGTGGGGACACTCACGATTTCTTTCTTTCTTGAAGAAACACGAGACCCTCAAGATTCATGTACTGTGTGATGGAGAGAAACAAATACCAACTGTTCCTCCAAAAATGCAATGTATTTTGTACTTTGTAAAGTATTAATTAAAACGGAGAAAAATATCATGTTGGCTGAGGGCGTCTGATTTTGTGCTGCTCCAGGGCCACATCTCATCTCTTTCCTTCTCCATTCCATGGTCGGGGAACATGGCCAGGGGCTGAGAGGAAGGCAGAACAACCTCCCCGTCCACACCCAGTGGCTGAGAGAGGACACATCCCCAGAGCGAGAGGGGCTTTATTAGTTACCTGATGCAGAGTAACGAGTTGCCCCAAATGCAATGGATTAAAATGATTGTTTACGTGTCACGGTTTCTGTGGGTTAGGAATTCGGGAGCAGTTTGAGCAGTCCACTCAGGGTCCCTCGGGAGGCTGCAATCATCTGAAGTCCTGGCTGGGAAGGGAGGATCTACTTCCCAGGTGGTTTATTCACAGGGCTGGCAAGTTGGGCTCAGCTGTTTGCAGGGAGCCTGTTCCTCTCCACATGGGTCTCCCCATGGGGCTGATTGAGTGTCCTCACAATACGGTGCCCGGATTCCCCCAGGGCAAGGGATTCAAGGACCAGTGTAGGAACCAAAATGGTTTTTTGGCCCCGAGCCTCAGAATTCACACGCCTCTGCCTCCACCATACTCTGTCACCATATAGCCCCGCTCTGATTTGACACAGGAGGAGAACACACAAGGGTGTGAAACCAAGAGGGCAAGGTCATTGGGGTCATCTTGGAGACCGGCTACTGTGCCCATCATTCCTCCCAAACCTCTGGCAGAGGCAGGCTTGGGGGTGAGGGGGCCTGCGGAGCAGAACAGGGCCTTGCTGGTGCATGGGGAGGATCCGGGGCTGGATTCCGGGCCACAAGGCCTCTGGCACAAGCCTGGAGCCCTGTTGTGGATGTCACACCACCAGGAAGGTCCTTGGTGCTAGAAGCGCAGGAGCTGATGTCTCCTGACAAGATACCCTAGGGGCATGAGGGAGGGCTTTGTGCCCAGCGTCCCTCCCACAAGGGCTCTGGCATTTGGTTCCTGCCCTTTTGACAGGTAGGCATGGGGGATGCCCAGGCAGGACAGAGGTCTTGGACCTTGGACACCCTTCACTGCCCCTCTCTGACGTTTTCCATAGAGGGCCGGTGTGACCAAGGCAGTGCTGAAGACCTGAGCTTGCACTGAACCCCACCAACCTCCATTCCCACCTGTCTCACCCCTGCTCGCAGGAAAAGCTGACCTGGGGATTGAAGGGAGTGACAATGAGGATGAAGTTCACTCACTACCCTGAGCCCAAGAAAGTTCTGGATGCTGTGAATGCTTTCCTTTCTGGGGTCTTCAGACTACGCCCCCCTCATTCCTTCAGAGACCCCATTGGAGCTGGGACATCCACGGGGACTCTTGATTTCCCCCAAAATCTCAAAAGTTACAAAGACCTCCAGGGCCCGATCTCCCTTTCCCACCACTCACTCACAGTCACTGTCACTCGGGCGGTGCTGGACCTTGTGCCAGGTGCTGGGGACCCCGAGGAACAGGCTGTGGCCCCTGGACCTGCGTCTCTCTAGGAGGTGAGAAGACAGGGAAAGGAGCTATTCCAAGGAGTGCAAGGCCAGGCTAGACCACAAGGGTGTGCTGTGCCCAGGGGGAGGGAATGACCACTGTCCAGTAGTAGGGGGCAGACCAAGAAACCAGGACATTAGGGTTGAGCTTGGTAAGATGGGGACCCAGCAGAGGGAGGAGCAAAGGCGGAGAGGGCCAGAGGGAACCTTGGCTGGAATGGACGAGTGCGGCGGGTGAGGGAGGAGTTGATGCGGCAGGTAGGGGATGAGGCTGAAATGGAAGGTGGGTGATCAGGTCCGCCAGGGGCCTCACCCTCCTATAGGCCATGGGGAGCCACTGAGGACTTCCACGCTGGGGACCCAACTTAGCATCTGAGTGGGAGTCTTCGTTATGAAGAGGGCTGATAGGAGCAGGAAAGGGGAACTGCCAGGGTCCTGGCCTCAGTTCTCAGGAGGAGGCCCCTGGCTGGTTCTAGAGTCGTCCCTGTGCAGAGTTGGGGTGGTGGGGGCAGCGGAGTATCAGGGGACCAGCAGATGTCCAGCCAGCCCTCAGAACCATGACTGTGCCTCTCGCCCAACCAGGGCATAATTCCTCCTGGAGCAGCTCTGGCTGCTTGTGGCAGGTTCTCACCACTGCTCACATTCAGACCCCCACGGGGGTTACCCATGCCAGGACTCCACCCCCAAGTGTCTGATTCAGTTTCTCTTGGATAAAATATCGGTGTAAAACGTCCCCCACCCTCTCTCAAAAGGTAATGTAAAGAACTGGGCCACAGAACAGCAGCAACTGTGGTCACATGGCCCCCCGGGTTTATCATGTGATATTCCTCTGGGGGAGCAGGGGGCTCATGATGGTCAAAACGAGCTCTCCAAAGGGAATGTGCGGGATGAGATCGTGGGGGTGGTTGCACCACATAGACAATACGCTAAAACCACTTAATTGTACACTTTAAAATGGTCCTACATCATGTGACTCACATGTCAATGTTTTAAAAATATCGATGTGGTAGAAAAAGCAACAGGAATGGATGCTGGGCGTGAAGGATGGCCAAGAAAGAATGTGAGTTATTCTGACACTCTTGCGGGTTAAAGGAAGTCCCTATCAACATGGTGGAGGCAGCACAGAGAAGGAGGATGAGGACGGATGCAAGAACCGGGAGCTCCCACCTCGCAAATGTTGGTGGGGGAGCATCTCATTTGAGCTGTTTTTCCAGGAGCTCTGGACCTGAGCTGATCCAGCGGGAAGCTGTGCAGCGTCAGCGAGACCCAGGCCCATCTCTCACCCTGATGAGCATGCGGCACCGGGAGGGTCCTGTTGTCCCGGGAGAACCTCGGAGTGCAGGCAGAGCCTCTGAGGATCCTGTAGGGAACAGCCCCGCGTTGTTTTCAGGGCAATTAATACTCGGTGTCTTGGACTCAAGATCACTGAGCGTGTCATGAAATACGTGGTAAAAGTGTCCAAACTTAAAAAATTAAATGAAGGCACCAGTGATCCCACTCCTTAGGTATACACTTGAGAAAACTGAGAACACGTTCACACAGACACTTGTACCGAATTCAACAGTTGGTGGACATTTGGGTGGTTCCACTTTTTGGTTATTATGAATAATGCCAGAACTTCATGTACGAGTTTTACATTGGCCCAGCGTTTTATTTTTTTTGGATCATTCGCATACATCAAAACAATCAATCAGTAACCTCCCAGATGATTCTATCATACAGGCAAGGTTGTGAGGCCCAGGGTGAGGGATTGAATCTGCCCAAAGGAATCCCCTCATGAACATGGCCCCCAGAGCAGGCGGCCTCATCTTGATTTCCTAGTTTGAGGGCAGACTCATTAGAGGCAGCCTGCACCCAGATGCGCCAGCTGGAATGAACGCGTCCTTCTCACCACTGCATCCCCTGCACCTGGCAGCTCCTGGCGTACAGTCAGACAGGAACAGGGACCCTATCAGGCCTTTGCTTCATCTTCAGTGTTCTCCCGCTGTAATGAGGGTGGATGACTTAGCTGTAGAACAGCTTCCGGTCATGAGCCTGAGCCTGTTCAGTTTCCGTCTCTGAGGGTGGACTCACAAGGGCTATTTTTCTGATGGGCACAGATTCCTGTGCTTTTCTCTGGCAATTCAGCTGGCACCACCCTACCAGAGCGACAGCAAGACCAAGTCTCTCCGCTCCTCATGGGCAACCCCCACACCAGCTACATCCCACCTGATTGCCTCCCTAGCAAGACAATGGACTCCTGGTTCGAGGAGGTGACCACACTCTCGGGATTTTTCCTTTTAAACTTGACTGCTCAGCATGCCCTCAGTGTGGCCCCGAGAAAATCACAGCAAGAGGGACTCCAAGCACTGTCTCCAGCTCAAGCTCAATCTGGGCTGTTCCATGAGAAATATCAAGGTTGGTGTGGAAGAAAGGTTGGGTTTCTTGGTCGCCACAGCATGAGCGTCTGAGGGTAGCTGGGTGATGCACCCTGGGAGAGAGAAAGGCAAGTGTGGGCTCCTTGGGGGAGGGGATACATTCCTGGGGCTCAATCCTGGGGCAGGGCAGGCCCCAGGAGAATGGAGACCTCACAGAGCCACCCCAGTGCTGGGGGCCACCCCCAAGGCCATCTGAAGTGGTCTCTGGGAAGGTCAGGCTGCATGGTTAGGCCGAGGCAATGAGCAGCTCCCATGCTGCCCCTGCGGGGAGAACGGCCCTCAGAGTTGTGAGTAACTCTGCTGCTGGTCAGGAGGTGCTGGGACCTGACCAGGGCTGCCCATGAGGAGAGAGAACAGTGTGGATCTTCAGAAACGCAGCCCGAGTGTCTACCCTGTGCCAGGTGCTCAGCGAGATTGTCACCCGCTGTGCCAAGTCAGAGCACTCTTCCTGCCGCGTGGTTCTCAGCGTCTGACTGTGTCACATGAACACAGTGAGTGCACAGTAGGTGTTTCCTGACCTCGTGAAAATGCGAGCCAACCACATATTCAAGAAACAAGCATGATCAGGACAAGACTCTCCTGAGTGAGTCAGGGGTGGACCTGACGAGAATGGCAGGCCAAGTGTTTTGGATTCACTGATGTCAGGGTCTGTGTGCCAGCAAGAGACCCCCGTCCCCGCCAGAAATCATCATGGACTGGCAGCATGTACACCTGGCGGGTGCTCAGGGAACAGAAGACTGAGACCTATGCCCCTGGGAACGGCTATCCACTGAGGGAGATAATGGTGGCCACCGTGTGATGAGAGTCCCTCCACCTTCTCAGGCCACACCTGCCACTCGGGCTGTGCACTGGCCTCCTCTACAGACCCCAATACATGCAGAAGGACAGAGCCTGAGTGTAAGAAGTCAGGACAGCCAGAAGACACGTCGGAGTGGCCCATGGTCACTGCATTGAGGGTGTCCTCACACACTCGCTGAACTGACAGGAGCCCGGAGCCTGCAGACAGACTTTTCGCAGGGAAAAAAAGGATAAATTATAGCAACGAAGCTAATGGTGGAAACAGTTTCTGTGTCTGTGGGCCTGCCGAGGTCACAGGGAACCAACAGAGCCAGCGGCAGAGGGAAGGCCCGATGGAAACAGCCCCTGAAACACCAAAGTGCCTCGAAACACTCTGCAGTGGGTTTTTGAAAGATAAATCCTTATTGTATTTAAATTATACATTTTTTTTTGCATTTTTACAAGTGTTTTTTAAAAATGCTTTTCACAATTTCAAAAGACATTATTAGAATCCAGCCTTCAAAGGAAATACTTAGGCCTGTGTGTGCATACGGTCGCGCGCAGGCACACACACGCTCTCTCCGCAGTCTGTCTCTGGAGGCAACATGAGAACCAGAACCGGTGGTGCCTCTGGGACAAGAGACGGGAGACTTAGTTTTCATAAGACACTTTGTACCAAGTACGTATGTTCCGTGTTCAAAAACATCAATAGCTTTGTTTAGAACAACTGATTTAGTAAACAGTAATATAAACTACAATTTAAGAAAGAACACTTTAACACTGAAATGAGCCTTTTGGTCTAATTGCATTCTCCCCGGTATGAAAAACATTATTTTTCACTTTGGTGGCTGTGGTAAGGCACTCTAAATATTAAATATCCTGCTTTCTTTTAAATGCATGTAAAACATTCCTCCAAACGGGCCTCTGCAAACAGCTCCTGGCACGCCAGCTTTGTCATTTCAAATCTTTCCCCCTTGGGAGCCCCTCTGGGCCTTGTGGAGCCTGGCCTGTAGCTTCTGCCTCTCTGAGGCCCCGGGGGGCCTCTGTTTCTCTGCTCCACGTGCCCGTGGACAGCCTCTGACAGGGCCTCTTCCAGGGCACAGGGGGACTGGAACCCTTGGTCAGGCTGCCCCCTGCTTGCACAGGCTGCTCACTCACAGCCCCAGGAAGGAGCGCAGCGCCAGGGAGCCTGCAGCCTGAGAAGCTGCTGCTGGGCGCTCGCTCTGGCTCCTCACCACTACGCGGTCTCTCCTGATGCCCTGGCAGAGGGTGCGCTGGGGCAGGAGGAGGCCAGCTGGGACCTGGGAGGGGAAGCAGTGCCCAGGGAACTGGTCCTGGCCCAGCCGCACACTGGACGCTGCTGCCACATCAGGTAGTCTGCTCTGTGGGCACGCACTCACGCCCGTCCAGTCCAGCCTTACGCTCCATGGCAAATACCGGTCTTCCAGGCAACCGATTCCCAGGCACCCTCGGATGTTCTTGCCTCACACAAACAGCTCTCCTTTGTCTGCACAGAAAGGAAAAGGGTGGCTTGGCTGGGCTAGGCCAGAGGCAAGTCACCAAGAAGAGGAAGGGTCATGAGAATACGCTTTCTAGAACCAGGTACAAACAGAGCCCAATGTTAAACTTCAATTTCTACCAGGCATTAATGCCTCCTTTTGAAGGGAAAGGTATACTATCCCCAAACCAAAGACATGTGCAAGCCCAGAATGACGGTGTGTCCGTCGCATGGAGAAGAGTACATGCACAGAGCTGTAGGCCCAGGAGGCTCCTGGACACGGCCCACTCTGCTCGCCCCATATGCACGCCCCTCACCCACAGTCATGGCCCACTCTGCTCGTCCCTTATGCACACCCCTCACCCACAGTCACATCCGACCACACCCTGCCCTCCACACGTCCTGAAGTCTGAGCACCCTCCAGTCCTGGTCATGCCCTAATAGAGGGAGACCTCCATCCGTCATCCCTTGTCTGGGTTTCCACATCTCGGGAGCATTTGGTCAAGGGACACAGGGTGACTGGGCACCTCTTTGGGCCGGGTCGATGTCTGTGTGCTGGGAGCTGGGACACGACAGTGAGTGAACACGTACGGTTCCTGTCCTCATGGGACAAGAGCTAGTCAAACAGTTAGAAAGAAACAAACGATCAAACCAATATATACGTGTTTACAAACTGTAAAAAGTGCCACGAGGGACAAGAACGGACGAAGTGCTCTAGAGGACAGTCCAGGAGAACAAATCTAGACTGGGCTCGGGAATGCCCACCTCTGGACGGGACCCCAGACCTGGTGGGGCAGCCTCCTGCTACCCAGCCTTCAGACCCCACTTCTGTCCACATCAGCTCTGGGCACTCCTTGGCACAGAGGCCCCATTTTACCACCTCCACCTGAGAAGCAGAAGAAGTAGACAAGACATGGAGAAGCCAGGACTAAAATAATCTGGCTGATTAATAAGGAATCCTTTTGTTCCCATCCATCAGAGCCCCTCTGGTCTGACCACCACCCTGGGGACTCCACCCTCAGATTTTACGTGTTTAATAGAACAATTCAGTCTGGCCCCCAAAAGGTTAGCAGATCTCAGGGGAAACCAACCAAGTCCAACTCCCAGCTGACCACATGCAAACGCTGGGCACAGAAGGAGAAATACCCAAGCTCTGATGCTCCCTCTACTTAGGACAGTCACGGCACCTGGAGGGTGGCTGTGGGGTCTCGGGGGAAATCTAGAAGCGGATTTCATTTCGGTGTGACCCAAAACGTCCACATGGCATGACAGCAAACAGAAAACAGTGTACTCTAGTTGAATATTTTGCACATTTCATATGGATTTCCAAGGATGTGACTCTGCACAGTTTAAGCCATAGATCATTGATACCTCCAGATTGAGTCCATAATGACTCTTAGTTTTTAAATCAAAATAGCTTTAGAAGAGTCTGGCATCCTCAAGACATTAGCATATGGAAGTGCTGACTCCGAGTGACGGTGCTGAGGGACTACCCCGGTCATCACTGCGACCGAGGGTGCTGTGCACACAGTCACCCCCCCACAGTCCACGCCACAGCCCGTGTGTGTTACAGGCCTGAGATCTGAACCTCAGACGACAACTGAAGGGCAGTCAGGACTCTGGGTCGGGGGGGCCTCTGGATAGTCCTCACAGTAGCGTAGGGCCAGAGAACACTAACGAGGATGACCCCACTCTGTCCCGGCCCAGACGCCTAAATAGAAAACAATGACTCACCAGAGATGAGTAATTGAGATTTACAAATTAACATTCTTAGGTGCAAGGAAATAGCGAATTTACGTGAGGATCCCCACAAAATGAAATTAATTTTCTTCAGTCTTACCAGTCAGGTCAACTAAAGAGCAGCAGACTGACCTGACAGTTACTGTGGTGGAACGGGAGAGGCAATCAAGGAAAGCGCACATCCGAGGGCGGGAGGCACTTGGGTGTCTGACGGCTTTGTAACTGGGCAAACCTTCAAGAACAGCTCCATTCCAGCCTTGGCTTTGATCATTCTGTCCTGGCACTTTGGAGAAATGGGGCATATTTCCCTCCACAAAACCCCAGGGTATCTGACAAATCAGCGTCCTGCCGTCCCTCATTCCTGGGTTGGGTCAGGGTTTGGGCTTGGCCAGGAGCGGGATGAGCCCCACACTTTCATTTCCCGATGGCTCTCCCGGGGATTCATCAAACCTCTGCTGGGTTCCCCAACACCCTGACATTCTCGAGGGTCCACCTCCTACCACCGACTGGCATCCTCTTGAGAAAATTCACTTTCACATGAGCCCAACCACAAACCAAAGGAACCAAAAACAAAACTCCAGGATGAAAAAAGACACACATTATACAACTTCAAGCCAAACAACATCTGGATGAGCTGCTCACTGTAATTATCCACGCGGGGCGCCCCTCCACTGGATGGATGGACACTGAAAGCTGCCCACGGCTTAGGGTGAACCCAAGAGAGTGCAGCTCGGCCCGTCACTGGGGCCACACAGGCTTCGCCACTTACTGGTAAGGGGAGCAAAGTGGCTGAGTCCACAGCAAATGCAGGAAACCTGGACTTCTGGGTTGAACTCCATCAAGCTGAAGAGAGTGGGTGGAATCATTTCCGGAAGAGCGGTTTCCACTAGGTTTGTTCCGTTGCCAAGAATTCCGTAGCCTCAGACAAAAATATGTCCTTCTACATGACAGTAAAAACAGCGGTCAGTAAGTCAAACCAAGTGCAGCTCTCCTCACCAGGAATTCAAACTGCACCGCTCGGATGCTTTCGATACACAGGGATTGTTTTCTCCTCCTTGGTTGGCAAAATCACGTTAATGACACTTGGAAAAGAATCAGTTTCTTTTCTCCTCTTTTAAATTCTTACTCTTGGCGTATGTCAAGCAAACAAACCAAGCTCAGAATACAAACTTCCCACACCTGGAGGGCAACCTGGAGGGGCCTAGTCAACAAATCACCCAGAAACCCCATGTGAACACAGGAGAGCCTCAGAAGGGCAGTTATCCCCCTACTAACAGCTCTAAGTTTCACACTGACCAGGAGAGCAAGCCAAATATAAAACAACTTCTGGCCAGATGCTGAAAACTCTCAGAAATGATGTTTTGCTTATAAAAAGTGGAATACTCATCAGTGGTGCCAGATGTTTCATCCCAGGGGCATGGACCTCAGCGTCGAAACCCTAAGGCTCTTCTCCCTCTGTCTCTGTTTCTTGGTGCAGCCTCTCTGGAGAAGGCAGGGCCAGAGTCTCTGGCCCAGGCGACAGGAGGGGAGAAAGCAGTTCCTTCTCCACTCCAGAGGTTTACTACAGAATTACTAAGCTCTGGGCTAGTTATTTGTCTACAGAGAAACCAGGGCTACTATCGTTCTGTCAGGAACGTCACCCTCACCCTCTATTAACTGAACTCACTCTAACTAGGTCTTCCCACAGCCACGTTCCCTCCCTCAGGCTGAGGTCTGTGCCTGTGAATCCAACAGACACCGACCCTTCGCCATCGACCCCTCTACACCTTGCCAATGACCTGCCTGCAAGAGGCTCTCACCATTTCATACAGCACAGCCTGTGCCCCTACACGCCACATGCTTAACCGTCCCCACTCCTGAGAAGGGCAAGTATCGGGGGACATTCACCCGAGTCACAGGAAGGGTCCATACTGTTAGGAAGACAAACTTGTGAGAACTTGGAAGGATTCTGGTGAACGGAAAGAGCAGATAAGTGCCAGGTCATTCATTCACCCCACAAATATGTCCCAAACAGTAAACATAAGCTAAACATCTAACTGGTGATGGGAACATGAGGGGAAGGAAGAGACCCGGTCCCTCTCTCTGAGTTCAGTCTAGTGGAGGAGGCAGAGGTCAGCCAAAATTAACACCCAGTTAATCTGTGCTGACTGCAAGGATGGCAGGACAGGGGCCTCCGTGAGGGAACGTCAGGGAGCCTGATGTAGTTCATGGGCAGGAGCGGTCGGGAGGCTTCACTCTATCCACGTAGTCTGAGGGATGAGTAGGAGTGTGGAGGGGAGGGGAGAGCACGGTATTCCACGTAGGGGAGACAGCACCTGCACAGGGAGGGAAGGGCCATGGCCCACTGAGGGAGTTTAAACAAGGGCCGAGTGGATGAAGCCAGGGGACGAGGGGGAATATTTGCAAGACGCCAGTGGGGAGCAGGGAGGGCAGGTCATGCAGGATGCTGTAGACCACGGAAGGGTCTGGTCTTTATTCTAAGCACAATGGGGAGACGGTAAGGGTTCTAAGTAGGGAAGGGACATGATTCCTAGAGGGGAACGTGAGTGGACGTGGCAAACAGTGGAGAAGGAGCGGGGGGGGGTGACGAGCAGGGGTTCACTTTTGGACCCACTGAACTCACAGTGCTTAGAGACGGCCAGGGGAAAACGTCAAGTGGCACTGAGAGATGTTCGCACCTCCGAACAGCAGGCTTGGCCTCACCAGCCAGCTGGAGAGTCCTGAGCACACAGACGGTGACTGCAACCACGGTGAGGGTGAGACCTTCTGAAGGAGAAGGCAGAGGAAAGGAGGAGAGCACAGTCCCGCCTCGGGGACCTCCGACATGGGAGGGCCTGGCCCAGGAGGAGAGCCAGGAAATGAGTCCAGAAGGAACGAGAAACGAAGAGAGCCCTCGGAGAGCCCAGTCACAGGGGCGAAAGGAAGACTGCTCTTCACCAAGATGCTCAGCACGTCACGGCCAATGTCAAACGCTGCTGAGAGATCAAGAAAGGGAAAGATTGGACAATGGTCTCCAGGTTCTTTATTATTGTTTTCAGCAACATGGAGGTCACCGTAACCCTAGCAAGAGCCATTCAGCAAACTGATCAGTGTGGAAGCTGAGTGGAACGGACAGAGGAATGAGAAGGAGACGAAGAAATGGGGACAGTAAGTCAATGCAGCTCCTGAGAACTCTCGCCTAGAAGGGGAGGCAGGAGGTGAAGCGAAGGGGTGGGACTTGGGGGAATGGGAGGATGTGGAGGGCTCCACACAGGGCCTCTTAAGATGGAAGACACCTGAGTCAGGTGTCAAGACTGATGGCGAGGGACGAGTAGAGAGGGAGAGGCTGAAGTTGTGGGGAAGAAGGCCCAGCAGATGGAGTGAGGCTTCTGAGGAACGGGGGGAGAAGGGATCCAGGGCACAGAGAGAATCATCAGCTTCAGCAGGAAGAGACACGCTTCCCCCACCACTATAAAGGGAAGGGACCCAGGGCGGGGACAGGTAGAGGCAAGTGTGCAGGAGTCCGAGTGGGAAACTGAGGGCTTTCTCAGCTGACGGCATCTGTTTCCCCTATGAAACAGGAGGCAGGTTCTTCTGCTGAGAGTGAAAGATGGGAGGGTCAGCGGTCTGGAGGACGAAGTGTGGCCAACTTAGCTTTCCAGCAGGATTTGATCTTGGTGCCTCTGCTGAGGGATAACTTTGGAAAGACAGATTCTAAGTGCTTTGGTGAAGACCGCGGCACACCAACGGTCCCTAAGTTGACTCAAAAGGAAAAGAGGGGTTTACTGACCCAGAAAGTGTACACCTAGGTGAGCGAGGCTGGCAGAGCTGGGGCCTGGCCTCTGCTGCCTGGCTCGCAGAGAGCTTCTTTACCTAACTGTGCTCTGGCAAGGGCCACTGGAAAGAAATCACTGTTGTCACTGACAGAGGGAGGCTCAGGCCACAGTCAAGATCATGGTTGTGGCAGGCTACTTCTATAATGGCCCCTAGTGAGCCCTGTCTCCTGCTGTTCACACCCACGTGTACTCCCCACCCTTGTGTGGGGGCTGGACCTAGTGACTTGCTTCTCACAAGCAGAAGGCCAGCAAAAGTGAAGGTGAGGTCACTGCCCAGATTAAATGAGAGGACACTGGCTTCTGTCTCACTGGCACTCCGTCTTACCCTCTCATTTGGTCACTCTGACGAAGCCAGCTGCCATGTTGGGAGCTGCCACATGGAGAAGCCTACATGGCAAGGAACCGAGGAAGGCTTGGCCAGCAACCATTTGCTGGACAACTACCAGCAAGGAATTGGGGCCCCTGCATCCTGCCAACAACCATCGGTGTGCTCCTGGAAGCAGAGCCTTCCCAGTGGAACCCTACGATGACTGCAGCCTTTGAGAGACTCAGAGCCAAAGACCCAGCTAAGCCCCCCCACGATGCCTCACCCACAAAATTCAAGTGGTACTTCTACCCACTGCTGCTGGCAGTATCAACTGATAAAACTTCTGGAAAGCAATTTAACAATACATACTGACAAGAATAAAAATATCCTACTCCTTTGACACTCCTGGGATTTATTCTAGAGCAATAATCCAAACGAAAGAAAAAGTCACGTATGCACACAAGATAAATGTCATAATATCTCCAACGGCCACCGCACTCCGTCTCCAAAGAAGTATGCCACCTGACAACAGGGAAATGCTCATGTAATTTTATAATAAAATGGTTAAATTAATTATTAATTATGATAAATTAAATTGATGCTATATCATACAAATATTAAAAACTGTAACTGTGAAAATATTACCACCATGGAAAAATGCTTTATGTAAGTATAAATGATAAAACAAGCATATAAAACCACACCTATGCTGTGATTACTGTATACTAATGTGCACAAATGGGGGCCGGCCCTGTGGCGGAGCGGTCAAGTGTGCACGCTCCGTTGCGGCGACCTGGGACTCCCAGGTACTGATCCCGGGCGTGCACCGATGCACCACTTGTCAAGCCATGCTGTGGCGGCATCCCATGTGGAGTAGAGGAAGATGGGCACAGATGTTAGCCCAGGGGCAATCTTCGTTAGACAAAAGAGAGGGATTGGCATCGGATGGTAACTCAGGGCGAATCTTTCTCATCAAAAAAAAGGGCCGGCCCCGTGGCTTAGCCCTTAAATGTGCGCGCTCTGCTGCTGGCGGCCCGGGTTCGGATCCTGGGCACGCACCGACGCACCGTTTCTACGGCCATGCTGAAGCCGTGTCCCACATACAGCAACTAGAAGGATGTGCAGCTATGACATACAACTATCTACTGTGGCTTTGGGGGAAAAAATGTGCACATATGAACGAGGATTGGAAGAAAACAGTAGACAATGAACAAAGATGATTTCATCTGCTGGTAGGATTACTGAGGATTTCTACAAGATTTAGTCTTATATTAATGGCCCTCTCTTCAGACCAATATCAGAAACAAAAAGGTTAAATATACAAGCTTGAGAAAATGTGTCAATCATTCCTCCCTGCATTAATCACATTCTTCTCAAATCAGTGAACATCAAGCTCCTTTTAGGGGACACTTGTTTTCTCTTTGAAAGCCTCACACAGTTTCCTGTCTCTGCTGAGAGAAAGGCTCACAGCTCCTCTGCTGAGGGGTGGCTCTAATCCTCCACCCAATCCTTTATTGATTCCTTTCCATGGGAGCTGGGGATGAGGGAACTGGGAAGGGACAAACAGAACAGTGTCCCCAGGAAGTGATAAGAGAGGTAAGAGTCAAATGAAGGCAGGTGGTTCTAGCCCATGAGAGCCCCACTGCTCACAGCTCCAGACTGCACCATCCCAAGGAGGTGTAAGGTCCACTACCTGTTTGCCCAGCTGGGCCCCATCCATCAGAATAGACTTCTCCTTTATCCGTTAGGAACAGACTATGGTCCTGACCACAAGCGATCTATCAGACAAACAGAGGGAAGGTTGATGAGAAGAAATCTTTGGCAGCCCAGTGTCCTGCTCAAAGGACCCAAAGCACGGGAGCATTCCCTACTGCTCCTGAACCTGAGGGGGCCAAGTCCAGGCAGGCTGCCCCACACAACCTCTACTTCTTATTCTTTCTCACTCCACTGCAGCCTGGTTTCTGCCTGCCCCTCCACTGATGCGGCTCTTGCTAAAGGAAAGGGCCAGATGTCCTAAGGAGAAGACCCAAGAGCTCCTCCATCCCAGTCCATCCCTGAAGAACCACTCCCTTCTCCACAAGCCTTTCTCTTCCCCATCTCTCTCTTCTGCCTCTCCCATAGCTTCCAGTCTTGCTCCCTAGCTCAGCCTTACTCCTTACCCTTCAGTGTTGGAATCCTTCTCCAAGGTCTGTCTTCTGCCCTCTTCTCTCCTCCTCTTCACACTCCCCTGGGAGGCTGCATCCGTTTCCAAGGCTTTCTCTGTCACCTGTACACTGCTATCTCCATTCCCAACAACTTTACTGAGTTCCAGACCTGCTTTTCTAACTGCCTAATGAAAAGCACCGTTTACTAAATGCTTATTATGCCAGGCACTGTGCTAAGTCAATAACCAAGAACACCTACGAAGAAACTGAATCTCAGAGAAGGTTGGTAACTTGACCAAAGTCATCCAGTTAATATGTGGGGAAGCAGGGACTTGAATTCGCATCCATGGGACTTTCAAGTCTGTGCAAGACGCACTATACTCTACTGCATACTAAAAACAATTTCACTCTCTACCTCCTCCTTGCTTCTGTCTCCCACTCAACACGAGCCTCCTCCTCTAGGACTTCCCCATCCGGGTTGAGAACATCAGCAGCCACTCATTTGCCAGTGGAGTCAGGCTCCATTCCCTCTAGCTCACTCCCTGGACCTCTTATCAAGCCCCAAATCTGGTCAATCCTCCTTACATGTCTCTCCACATGTCCCTTCTCCCCACGCCTTCCCAAGTGGCCTTCATCACCTCCTCCCCCAACCCTAGAAAACCCTGCATCGCTCACTCTCCACCTGTCTTCCAGCCTATGCCACAGCACTCCCCTGTAAGCATACCAAACTCCAGCCACCCCACATGCTCTCAGCAGTTAAAGGCTCCACCTGCCACCTCCCCTCTGCCATGAAACCTTTCCCACCACCCATTCCTGGTCTATCTGGTAAATTCCTCTGTCACCTCCTCCACGATGCCTTCTGTGCCTTCCATTCCATCCCCGGAAGACTTAATGACTCCCCTTTGCTACTCTTATAGCACTTTCGGTATGCATTCATTTATGTATTTAAGTATTGATTATAGATATCTACCATGTGCCAGGAACTGCCCCAAACATGGGAATAAATGGTGAACAAGATAAAGCCAGCCTGAAACACACACAGAGCCTGGGCACACTCAGGTACAGCTAGTTTTTTCAACTTGTCTCTCCCACTAGAGTGTTTTCCCCCCAAACCTTATTCAAGTTGGTACCCCATGTTCCAGTACTGAACATCCTGGCCTACAGTAGCCAGGCGACCATTTGTATAAAATAATTTATTAATTCAGAAAATCCGCCTAAAAATTTCCCATCACCCCCCCCTAGTTTCCCCCTTTCAAAAGTGCCCCAAGGGGCAGAATGAGTAGCTCTCAGCCCACGCCTCTTACCTGGACCACCTGTCCATCGAAGGCCTGCGTTCTATGGACTTTGTGACTTCCGCTAATGGCTGAGGGCCATCTGGGGAGAAGCAAGACATATGGTCACGGTAAGCATTGTGGGGTTCTGGCCTCTCCTCTGTCATTCCTCACTGGCGGCCCCATACACACACATAGTAACTGTTAGGGAAACTCTCTAGGTCAAAAAGAAGGCAGAGTTAGACACAGGTGCAAAGGTAAAATAATACAAACTAAATCGCTTGGTGATTTTAATATGCTGCCAGAGCTGAGACTGGTGTTTAAACCCACCAGCATAACGCGAGGAACTAGAGGGAAATTTTTTTAAAGACCAACAGAAATAGAACTGAAACAGAGGAATTTTTGAAGTTAATCAATTTGGCTAAAAATAAAGAAGGAATCCAAAGAAGGTCTAGCCATCCCAATCAATGCTCATGCACCTGCCCTCCCACCAGGCTGATGCACGGAGCTCCCCCTGAGATGGAACAACACTCTCCACAGCTCTCCGTGGAGCGCTCACTGCTCCTCTCAGGCCTGAGGAACCTTGCTTGGTACTGCTCTGTGACTCTATCACACAGTAATCACTCCAGAGATGTTTAATGCTCAACACAACTTGGGGAGGGGTAGTCCTTGTGGGAACTCACCTGTAAGGTTCATTTTCCACCACCTTCCTTCCACATTGTCCGTAATAGCTGTTTGCCAGGCTGAAGACTAAAGAATACCACCACCAATGAAATCAGTTCTACAGGTGTGTGGAACCCAAGAATGTCAGGACTGGAAGGGGGTCTGGAAAGTGGTCCTAGTCCAACTGCTCACCCAACTGCCACTGGGTTTCCTTCTCCAATATTCCCAGCCAGTGCAGGCACACCTCCAGGCATGCTGGGGTCCAGACATGCTGCAACAGGCTGGGCCACCTGTACTTTCCCTCTGCTTCTCCTCTGGGCCCTCGTTCTGCCTCTCAGGAATTCCATGAGAGGCGAGCACCTCCTGTGAAAGGACTCAGCACCCCCTTGTCTTGACATGAGTACAGCCATGTTTGGCCACTCCATTGACCTACAGCCACCAGCACAAAAAGAAATATAAAAGCTGCTTTCTGAGTGGTGGGAACTGGCCCTTCTCCCATGAACATAGTTGCAATGTGTAAAAATTTCAAGGCCCTCGGGCGCCGCAGCCTGGGCCTGACTGACCATCTGTGCTGGGCTGGGACGATAACCACAAACCAATGCACGTACACAACTACTGGGCTGCGACAACAGCCAGGGTGCTCAGTGCATGTACGCCACTGATAACCTTTTGTGCATGGAAACACTGAATGCTTGCTCTGTAAACTCTGTAACTGCTTATATAAACTGCTGGAAAGCGAGGCCTGGTGAGAGTTCCACTTGTGGAAGGGACGCCTTGCCCAGGACGTGTGATTCCCACACACCCATGTCGATTGACAGGACTCTCTCGGTACTGGGGCGTGGATGTTGTGAGTAATGGATTTATTGTGAAGTAATTGATCTGATGTGTTCTCTTTTCGGTCAACCTGGTGTTTCTCTTTCCGGTTGCCTTGTGTCATTTCCCTTCAGTCGATCTGGTCGAGCCAATGTTTTTCCATTTCTGATCGAGCCAATGTTTTTCCCTCTTATTATATGACCTATTCGAATCTGCCGCTATCTCAGCTGATCAGGGGTTTCCCATTCTGATGGAGCTGGTGTTTTTCCCTCTTATTATTTGACCTATTCTGATCTGTTGGAGGACTACCGCCTTTACTATCCTCTGTATAATAAAATATACCTTCAGTCCATTTGTTTGGAGTGGAGTTTCTTTTACGTCTCCAATCGAATCCCCCGAACCGCTCATAACACCCCATTCCTTGCACCTGTCACCAGGTTGCCCTCAAGGCCAAGTCCCCTCTGGAAAGAGTTCCTAAACACCACCTTCGGCTTTTCCTACAAAGAACCCTAGCCAGAAAATGAAATGTGATGAATTTCATCAAGTTGGCCTTCCCTGGAATAACCACTTTTTTGGAGACGGTCGGGGTTACCCAGGAGCCTGGACTCTGAAAGCCCCGCGTCTTGGAGGAAGTGTTAGCAAACAGGCTTCTCTCAGTACAAGGGAAAAGCCGTTTACACACGTAGCCCAGCTCAGTGACTTCACAACAAAGGCAGGCGTTGATGAGGCTGCCTGGTGTGCACTGTCATGTTTACATATACCTCAGATTTCCCAAGAACCACAGAGAGCAGAGAACAGAAAAGAGTCAGCCAAGTCTGCCCAACATAGTCTCTTAAGCCATGCTCCTGATTTGCTCGGGAAATTCCAACAGCCTCACAATCAGATGTGGGTCAATCAAATGGGCCACTTCAGGCCCTAGGGCAAGAAAGTGGTCCCCCCACCATCCATCAATCTTGAACAGGTCAATTCACGTCCTTCACCGTCTTGTCAGGACGACAGTGGGCGCTGCCAAAGGAGACCTGTAGCACCTGTGTCTCCTGAGGTCTGTCCAGAGGCAGTGGGACGGGTGAGAGCTCCAAAACACACGCGTCTCCCCTCGCTGAAACAAACACAACCAGGGCGAGTGCACTGACGCAGAGTCAGAGCACTTCTAACATGAGAGATGACACTGCCCCACCCCTACATTGTTACACAGTGAGATCGGAATGACTTACTCAAGCCACATAAGTTAGTGGCACAGCAAGGACCAGAACCCTGGCCCCCAAGTCCAACCCACTGCACCACACTGCCTCCATGACACATGGGGTTACTGAAAAGCATCCTTAGTCTTATTAAAGAAAGCTCTTCACATGTCATTTCACACCATTTGAATTTTTCAGGAAAGTAAAAGCAATAGCCACTTTCTGCAATAGCCACTAGGATTTCTCAGTATGGTGAAAAACAGCACATGTTATATGACACCACTTCTAATAAAGGAAGCAAAAAGAATACATTTGTAGATGCATTTGCTTGCACATGCATTACATCTCTCCAGAAGGATAAACAGGAAACTGTTAACACAGGTTGTCGACAGGGAGAAAAATCATGATCCTGGGAGGACAGAGGTGGAAAGCAGACTCTTCATCATATGTTCTATGGCGCCATTACGATTCTAAATTATGCAAATATGTTACCTATTCAAAATAGAAAATTTTAATTTTTAAATAAGCATGTAAGATGAAATGTTGTCTAGAAGTCACTCTAAAGAGAAACTTGGGGCCGGCCAGGTGGCGCAAGCGGTTAAGTGTGCGCGCTGTGCTTCGGCGGCCCGGGATTCGCTGGCTTGGATCCTGGGCGTGCGCCGACGCCCCACTTGTCACGCCATGCTGTGGTGGCGTCCCATATAAAGTAGAGTAAGATGGGCACAGATGTTAGCTCAGGGCCGATCTTTCTCGGCAAAAAGGAGGAGGATCGGCATCGGATGTTAGCTCAGGGCTGATCTTCCTCACAAAAAATAAATAATAAAAAATAAAGGAATTAAAGCAGAAACTTATTGTTCTTTATAATCCTACTGGAGAGGCCAGATTGGTCTATGTATGGAATTCCTCTGACAGGTTTTAAACAATGAACTTTTGACTATTTACAGTGGAGTCTGGAGTTGAGGAGAAGATCTGCAAACGCACTGGTTCTCAACATACTCCTCACTAATGACCCCCTATCTTCTCCTATAATCCTCATCTTTAAAAACATCTCATCCACCAAATAAATGGCATTATGAATGTTATAATAATATACTTGCCCATCCATATTCATCAGTGACTGATATAATTTGCAGACAGAGCTTTTGATCTGCATGAAATAACTGGTTTATCACAATGAGATGATGTGATTCTAGGCAAAATCAAAGAAAATGGACAATGTTGTTAGCTCATATTAGTAGCTGAAAATATGAAGTACTTTAAAATACTGACAAGTGATTCACATCCCCCATTACTATCTGCATGGACCCCTAAGGGCCTGGGAAAAGTTAATATATAACATTGAAAGGGAAACTGGCTCTAGGTCCAACTACCTATTGACAGGAAATACAGAGGACAGAGGATCATGTCAACCAGCACCACAGGGATGCATTCAACAAACTGAAGACTGGAAAATTCTATAGAATAAACAATGAGATTTCTTCGTTAAATGTATTTCAAGGATAAAAGATTCAAACAGACTTAAAAGACTATAAAAGTCTTCTCAACCACTTGCAATGTCTAGACCTTATCCAGCTTTTGATTCAAATAAATTTTTAAAAATAAAATAAAAATCTATTGACACTTATAAGACAACTGTCAGTTTGAACACTGACAAACTATTTGATATTAAGGGATTACATTGTTAATTATTTTTAGGTGTGATGCTATACTTACCACTCTTTTCAGTCCTTATGTTTTTAGATATGTACTGAAATATTTATGAATGAAATCAATTTTCTTATGATTTGCTCTAAATTTGCTGAGGGAGAACATGGGGGAAATGTGTAAAACAAGATCGTCATGAGCTGATGATGGTGGAAGCTGGTGATGGCCCATGCGGTGCATTATCTTATTCCATCCACTTTTGCATATGTCTACAATCATTCTTAACAAAAGGTAAAAAGAAATGTCATTTGGCATCGTACAGCCAATAAAGACTTCAATACTAAGGGTAAAAGGATTCTGATATGAAATTCAGTGAAAAAAGGCAGAAAACAAAATATACACTGTGATCAAAATTCTATAAACAGACATTTGCATACAAATGAGGGAAGAGGGAAAAAAATGAAAAGAAAGATTTGTCCAGTATGTATTTCTGGGTAATTCCCCTTTATTTTAAAAAATGTTTCATATTGTCCTCATCATATTGATTGACTCGTGTCTACTTTTGCAAATATCATAAATCATTTCTAACATTTTATAATCCAATTTCAAATATCTGGAATAAAGCCTCCATCTTAAGGCTTTCATTGAATTTTTTGCCCAGACCACATTCTAGGCACTGTAGAGTGCCTCAGGATATCTCAAGCTAGGAAACAAAGGTCATCACTCTGGGGCCAAAAAATAACATCCCTACTTATCAGCAAAGGACCTTTACCAAACAGGCTGAAAATAATCTAGTCCAGATAGTTCCAAACAATGTGCCTTTCAAGACTCCATCTATGTTGTTGTTACGGTTTGCTTTATGTCATCAGATTCTTGAAAATCAGAGGGAGCTTCCTCAGCAAATCACAGCAGAAAAAGCCAAGGCGAGAGCCTCAATTTTCTCTTCTCGGCTCCTGTGAAATCCAAACTGAGAATCTCTGTTGAGTTACATCTACCAAACTTTCGTCCCATCCTTAGCTTTAGAGGACAGCAGTGTGAATCCATGGCCACAGGCGGCAGGTGAAATCTGAAAAAAAGTTCCCATAAAGCATTCACTGATCTGGGACGTCCAGTTTTTCCAGCAATAAATGGCAGCTTGTTTACCCATTCCAAGAACACACACTATTAACACAGCAACCAACACTTATGGAATGTTTGCTACATGCTAAGTGCTTGAGATGCACTATCTCATTTCATCTTCACACTCACCCAAGGATCTAGTTATCAGATCCTCCCCATTCACCAAGACACAGTCTCGCAAAGCAGTAAAGTTGAACATTACCTTAGTTTGAATCTTGGCAACACCAGAGGGTCTACAGCTGGTAGACCCTGACCAGTTGTGTGATCTGAAACAGACTGCTTGACCTCTCTGTGTCTGTTTCCCTCTATGTGAACTGGAGTTGAGAACAATATCTCTCTTATTGGGTTGTTGTCAGGACTAAATGAGTTAATAGAGCTAAAGCCCCTACAGTGAATAGTACTTGACTTAATGTGTAAGAGCGACGGCACGTACTCACTATCATTACTGGTGGTAGTAAGAGGAGTAGTCGATAGAGGAGAAAATCGAGGCTCCTAGAGATTAAGTAACTTGTCTAATACAGTCACGCGGCTAAGATGTGGAGGCTGTCTGATTCCAGAATGCACCCTCTTGACCCTGATACTGCACTGTGACATTCTCAAAGCCCTGCCATGAAGAAGCATTCATACCACAGCCACAGCGAAAGTGACACATTCACAGCCCAGTGACTCTGTTGGGTGTTTCACCCAAACGCGATGTGATGTTATCAATCCTCACTTTCACTGGCCACATGAGGAAACGGAGGATTTGGTAGGGCTGAAGCCAAGGGCAGCCTGGCTTTAGAATCAGCTCCTTTCCCATAAAACCCAGAGTGAGCACCTTCCCGGGTGGCCTGGGATAGTCCTAGCTTACACCTGATGTCCCAACGTTCACTCTCGAACAAACTGGACAACAAATTCTACAGTGACCCAAATGACGCCCCACTGTCCCTTGGCTGTTTACAGTTTATCACAGGCCTCTGTAGTCAATCTCAGAGACTATATATAAACCTAATCCTTAGGAAAAGCCAGCTGACCAATAACGAGCAAATGTGAAGAATTTTCTTGGCGGGGGTGCCGGCCATGTGGACTAGTTCCCAGTGAGTGAGTTCGGCGCGCTCTGCTAGGGTGGCCTGGGTTTGGTTCCAGGATGCAAACCTACACCACTTTTGGTGGCCAGGCTGGGGCTGCGACCCACATACAAAATAGAGGATGACTGGCACATGTGTTAGCTCAGGGTGACTCTTCCTCAGCAAAAGAAAGATTTTCTTTTTACTTGCAGCATGGCCTGAGGAAAGCTAGCTAAATATTTCCTTTAAATTTGACGTGTTGGTGACTTGTTTAATCAAGTCATCCCAAAGTGACATATCCCTCCTTTTTCCCTGTGATATTTTCTCTCCTCACATTCACAGGGAACATATACACATGCACCCCTGTGTGAGTCAAAAAGCTCAGTTCCCTGGCCTTTGGGAATGGCTTGGGTCCACAGAAACGACCCACTGGGGAGGCAGGAGCCAGCCCCTGACCACACGGCAGGAAACATAGAAAAGAAGCGAGTCCACAGAGGATGCCCAGCACTCTATGCTTTCTCTCATTGCTTGTGGTAGCTGTTGATTCAACACTCAATAAATACTTGGTGAGCACCTACTGTGTTATTAAATCTGCTAGTATGGGAAAAGGCTTCGAACAACACCTGACACAGAGTCAGCATTCGGTAATGTGTGTTATAATAATGTGCCAGCAGAGCACTTCCAACTATGGTGGAGTGAAGAAGTTAGTGAAGCTCTCACCAAAAAAGAACTGCAAAACTGGACAAAATTATTTAAAAAACACCACTTCACGGCCTGGGAAATCAATAAAACACAAAGAAACTGAGGAATTATTCACAGAAGACTGTGAGAACTACAGGTAAGAACAGCTGGAGACTTCAGACTTCCTGTCTTGTGTTGTTCCTTCCGCCCCAGCTCAGTTAGCACAGAAGTTTGAACAGGACAGGGCTGGCCATGAAAACCTTCAGCTTTGTTGCCAGAATGCACAGACCTTCATTGGATGCTGAAACTGGAGGGTGCAAACTCATGCCCATCAGCAAACTAGTAGGAAACAAACAAGTAAAATGCACAACTCGACGAGCCTGATTGCAATGGTGATTGGGGCAAGAGGAGAGGCAGACCAGCCAGAAATTTCATGGGAAAATGCTAGAAAGGAGAGAGCGACAGGAGCCTCTGCCCACATCCACGGCTTTCTGAGAAACTGCACAAATGGACAGATGAGACCTGAGCACCGGTGGAAAGTAAAGATGAGGAGACTGGAGAACAGGCTGAACTTTGATGTGGTTCCAACCTACAGACAATCAAAGGTAGAGGGTAGAAACCTTAGAAGCTCAAGTTGTTTGAGCACAACCTCTGCCCAAATCATTGGCTGACCACAAAGGGATGCAGACTGGGGGCAACCCTCAGGAAGTCAGGCTAAAAAAATAAGAGGAACCGAGCAAAGACATCAGTGGCCACGCACAGCCCAGGAGGCTGAGGCTATAGATCAAGTCCATAAAAATTAAAAAACAAAACAAAAGAAAAAATCCTCAGCATGAAAAATATCAGAATCCAAAATTGTTATAATATATCATGAAAAACTCCAGTTTCTAACAAAAAAAAAAAAAATACAAGAATTAAGAAAGAGTGACATATACCAGGGGGAAAAAAGCAGCCAACAGAAACTGACACGCAGTTGACCCAGATGTTAGATTTATCAAAGATATCAATGAACTGTTTTTCAAAGACTATTTTAAGACCATGTTAAAAAACCATATGAATACATGATGACAATGACTTGACAAATACGGACGCTGAATACAGAAAAACAAACACAAAAATCCTAAATAGAAATTTTAAAGTTGTAAAGCAAAATAACAAAATAAAGAATTCACTATATAGGCTCAACAGCAGATTTGAGATGGCAGAAGAATCAGTGAACTTGAAGAAATAGCAATAGAAAGTATTCATTCTGAAAAATAGAGAAAAAAAAGACTGAAAAAGAAAACGAATGGTGCTGCAGAGACCTGTGGCACAACATCAATTGTATTAACAGTCAGGAAATGGGAGTCTCAGAAGGGCAAGAGAGAAAGAAAGTAGAACAAAACACTTATAGAAAGAATGGCAGAAAACCCACCAAATTTTATGAAAAAACATAAATCTAAGATCAAAGATGCTCAACAAAACACAGTTAACCTGTTAAAAAACAAACTCTGGAAAGCACCCAAAGAAAATGGACTCATCAGGTACAAGGCAACAACAATCAGATTCACGGCTCACTTCTCATCAGAAACTACGGAGACCAGAAACGAATAGAATGACATATTCAAAGTCTGAAAGACAAAAACTGTCAACCAAGCATTAATTCTATATCCAGCAAAATTACACTTTAAAAAAAATTGAAGCTGGAATAAAGACATGACCAAACAAAGACTGACAGAATTCACTGAGAGGAGACGCGTCTGAACAAGAACTAAAGAAGTCCTTCAGGCTGACAGGAAATGACAGCAGATGGTCAGTAACAATCACAAGAAGAAATGAAGAACATCAGTCAAAGTAATTATAAAGGTAAATATAAAACACTGCACAAATATATTTTGTCTATCTTCATCACTTAAGAGATTTAAAGGACAATCGCACAAAATCATAATTATAAATTGCTTTGCTGGGCTTCAAATGTAGAAAGATGTGGTATATATCACAACAACCACACAAACGAGAGAGGAGGAAATGGAGCAATGTTGAAACAAAGTTAGTTTCCTCAGGATTAGGTCACTATTAACCTGAAGTAGATTGTGATAAATTAGGACACATATTTTAATCCCAAGAGCAACTACTAAAAAAACAAACAAAATATAGTAAAACACCAAACAAAGGAATTTAAAAAGTCCGCTAGAAAAATAACTATTAACCACAAAAGAGGGCCTCAAAGGAAGAGCAGAGAGAAAAAAATGACATAAAGAAACAGAGCAAAATGGCAGATGTGATCCGACCACATCCGTAACTACATTCAAAGGACATGGATTGAGCAATGTCGGTGAAAATAGTGGAGCAACAAAAACACTGGGAAACTGTCAGAATCCACTTTTCAAAACTCTGACAAAGAACCAAAGACTTCAAGCAATCTGGGGGATGTTTACTCCAGGAAAGCAGCTGACTCTCAGTCAGAACAGCAAGCTTGGTCGCATTTTAATCTGACCTATTCCCATCCACCTCTCCTCAGCTCTGCAGGAGCCCTCAACACAAACAGCTCACAATTTCAGTGGAAATCAGCAATCTGGCAGCCATGGGGGGAGGCAGAAAAGGATTGGAACAACTGCAAAGCCCCACTCCCAGAGAACTCGCGTTTCATCTGTCTGGTAGTGCCCTGCAAGACCCCATTAACAAGGCTCTATTTTTCTGACCTGATGCAGATATCACCCAAAACAAACAGCCTTTCCTCCTGGAGTGTCTGTTGAAAACAATGAGAGGCTAATAACGAACATTAAAGCTGCCTGGGTGGTGCATAATAGTAGGAGCAAACAATATAGATTAACCCAGAAACTATCAACCAACTTGACCTGACATCTCTAGAACACTGCACCCAAACAACAGCAGAATACACATCCTTTTAGAACACACAGGGAACATTCTCCAGGATAGACCATATTCTAGGCGAAAAAAGAAAGTCTCAATACATGTAAAAGGACTGAAATTAAAGTATGTTCTCTAACCACAACAGAATGAAATTGGAAATCCACAAATAAAGAAATTAGGAAAACCATCAATATTTGGAAAGTAAACACTTCTAAATGACTCCAGGGTCAAAGAAGAAATTCCAAAGAAAACTGAAAACTACTTGAAGGTAAATGAAGACAGAAGAAATACAACATATCCGAATTTATGGGCTGTAGCTAAATAGTGCCTAGAGACAAAATTATAATTTTAGCTTTAAACTTTAGTTTAAAGCTTGTAATGTAGCTTTCAATACCTACATGACAAAAGAAAAAAGATCTCGACAATAGCCAAACCTTCCACCTTAAGAAACTAGAAAGAGCAAACTAAACCGAAAGCAAGCAAAGAAGGGAAATACTAAAAATACAACTAGAAATCAATCAAACAGAAATCAGAAAATCAATAGTGAAAATCAATTCAACAAAAATTTGGTTCTCTCAAAACATTAATAAAGTTGACAATTCTTTAGCTAGACTGACAAAGGAAAAAAGAGAAAATACAAATTACCAAAATCGGGAACTAAAGAAAGAAGATTACTACCAACGTACAGAACTGTGGGAGATCAGAAGTGAATACTAGAAACAACTTTATGCCAACAAATTAGATAACTAACAAGAAAAAACACATTCCTAGGAAGACACAAATTACCCAAGCTGACTCAAGAAGAAATCGAAAATTTTAATGTGCCTATAACAAGCTTAAAAAAATTAAATTAGTAATAAAACAAGCTCTTCTTACCAAGGAAAGTCCAGACCCAGATAACTTACTTCACTGGTAAATTAACCCAACATTTACCTAAGGAATAACACCAATTCTTCACAAACTTTTCCAGAAACTCATTCTATGAGGCCAGGAATATCCTGATACCAAAACCAGTCAAAGACATCACAAGAAAAAAATCCTCAATAAGATGTTAGCATAACCAACCCAGTGGAAAAAGGATTATTGTCCAAGAACAAGAGGAATTTCTCCCAGGAATGCAAGCTGGTTTAACATCCAACAATCAACTAACGTAATATATCCTACTCACAGAATAAAGGACAAACATCACATGATCACCTCAACAGATATACAAAAAGCATTTGACAGAATCTAGTCCCTATTCAGGATTTTAAAAAAGAAAAGAAACTCCGCATAAGGTAGGACAAGAAGGGAACTTCCTCAACTTGAGGAAAGACATCTGTGAAAACCTTACAGCTCGCATCACCCGCAATGGTCAAAGACTGAATGCTGTCTCCCTAAGATCAGGAACAGAACACGGACAGCACTTCAATTCAACACTGTACTGAAGGCTCTACCCAGTGCAATTAGGCAAGAGAAAGAAACAAAGGCATGCAAATTGGAAATGAAGACGTGAAACTGTCTTGATTCACAGACAACCAGACAACACCATCCTGTATGTAGAAAATCCTAAGGAATACACAACAACATATAAAACTAATATACAAGTTCAGCAAACTCAAAAGATAGAAGGTCAATGTACAAAAACCAAAGGTATTTCTATATACTAACAAGGAAAGCTCCAAGAATTAAGTTGAGAATACAATTCTATTCAAAATACCATCAAAAAGGATAAAATGCTTAGGAATAACTGTAACAAAAGAAATGCAAGAGTTGTATACTGAAAACTACAAAACATACTTGAGAGAAATTAAAGACCTACTTAAATGAGAGATTCTACGTTCATGGATTGGAAGACAAAAGAATGTTAGAGGGCATTTGTGCCCAAATCAATCTACAAATTCAACATAATCCCTACCAAAATCCCAGCAAGTACTTCTGCAAAAACTGACAAGCTAATCCTAACATTTATGTGGAAAATCAAAAGACTCAGAATAGACAAAACAATTTTTAAAAACAAGAACAAGCTGGAGGACTTACATTTCCCAATTTCAAAATTTATTATAAAGCTACAGTAATCAAAAGAGCATAATTTTAGCATACGGTTAGACATATAGATCAACGGAACAGAACTGACAGTTCAGAAATAAACCCTGACTGTTTACAGGCAACTGACTTGGACAAAGGTGCCAAACAATTCAATAAGGAAAGGATAGTCTTTCAACTAATGATCCTAGGACAATGGGATATCCACATGGAAAAAGGCCCCTACCCCACACCATACACAAATACCAGGTCAAATGGCTGGCTCATAGACCTAAACAGAAGAACTAAAACTATGACGCTCCTACAAGAAAATATAGGAAAACTATCTTTGTGATCTTGGGTTAGGCAAAGACTTCTTACACATACCAAAAACACAATCCACAGCAGAAAAACTGATCAACTGAATTTCATTAAAATTTAAATATTTGTCTCTTCAAAGGACACTTAAGAAAATCAAAAGAAAAGCCGTGGGCTGGCAGAAAATATCCGCACATATCATGTATATGATAAAGGACCTCTATCCAGCACACATAAATAACTCTTACAACTCAATATTAAGGAAAAAACAACGCAACTTGTCATTCCTCTGGAGCTTCAATGCCCCGTTTCTCTTGATCTCCCCTTTTCAGTTCAAGATCACTTGTTACCCTTGACAGACAAGTCAGAAGCCACACTGGTCCAATCTGCTGCTTTTTCATCCCGCATCGAGATTCCCACAAGCATCCCCAACAAGAACCTATCCCAAGCACCTCGTTTTGCTCTTCTGACTGTTGGCTCCAAGAGAAGCTGCCGCAGGTCGCCCTCTGCTGCCATCTTTTCAAACCTGAGTCAAGGCAGACGCCTCCTGTGCAAACACCCTAGTGTGTGCGGACCTCCGCTCCTCCTCGCTCATCCCTGTACCTGCTCCAGTTAACGCTTCCTTTCCCTCTGGCCCACCGACTCCAGCCGGCCCGCAAGGTCCCAGAGCTTTTGCAGCCGTCTGTCCTAACATCAGAACTTCCGGGGCCAACCGCCCGAGTGCTGATCCCACTGTACCTCCCCCTACCAGCTGTGGGGTCTGGGGCCTGTCCTTTGACCTGTCTGAGCCTCCCTCTGCTCCCTGATATGTGGGGACAACCCCGACCCGCCGGGGAGGTGTGGCTCCCACGGGCCGCCACAACCCCGCCGTTTCCGCGCCTCCATCAAGGCAGGCAGCGCCCCTGTCGCCTCCCCCTCCTGTGCCTGTGGCCGCTCGAGGGGCGCCCTCCCGGAGTCTCACCCTCCAGCGTGGCAGCTTCTCAAGAGGCCGAGGGCACGGGGAGGAGCAGCGGCGGCAGTGGCCGGAACGCGCCGAGGGAGGGGCCGCCCGCTCCTTCCGCTCCAGCTCCAGGAGGGATGGCAGCGGCTCGACCCGGCGGCGCGGACGCGAGCTGGCGCGGGGCTCCGCCCGGAGCTGGGCAGCACGAAGGGGGGGCGCCCTGCGCCCCGAAAAGCTGCAGCCTCCCACGAGGATGCGGTCGGCGCCGGCCGCGCGCTCGCCAACCTACAGGCCCACAGGCGCGCCCCCGGCCTCCGCCGCCTCCTGCCGACTCGGTGAGCACACGGCCGCCGTTCAGAGCCCTCGCCCCGCCCCCGGGGCAGCCCAGCCGGCGCCCCAGCCGGGCCCTCGCCGCCGGCGCCATCGCCGCTTCACCCCTCCAGGCCACCCAGCGAGGCCAATTTGTGTGACCCTTGACCCCACGCCCTGGCGAATGCGCCCGCCTCCAGGTTTCCTATTGGCTGAAGGCAGAGGTGCTGAAGGACCCCAGTGGCGCATCCAGGGGGGGTGGCTGGGCTGGGCGGAGCCGGGGACCTGCGATCCTCAGGGTGGTGGATGGGACCCAGGTCCTGGCCCTGCCACCTGGTGCGCGACCTTCCTCTGAGCTCCAGCTCCGCCTGAGCGCCGTCCCCTTCCCGCGGAGCACACGTTTCCTGAGCATCTGCCCGGCTCCTCAGGGCGCAGGGCGCTTTCCTGTCGCCAGGTCCTTTGCTTCTTGGCATCAGCCTGGGAAACGCTGGAGGGGTGGCGCCCTCCGCGCATCTCCAGGTAAGTCCTTCCCCTGCCCTGTGTAGTCCCTTTGCCACTGTCCGTTGTCATCTCTTCCCTGGCCTTGTCGTGGGCGTTCCCCACCCTCATCAGCTACTAGGCAACTCAGTCCCTGCTCCAGCCACAGTGAGCTAGAGGGTAGCTCTTCCTATTGGCATTCGCTGCCAAAACCCCTGCAGGCATTCCCCACTGTCTTCCACAGTGCATCCTCCTCCCCGGCTCACCTCACTCCTCAGCGCTTCATCCACTTGAGCAGAGGGCTCCACTTGTGCCTTCTGATCCCACCGCTGTTTCAGGCCTCCCTACTTTGCACGCACTGCCTCCAATGCCCTTCAGATGTCTGGCAAACTCCTAGTCATCTTCTAAGATCCAGCTCAAGCACCTCCTTTGAACTTCTGTGAAAGCAAGTACTTCAGTTCCTTCAGGTTGTCCTCACCAATGTTGTCCTCCTACAGGTTGGGAGGCGGCCAGGAACAAGGGGTGTCCTCCTGAATGAATGACCAGGAGTCTGGGGCCCTTGTTTCTAGTCCTGCTTCGGCTACTGACTAGTTGTCTCCCTTTTCTGGATCTCCTGTCTGAAATGAGGGGACGGGTTAAAACAAAAGTCAATACATGAAATGATATTTTTAAAATGAATGAGGTGTTTTGACTTTATGGCTTGTAGGATGTCTTGCAGCCGGTTATGATCCCTGGTGGGCATGCCCAAATACTAGCCCCAAATGCTGAGGGCCAACGCCCTCTGTCTTCCCTCCCTTGCTTCCTTCTCTCTCTTTCTCTTGATATTGCTTGATCCCTAGAAGTAATCCAGTTTTAATCTACTCCCAACACCAGTTCAGATTACCTTGTTGTCCTGGAATGTGCCTTGTATCCAGTCTGAAATGTGTTTTTACTGTTTCCTGGTGAAATGTGGTGGATGTTTTACTGTTCTGTGGGGCTGTTTTGCAGAGAGTGATCAGGGAAAACTGACTGATAAGATATGGTATCCAGGAGACTGCTCCTCGAAGGCCTCCACCTGCAGCAAACGTAATTAACCAAAGCTATGAAGTCAGTAGTCTGCTGGGCTATGAGATCTATCCTCTGTTTGCACTGAGGTCGTGCTTCCCTTGGACTGCTCTGAATCAGTGAGTGAGGCAGGGATAGACACTCAGGCAGACCTGTTCCTGGGAGGCATGGACTCCTCTGCTGATCTGCTTGTGCTCAAGGACTCCCCAGTGGCATTCCTAAGCCTTCCTTAGACTATACAGCAGTGTAGGACACTTGGACCCATCCTTCCCTCTATCTCCCCCTCATTTAGAGTCAGACTTGCATCATGGCCTGATGGCTCTCCCACTTTGCCAGGCTCCCCCACCCCATTTTCTGTTACAGAAGCATTTCCCCTCATAAAATCCTTGCCCGTTTAATCCTGTCTTGGTGTCCACCTCTCAGAGGACATTTGAGCCAAGCCATGATAAATGAAGAGTGAGCCATTTACACATCCTGGGTAGAGGTTCTAGGCAGAGGCTACCTCAAGTACAGAGGCCCAGAGGTGAGAGACTTCTTGGGGGTGTGTGCTGCAAACCAGCCCAAATAACACCAGATACACCAAAATAGTCCTGCCCAACTTTAGGTTGCTTTTGGTAGAGAGGAGAGCCAGCAAAACTTTGCCTTGGTAATGGTTAGCTAAGGCCCACAACCTCATTACCAGGTTATAATGCAAGCGAGTCTCACGTGAAATGTTGTCACACAAGCAGACATTTACTTAAAAATATTCCTTAGGAATCAGGGAATGAAAGAACTCGTAAATCCTATTCTGTAAGCTCAGCAAAGTCTCAGCTCTCTGTCCTTTTAGATGAACCTACCAGCCACATGCTTGCAAGATTTTCTTTAGGCAAATAGCACATTCCAGAAACAGAATTTTTGTTTCCTTTTTCACAGCAGTTGGCATTAGGCTGGATAGAGCTGCTTGGAGATCAAACCTCAGGCAGACCTGTTCCTGTGAGGCATGGACCTGGTTCTGCAACCTCCTCTTTTCACTCAAAACTACATTGGAGATATTTTTGTAACAATTTGCTTGGACCTATGTCATTCTTTTTCACTGTTACATGTTAGTATGAGTAAACGACATCTCCTTTGACTGTTCTTCTTTTGGTGCACATTTGGGTTGTTTCCAGTTTTTGCTATTACAGTATTAAAACTCTTGTTTTAATTCTCACGTCAACAAATGTCCTTTTTCTAATCTATGGAATGCTACGTTTCTCACCTTTTGTGCTTCTCCTTGGTGCTTTAGCTCTTTAGAATGGCCCTCAAACGTAGTACTGAAGTGTTGTGTAGTGTTCGTAAGCACAAGGAGCCTGTGATGGGCCTTTCGTAGAAAATGGTTGTGTTAGATGAGCTTCCTTCAGGCATGAGTTACAGATAGTGCTGTTGGCCGAGAGTTCAACTAATGAATCAACAATCTATATGAAATAAGGTGTCTTTCAAGAGACACACATAAGACAAGGTTGTGCATTGAGAGGTTCCCAAACATGTCACGACCAGAGGCTACAGAAACCTCACCTTGTCCTTCCCCTGGGAGCACTGATTCAGTCTCGCTCATGCAGTGTCAGCGAAGAATTGACAGAACATAACTCTTCCAAATAAGGAGGGTCAATGGTAACATAATGGAGATATTTTCAAACCTCTCTTTTATAAACGTTATCTACAAAGCAGGTACCTTCTCAACTAACTGTTGAACTGTTGTCTTTACTTTGAAAGGACAGAGTTTTTAACAGTATCCACTAGGACGCATATCTTTGATGGCCACTTATAACAAAAATCTCAGCAAATTTGGGACGATTGTCTTTTTGCAAAAGACAACGTGTAAAGAATACATATATTAACGTCAAGACGGTAGTTACCTCTGGGGAGGAAAGAGAGAGGAAGGAGAATGATGTCTTCCACTGTGTAATATTTCTTAAAAAACGACATCAATAAGGTGTGCTCTGTTAATTCTCAGCAAAGAGTAAATGGTTTCTGTTATCCTATTCTCCTTCTAAGTATATTTAAAATAAATATGTAACTAGAACTGAGATGAAATAACACTAATCTAATAGATCCTATTTGCTGGAGTGCTCCCACCATCTGATGGACAGCTCATGATGGGTTGGTGATGTCACTGACCCCATCTAAAGGTCAGGACACGTTCTTTACCAGCTGTGGAGCTAGAGAAGGCTCGGTCACCTGCAGCGGAGCCAGAGTTACCTCAACCTACAAAGTTAGAGCCACATGGCCCCAGATCCTGCTCCAGCTGTGGACTAGTGAGAGCTCTGGTGTCAACTCTAGAGCTCAGTTGCGGCCAGCTCCAGAATGAGAGCTCTCTCCAGCTCCCACAGTTGACCAGCTCCAGAGCAGCAGCCATTTCAATCACTAGCTGCCGCACCAAATCTGTCAACAATGCAGAGCTAGAGTCAGTCTCAGGACTGGAGCCAATTCTAGAAGCAGGTCAGGCACCATCGCCTGAGACAGACCGAGCTCCAGCCCCACATCAGGTCCAGCTCCTGGACCAGTTGCACAGCCAGAGCTGGTGGGATCTCTAGCATCAGCCACAGCAGTGGCTCCAGTGCTAGAGCAGCTGCAGCACCGCCAGCAACTAAGGCACGGCCGGCTCCAGCTCCACCCTAGAGCTGTCCTTCACCTTGCCTGTGAGGGCAGGATGTCTTTTCCCTTTTCTATGTTTTATGACTTTTTATGTTTTATGTGTTCAAATTTAGATTCAATAAAGTTTAATGTTTTCATCACTTAAAGTTGTACAATTCAGGGCCGGCCATTAACTACATCCTCTGCGCTGTGTACCGTCGCCGTTATCTAGTTCCAGATCATTGCTTCACCCCACCAGAACCCCTGTACCCACGAAGCAGCCATGCCCCCATATCCACTCTCCCACCCCATGACAAGCACTGATCTGCTTACTGTCTCTGTGCATTACCCTGTCCCTGGTGTGGCTGTCCTGAGCATAGGCAACACTTCCTTGGCCCCTCCCTCCCATGCTGAAGACCCCTGAGGATGGCAATGTGTTCAGTACCCGAAGCCTAGTATGACTTGGACCTGAAGAAGCCCATCGTCACCAAGGGGGTGAGGTCAGGCATGGAGCCAGCTCAACCGGCCTCACATGAAGAGGAGGGACTTGATATTGCCAAGGGCACCTTCTCCTCAGTCCCTAGTGCTGTTCAGCCACAGGGCCACCCTTCCCAGGGTCTGGCTAGCTGGGGAGACGAGCATGTACAGACTAGAGTGACAAAAACCAGGTGGCCATCTTTTCTGTCCAACCCGCTGTCCCAGGCTATCCAGGAGCAGTTTCACCCTGAACCTCTCCTGCTGCAGGCCTGATGCCTGCCAGTCAGCAGGCTGTCCTGGCCTCCTGTGGACCACTGGCATCCTTAGGTGCCTTCTGCCCTCTAGGGTCCAAAGGACTAGCTGACCTTTGCCAAGGAGTGCTGCCCATGGGCATGAAGCCCTGCCTGCCACTGAGGCACTGCCCTCTGTGCACCTCAGTCACACCTTCCCAGGTGCTGGTCACTTGCATCTGTGACATCAGGTGTCCCAGAGTCCCCACTCACCCAGGGGGCCTGACCTCTGCAAATGCAACCCTTCCATCCAGCCTCCAATCCTCCAGGCCCCAACACAGGCTTCAGGACCAGGGACAGCTCCCAATCCAACTGCTGGGACACCTCAGATGGGGCTAGGACCTCAGTGGCAGGGACATTGTCCAATGCTCAGCGAGCCCTTGGCTGGTTCCTCCAGCTCCAAAGTGGAGGAGAGCAACATGAGTTTTGACCCAGAGTCCCCTGATTTCAAGGAAAAGAAGGTGGCTGCCCTACCCATTCTCCCTGACAGCGCATTCCCAGTCCCTTCTTGCCCGGGACCAGTGTTCCACATCCATATCCACAAAAGGGCCAAGAAGCCCAGGAGCTGGATGCTGGCCTGGGGTGTCCTGTCGGGGTGTCCAGAGAATCTGCAGATCATGCCATTCCCCGCAGTTATGGAAATCAACCGCCCCCTGGTCCCCTATGGTCTCTGGTTTCATCTTGGTCTCCAGCAGCACCTCTTCCTGGTCAGCCTCCACCACACCCATGGCAGCTTTGGTCACACACCAGCGTTGTCTCTCAGGCTCTTCAACAATAGCTCCTCGCTGGCCCTCTCCATCCACCCGGTGGGAGATGCTGCATCATCCCTGTCCACCTGGAATAAACAACAGCAACGTGGACAGGAGCATCTTGTTTAGCCCACTGGTGGGACATGCCCTTGGTCCCATCACTCAGAGCTCTCTGAGCACAGACCTGTCCTGAATGGCTACTTTGACAAGAAGCCCTCTCTGGGCCCTCCACGCAGCATGCCCAGCCCTGGGAGCAGGTAGGCGACCGCCACAGTCCCCACTGTACATGGGAGGAAATGGAAGCAGCCTTCTCATCCTGTTGGTTCTTGGGGATCTGGGCTTGAGTGGAGGTGGATAAGTTGCCCACCAAGCTCCCTCCAAATCTAGGATCTAAGCGCCTGAGACTCTGATGAGACTGCTCGTTCACGTCCAACCAACCTGTAGTGAGACCCGACTCCTTGCCTGAGTCACGGCCCTGTGTGATCTGGTCCAGACATCGTCCCCAAGTGCACCCCCGCACCGCACCCCACCATCCCTAGAGCCTTCCTCCCCAAGGACCCTGCCAAGCACCTGCCCCCTTCAGAGCTCCTAGCCTACAGTGCCCCTCCCCTATGCCCCTATCCAGGATGCACTCACCTCCGTGCTGGTCTCACAGGCCACCTCCTCAGGCTCCTGTGCTAGCAGAGCCTTTAGGGTCAGATTGACCTGGGGTCAAACACACAGCTAGGTCACCTCACAGCCCTGTGACAGGCAAGTTCATGTGGTGTCTTCTCGGAGCCTCAGTTTACTCCATGAAAATTGGAGTCAGTGACTCTGACCTCAGGAGGGTGTGTTGGGATTCAAGCAGGGAGAAGAAGGTGTCTAAAGTGCTTGGACTCAGGAGGTCGCCTGGCTGGGGGAGCCCCAATGCACGACAAGGACTCGATGGTCAAAGCTGGGCTCAAAGCTGGTGAAAAGCAAGGAATTCTAGTCCCCTGTTCACGTCTGGATTGGTCACTTAGAGTAGAGTGACCTTGAATGCTGGGACCACTGGTCATCTGTAAAATGGGGTGCAATCACTCAGGACGCAGAGGGCTCCCTAATAACAGTAACTCCCTCCAATAGTTGCCCAGCTGGGTTTCCTTCAGCTCCTCCTAAACCCACCAGGGCCGCAGGCAGGAACTGGCTGGACATCATGTGGCCGGTAGGGGGTGTAGAGGAGGAGGGAAAAGGGCAGACTGGCCTTCTCCCTGCCCAAGGTCTGTGTCCACCACAGTCTTCATGTCCACAGGACCAGCCAGTCATGGAGCTGGGCCCTGGGATGCAGTCTTTGGACCAGGACAGTGAGGTCGGTGTATATTCAGTGACCCTCACCTCCCCAGGTGTCCAACCTACCCAACTGCGCACCGTTGGCCCACCTGCCTTGTGTGGTCTGTTCCCAGGACGTAGTGGATGTGAGGGTCACCGAGCAGTTGGCTAGGGAGGGGACAGACGAAAGCAGCCATCTCAGGGGACCGTTGTGTTACACATGTGTGCTGCGGGCCTTGTCACCCAGAAGTGCTGTACGCATGGCCCCTCTGTGTGCCTGACCATGGACAGGAGGCCTGGTTGCCCCACAGGAGAGAGGCTTGTGAGACCGTGAGGGTATCCCTGCCACACACATGCGGACTGAGATCCCGGGCCATGTCCATGCTCATCGGGGCTGATGTTGTTCCGTGTCCAACCCTCACAGGAGAGTTGGGAAACTGAGGCCAGGAGAAGTAGGGACAGGCCCTGGGCCCACGAGGTGGGCAGAGTCCAGAGGAGAAGAGAGCATTCCAAGCTCTTAGGCCAGCCTCAACACTTCCAAGGGGTTTGCTTTGGGAATGAGAGCCCCTAAGATCCTGTGGCACCCCTGCCAACACCCCCCCATGTAGGGCCCTTTCCTCTACGCATCCCCACGTGGACACACTCACACACACAAGCATACACACACACTTTGACTGCCCAGTCCTGTGTCAGAAGGGAAGTGCACACTGGGGAGGTGACAGGAGGAAGGAAGAAAGAGGTTGGAGGCAGCTCTGCCATAGGGCAGGGGCATCCGGTCCCCTAGCCACATGCCCAGGCCCATAGCATGAAGGGGAGAGATGCCAGACTGGTGTGCAGGGGGTCCCCAAGTTGCACAGGGAGATGCAGGGGTTGGGGCCATCCCTAGAGCAGCCTGCAGAGAACCAGGTCTGGCGTCCTGTGTCCACCACTCTGGGCACCGGGAACTAGGATGTGACCCCCTAGGGGGGAGGGGCTACAGGAGAGAAGGCCTGATCTTCGGCCTCTGTAATTGGGGTGCATAGATGGGGTGACTCTCAGGGTCCCACAGGCTTGTAGACGAGTCTATTGACCTTCTTTCTCCATCCATGACCCACTGTTCTCTGAGTCGTTGTAAAATGCATTCCATTCCCTCGAGGTCTTGCTTTGCAGAGGGCAGCCTGAGAGCTTGGGGACTGGGGACCCAGGCAGTGCAGAACATGGTAGAGCACTGGTCGACTTGTCTGGGGACCAGGAACAAGGCTATCCTTGTCGGAGCCTCGGGGTCCTCCTTTGGAAGTGAGGTGGAGTCATTGCCCTGGCTGGGGTGAGGAGGCCTTGTGAGTCAACTGGACACACCAGGGCCAGTGGAGTGAAAGCGGGGAGCAAGAGAGGATTCTGAGGTCCCTCACGTCACTCCTGGAGCCTGCAGGTCCTGCTGCTTTGCACCCTCGTGCCTGGTGGAACCACTGCCTTGAGGACCCCAAACAAAGAAAGGTGTGTGTTTTGCCTTCTGCTTTCCTGCGTGGGGCTGCAAGGCTGGGGCTGACCACCAGGGGTGTCCTGTGTCCACTCGTGCTCAATGGAGCAAGTGGAGCAGGGAAGGGATGCCCAGGGCTCGTTCTGGGTGTTCCCCTGTCTAAAGCAACAGGCACCTTTGATTACTGACATCCACGTCCACAATGGGAGCTGATCAGAGGCGGGAGGGGACTCTGAGATCCTCTCATGATTCTTTCAGCTACTGTGGCCCCAGCACTCACTCTGAGCAGGGCCCATGTTAGTCCTGAGGGCAGTGCTGAAAGCACCCACATGGTCCCTGTCCTCCAGGAGCTCACAGCCTGGAGGTGGAAGGGACAAAATCATGATCAAATCCATGCGAAAAAGAAGAGCAGGTGATACAGGGCAATGAAGCAGGGTGCTGGAGGGAGGGAGGGCCTGGAGCCCCTAGGTGGGTGTAAAGGGCCCCCCTGGGGACATTTGTGCCCTGAGCAGAAGGACAAGAGGAACCAGCCCTGCATCTGTCTGCAAACATCGTGCTGGGGGGAAGCTCAAAAGCACAGAGACTTGGAGGCAGAAGAGAATTTGACGAGAGAGGAGGTGAGAAAAGAGCCAGTGTGGCTAGAGTGAGCTGAGGGGGAGAGAAGTGAGGGAGAGACGATGGTAGGGCCAGACACAGGCTTGGAAGGAGGTACTAGCTGTCTATGCTGGGTGACAGCTTTAGCCTCACTTAGCACTTACGAGACCTGTCATTGAGCATCTGACAGTGTCTCTACCAGGGTCCAGGCTCAGGTCAGCTGGGAGGCTCCCTGTCAAGGTCTAGCAGGAGGCTGGGGCTGTGTTCTCAACTGAAGCTCGATAGAGGCAGGAGCCATCTCGGAGATCATTCACAAGTATCGGGGCAGTGGTAGGATTCAGTTTGGATGGGGGGTTTCAGGCCTTTTCTGTCTGTGGGCCGGGACCCTCTGCCAGTTCTTTGCATTAGGGGGTGCCATAGGGAAGCAAGCTCATAATATCTGATCTGTCTTCTCCTGAATAGTGGATCAGAGAGACAGAAAGTGAGAGAGAAAGAGAGACAGAGACACACAGAGATAGAAAGATGGGTAGGAGAGACAAAGAGAGGAGACTCAGACAGAGACAGGGATACAGAGAGGAGAGACAAAGAGATAGACGGAGAGACAGGGAGAGACCAAGAGATATACAGACAGCCAGAGACACAGAGACAGGGAGACAGAGACAGAGAGACAGAGACAGAGAGATAGAATGAACACAGGAGAGACAGAACCAGGCAGAAGTCACAGACTTTTCATTAAGCCGACCGTGGAAGTGACATCCCATCATTCGGCCCTATTCTGTTGGTTAGAAGCCAGCCGCAAAGTCCATTCTCATTGAGGAGCGGGGATTACATAGGATGTGTGCCTAGGAAGTGGGAACGCTGGGGCCACTGTGTGGGCTGCCCACCACATAGGCTGAGATGACCGCCACTCAGGTACTTGGACCTGAGTCTAAACATAACAGGAGGCCCTGGAGGGTTGCGAGCCAGAAGGAGATGATGTCTGAACGTCATTTCATTTCAACCCTCCCTAGGGACACTGGGAAACAGGCAAGAGGGGAAGTGCCTCTCCCAGACGCCCAGCAGACCCAAGCCTCTTTGCATTGTATTCTCTGCCACAGCCAGCCCTTTCTGTAATCCTTGCACTGCCAAGTCTGTGCAGGAGCTACGTGTGGGAGCAGCCCACAGGATTCACAGATTCTGAAGGGATCTCTAGGTCTATACACCTGATGACATCCCTAGGAAGTAGATGCTAGAATGACCCCCACTACACAGAGAGGGACATGAACACAGGAGAGACCCTGAGAAGGGAGGCCCTGAACGGCGCAGGGTTGTCCAGGGTGACATCACTGGCAAGAAGCAGGAGCGGGACTGAATTCAACTCTGTGTCCTCAAAGCTGGGGCCCTGGTTGTGTCCAGACCTCCCCAGAGGCTGTGGGGTGGACTGTGTTGGTGTGACTGTGTCTGGACAGGGTATGGAGATGGAGAGTGAGCAGTCAGCAGCCCGGGGGGCCCTTAGGAAGGTCTTGTGTGAGGAGGAAGCTTAGGTAAGGGGATCCCAGGAAGTGACCTCACAGAGCCCAACAGAACTTGGAACCCTGGTAACTAGGCACCCACATCCTAAACACAGCCCCCAAGCGAGCTCACTTCTCTAGCACTTGTCTAGAAGGAGCAACATGTTTAGTTGCTGCTTCCCAATGACCAGGGGCCAGAGCCCCAGGAAAGCCCCCAAAGACTGATGCAGATGCTGGTGCCCCTCTCACGGCCGACTGCTCTGGCCGTTTACCCGGAGGGACGGAAAGGTAACACCGGGAGGCCCAGGGAAGGCCATTCCAAACCAGGCTACCACTGTGGTTCCATCTGAGCAGCCCTACATCACCTCCCCATGTGTGCCTGGAAGGGCGGGTTCATGTGGGTGGACCACCGTGACCAGGAGCAGTCGGTGAGGTGTTAGAAGCCTGGGGGGGTCAGTCAGGTTCAAAGCCCAGGTCAAGGCCAGCTGGGTGGGACGTGGAGTGTGGGGGTGGCGCCCTTCTGCCTGAGGTTTATTCCAAGCCCCTGAGGTGTAGGTCTTTCCTCAGCGGTGGAATACTGTGCAGACACAGGTGTTTGCCTGATCTGGGAGAATTAGGTCCAGAGGGCAGAAGCAGCAGCAAGGACAGCTGGGCAGGGCTCTGATGCCTCTGGGACAGAGCCAGTCACTGTCTTTGCAGAGCTCCAGACAGGAGATCAGCGTGGAGCTGGTGGAAGGGGATATCCCATCCATCTCCCCGATGGAGGCGCCGGAGTCCCACAGGACTGGATCAGCAGCTACCGGGAGAGGGTCTGTAGTGACAGTGATAAAACCCACAGAACCACCAGAGGACCCAGCTTAAATCCCGGGAGAACAATCATATCCACCATGTCCTGCAGCAGACCAGGAGGCAGCTGAGTCCCCAGCCTCCGTGCAGGGAGCACCATCCCCTGCACAGGATCCTGTAGGATACCAGGAGGCAGAAGAGGCCCAAACCTCTGTGCAGGGAGAGCCATCGCCTGCACAGCCTCCTGAAGGAGACGAGGAGGCAGCTGAGATCCCTGCCTCCGTGCTGGGGCAGACATCTCCTGCACAGCCTCCTGCAGGACTCCAAGAGGCAACTGAGGGCTCAGCATCCAAGCAGTGAGAGCCATCCCATGTACAGGCTCCTGCAGGAAAAAAAGGAGGCAGCTGAGGCCCCAACCTCCGTGCAGGGAGAGCCATCCCCTGCACAGTCTCCTGCAGGAGACCAGGAGGCAGCTGAGGCTCCAGCCTCTGTGCTGGGAGAGCCATCCCCTGCACAGTCTTCTGCAGGACACTGGGAGGCACCTGAGGCCCAAACCTCTGTGCAGGGAGAGCCATCCCCTGCCTGGGCGCCTGCAGGAGACATTGAGTTAGCTGAGGCCCCAGCCTCTGTGCAGGGAAAGCCATCCCCTGCACAGGCTCCTGCAGGAGAAGAGGAGTCAGCTGATGGTCCAGCCTCCGTGCAGTTAGAGCCATGCCTTGCACAGGCTCCTGCAGGAGACGAGGAGGCAGCTGAGGCCCCGGCCTCTGTACAGGGAGAGCCATGCCCTGCACAGGCTCCTGCAGGAGAATGAGAGGCAGCTGAGGCCCCAGCCTCCGTGCAGGGAGAGCCATCCCCTGCACAAGCTCCTGCAGGAGAACCGGAGGCAGCTGAGGCCAATCTCTGCAGCCTGGGAGAGCTGGCCTGGGAACCTCCCTCATTAGAACCTCCAGTCCCACCTGTTCCACCTACTCCCTTACCACAAATTTCCTTCGCCACCCTCCTAATTGTTTCTCTATTTCATGTTTCCTTTCATTGATTTTTTTTATTGTTTATATCTTGATTATTTAAAATAAATTTCACTTTCGTCGTTTAACACTTTACTGTTTTACATTTTAAATTGTACACTTCATGAGCATTAAGTACATTCACAATGCTGTGCATCCATCACCGCTGTATGGGTTTAGAATATTTCATTCTCCAGAAGAACACCCTGTTCTAAAAGCACTCACTCCCACTTTCTCCCTCAGGCCCTGGCAACCCCTAATCTGTTTTCTGTCACTGTTTTTTTTTTTTAATCTGTTCTGCATGTTTCCTATAAGTGAAATCATGCCGTAGGTAGCCATGTCTGTCTGCTCATTTATTTTCACACGGCCTGATAGGTTTTCCTTTTGTTTTTATTTGAAATAGAATTTCTCTAATTTGATAGGAAAATCCCAGATGGAGTCTAGACTTGATGTATCAAAGAAAGACCTTTTGGTACATATGTGCATAATCTTGGGGTACAGACTGCTGTTCTAAGTGGGACACCAGAGCCAGAAGCCACACACGAAACACGTTGCGTTTCCTGCTGCCAAAACTAAAACAAGAAAGGGTAGAAAGCTGGAAAGACAAAACACAAACCAGCAAGTATTCCTCATAACACAAGACCAGGGAAAGGTTATGCATCCTTGTGGTCCAAAAAAATGCTCGAAAGTCAGAGTTCTAAAAAGAGATAAAGAGCAAACACATTGAACGCCAACGAGACGTGATACACAGGGGCAGCATGTGTCAGAGAAGCTCGAGCTCCCCAAGGAGGAGACGCGCACATGGAGAGGGCACTGGGCCCCATCAGACGGGCAGGGTTCCAGTGTCGCGCACACTGTGGAGAGGGCACAGGGCCCCATCAGACGGGCAGGGTTCCAGTGTGGTGATGACAAGCCCTGGTGACAATGTGAGGAAGCAGAGGCCCCAGTAGACCCCTAGTGACAAGTGTTAAAGGACACTCCTCTCTGGAGACCAGCCTGCAGGACACATCGCAGTCCCCAGGGGCACTCCTGTGGCGGCGGTGCTGATCCCTGGACTTCATCCCACAGAAATTCCTGCCCAACTTTTCAAAGATGTATTTTCCAGAATATTCATCACAGCACTGGTTGCAATAGCAAGCAATTGGAAGGAGTGCTACTGTCCATGGCGAGGCGATGGGATCCATTTGTCCCATCTGTAAGACCACGTATATGTGATATCAGCCGGGAGACACGCATCTACGAAAATGAATCTGTGTGTGAGAGAGAGACAGAGATAGACAGACACAAAGAGAGAGACAGAGCCAGAGAGATATGCACCAAATAGTCCATGGGGTTCACCTCTGGGGATGGGAATTGCCACTCACTTCTCTTCTCCTTTAGGGGCCTGCGTGATGTTTCAACTTGATAAAATGTGCCTCTATTCCTCTTATAATTCTAACAAGATTAAAATCACATGGTTAATGTTATCCATTTATCACTCATCTTTGGACTGAAGTACATTATTTAGTTTTTCTTTGTAAAGGTTTTTATTACAAAGACAGTAAACGTTTATTAGAATAAAAGAATGAATTCTAAGGGAATTAAGAATTAAGTGGAAACTGAGGAGTGCCCTTAACAGGCAGTGTTCACCGTTTCAGTCCTTTGCCTTTGTATGCACGTGTGTGTGCACGTGTGTGCATGTGCCCATTCAGCTGTGTGCATCTGTATGCACATAGGTATGTCTATGTGCAAGTGTGTGTGTGTGTGTGCACTTGCGGCTATCTTGTGGGAAGGACTTCAGGGAGTGTGCTCTTCTGGAACCTGATTTCCCCAGGGCTGGACCCTGGCCAGTCAATCCTCTTCCTCCTCTGCGTCGGCCTCAGAATTTCCTAAGAGCCTCTGCTGGGCAACACGGATCATTTCTGATTTTTCACTCCCGTCAGCATGCTGAAAGGAACACCTGCATCCATAAATCTCTACTTCTTTAGGACCGATCCCTAGAGGTGGAGATTCTGGCTCATAATGTAAACATGATGTTAAGGTGTTGGGCACAGTCTCTGACACCCAAGGTCTCCTTCTACGCTGTGATCATCTTTGGGAACAGGGAGTTCAGAGACCCTGAAGCAGAGACCTGAGGGAGGGAGGGAGAAGGAGGAGCAGCTAGGATGCAGGGGATGAAGGTACCTGGGGTGACCTGCCCAGCTGGAAGGCCCCGCTCCTGTTGCTTCTGTCCCTACCACTCCCCTCACCCCTGGCCCCGCACCTAGCACACCTGACTCCGCTTTGGCCTTGCCCATGCCCCTCCTGCTCCCTAACTCACCTGAGCTGAGCAGCCTGGCCTGCCATCCAGGACAGATGATGATGAGGGTCTGGACACTCCTGCCTGCTCCCTCTCCCTCCAAGCAGAGAGCCCCATCCTCAGTAGGGAAAGCACATCTAGGGCAGTGCAGTGAGTCACAGGGACCTCCTTGAACATGCTCCCTCCACGGGGAGTTCTCAGTTGCAACAGCAGGACCCACTGGAGCTTGTGTGAGCAGAAGTGACTTTGACAAGACACAGTGGAGGTGTCATAGAAGGTGCCAGAAGGTCAGAGCACAGGGCTGGAGGCTTTGGAGAAGGTCATTGTGCCCAAAGCACACCTCAGGGTCTTCCAGGAGTGATGGCTGCCTCAGGCACTGTGCCAGCCCCAGCCCACATATCCAGCACATTCAGCCTCTGCGATGGAGGGGCCCTGCTCAGTGGGGATGAGCGAGAGAGCCCTGGTGACCTCAGAGAGGCACTGCCATTGGAGCCTCGGTTTCCTCACCTGTGAAGTGGGGTGGCAGCCGAGCTTTCACGGTGGTGTCAGACAAGTTCGCTGAGGCTGCACCTGGAGTGCCCTGCACCTTCTCAGATCTCAACAGCTACTAGCTCTACTGAAGAGGAATCACGGGAGGAGAGATGGGGCTGGGTCCTGGATCCCCACCTGGCTGGCTGACTGCCGTGGGACGAGATGGGGTGGAGAAAGGCATTCCAGAGGAACAGCGGAGTCAGAGCGAGTAGGGCATGCCTGGTGGGAGATCAGAGTGGGCAGAAGAGAAGGGCCCCAGGGGGCTCTCAGTGGGGTGACATCAGCAGGAACAGCTCACGGTGATGAGCACTTACCGGGGCCTCTGTTCTCCTCTTCAGCTATCTCCATGAATCCTCCCCACAACTCTTTGGGGGAGGAGCAATTATTGTCTTCATTTCACTGATGAGGAAACTGAGGCTTAAAGAGACTTGCTCCCTCTGTGCCCTGCAGAGTGGCAGAGCCGGGATTTGAACCCAGTGCCTCTTAGACCCCATGGGGCCTGCCTGAGAAGGGCTCCCCCATGCTGAGGGAGGGACCTCTTTTCCCTAAAGTTCTGACAAGTTTTGGTCCTGATGCCCACAGAGACCTTACTCTGCGGGGGGATAGGCTGGTCCTTGGTACTGGGAGAGCCCACAGCGCCCACGGCTGGCCATTCCCCGGCCACCATACCCAGCCCCAGGCAGACGGAGTGGCCCTGTCCGTTTAGTTCAGTGATGGCTGGAGGCCAGAAGGGTGCAGGCCCCAGGGAGGCCAGGACCCCGGAGCCCGAGGAGGCCGCAGTGCAGGACAGTGGTTTGGAATGATCCAAAGTCAGAGAAACAGGGGTACTAGTCCCTGCTCAGCCTCTTTCTAGCTGGTAATGCAGGTAAGGCTCTCAGCCTCAGTTTCCTTATCTGTACAATGAGGAAATAACTTGGCCTCCTGATGGGCTGTTGGGAGACTTCCCTGCGGAATGGCTTGAGCATCTCTAGCCTGGTGCCTGGAGCGTGTTAAGAGCCCCCTGCCAGGCTGTCACAGTGGTCCTCCAGGGCGCAGGGTCTGGGAAGTCCCTCCTCAGGTTCCCTTCCTGCTGCCCTGCTCGCGGGAACATTCAGCAATTTTTGAGGAGGAGCTGAAGAAGATCCAGGACCACACTGTGTTGCAGGTGACGGAGGCTCAACGCTGGAAGGACAACTGGACATGCTCCATGCGACGGTGCAGGGCTTGTGCTGTGACACCCTGTGAGCCCGACACAGATAAAGGCTCCTCTTGTGTGGATCCAGCTTCTGTGGTTTATTCACTTACTGCTTCATTCACCCAGTCATTCCTTCACTCATTCCTTCACTCACTCACTCCTGCACTCATGTACTCATTCATGCATTCGTTCATTGTTTCCCTCACTCATTCAGCCAATACGATCTGGTCCCTGCCATGGGCTGAGCACTGTAACTTCACCAGTGAGTATGACCCGACGTGGTCCCTGCCCACCTGGAGCTCACATCCACTGTGTGACCTGAAAGAGGGCTGTCCCTCGGGTTAGCAGGGGTGATGAGCACCAGGAATCCACTTCTGAAAGTAGAGGCCACCCATGCAAAGAGAAGAACGGAGAAAACCCATGCTTGGCACTTCATCGACAAAAAAAATAATTAAAAGTTAAGAAAAATAAAGATATCCTATATTTAACAAAATGTGGGTTCTAATCACAAGTGTGCACTCATTCCTACAACCAACGAGAAGTAATCCAGAGTGGACTGGGTATTTGTAACACATTTTTCTGGCCAATAATAGTATTTCAGTAAACCTGTTCCAGGGCCTCACGATTTTTCTAAGGCCTCTGTGATCCTCCAACGCTTAAATCTTTCTCCTTGGAAGCCTCTGTCCTGTCAGCCTCCTTGTCGAATGGCTCTTCCACTGTTTGGGGGCCTACCCTGCACGCCCACACTCGTCAGTGACTCTCCAAGTTTTTTGGACAGGCTGCCCGCATTTCTCCCTCAGCCTCAAGAGCTTCTGTTTCTTTGGCAAGGTTGGTGTTTTCACTGGGTGATCATCTGACATCCTTCTTTGCAGCGGTTTGCATCTTCCCACGCTGTGTCTCCTCTGACGACTCCGGGAGGCAGGCCTTTTGTCCCCATCTTACAGATGAGGAAGCTCAAGTCCTGAAGGCTGGACGACCTGCTCCAAGTCGCTTCCAGTGTGGAATCTCGGCAGGGTTTGGGCACAAAGTAGACAAGGATGTAGGGCAAGTGGTTTGTTTGCAGGTGATGGAGGAGGCCCGAGGGAGGCCAAGGGGAAGGGAGCATGGAGGAGGTGAGCCAGTGCGGGGCCTGACGAGGGAGCACTGAGGTGAGCATCCATCCTAGTCCTGTTGGGAGACGAGATCCCACCCGGACTGGCTCTGTCCCCGTGGGTGGAGGGTTTACCCCGGGTCATGAAGGCTTCTGTGCTACAGGCTGGCACAGGCTTGCAGGAGAGGAAGCTCCCGGTGCAGGAGAGTGCCCTCAGGCAGAGAGTGGATGCAGGTGCTCCAGGGGGACACTGTGGACCTGCTGGGGACTGGCTCCCAGGGACTGCAGGGACTCAAGTGGGCTGAGGGAACTGAAGGGCAGCAGCAGCAATGTCTGCAGGGGGGATCTGCACACATGTCCCACACTTATGCCCCCAGAAAGGCTGCTCTGCATGACATTTCTCCTCCCAGATGCGTAGTTGGCCCAAACCGCCCCTCCACTCCACACTCCCAATTCCTTTCCACTCATCTCAGGTTACTAGAAATTCAGAATATTTTAGTTGCTGTTGGAGCCCAGAGACTTTTGTTTGTCCTGCCCATGTTCTAACATTGCTGGCTTTTTAAAGATCTCAGGGCTTTGACTCCAAAACAGCAAGATGCTGAGGATCCCAGACAGCTTTCTGGAAGCAAGACTTTATGCTTTGCAATACTGCAATCCCACCAGCTCTTCTCAAAATCCCTCCAGGACACAGACTCACAATCTTGGGTCCTCAGATTGCTGAAAGGATGCGCCTTCAGAAAGTGATCGGTGTGAGGTGGCAGGACACACCGAATGGTGGAGTGAGGAATTCAGCCAATCCTCTTTCCGGAAGCCATGGTCACACTGGAAGCGCTGTCAGAAAACAACCTCTGGGAAGAGACCAAAGACATACAACCAACTGAGGAGCATTTGAAGCTGAGGGAAGAACAGTGAGAGTCGTCGTGTTTTTGCCCGGGGCAGGTCCTGTCCCCACCCCCTCAGTGTGACGGCCCTGTGAGCAGCGCAAGCTTGAAGGGGGGTGGTTTCACTGTCAGAGGTTGTCCACTTGATGTCGCCATGGGTGGACAAAGCCCGGCCCCTAAGCATTTCTGGAAACAGTAGCCATCTCAGTGGCAAGCTGACGTGGCAAGTCAACTTTGCAGCCGCCTGAGGTTGGATCTAGAACAGAGCAGCGAATCAGCCAGGAAAGTGAGACGGACAACCACACAATGAGACAGACACAGCGGCCTTGATGGGCTGCACATGACCCCAGGGGGTCTGAAATGTTGTGTGCTTGTGCAGGCCTGTGCCCAATCAGGAGAGACCAGGAAGATGGGCATTGTGGGGAAGCTTAGAGACCTTCCACCAGCCTAGGCCCTGCCCCCAGGTGTTGCTGCCTCCCAGGAAGTCCAAGTTGACTGAGGGGACAATGCCCAGCCCTGTCGAAGTTCCCTGTCCACTCTGGGGCTCCCATGGAGAGAGGCCTTCCCACCTGCAAACTTCTCCCCAGGTCTTCTTCAGAGGCTGAAACGAGGTGCTCTCAGAGCAGAGAAGATGGTGAGCAGTGAGGAGAGGCTCCTGAGGAGTTGGCCCACCTGGAGAAGGAAGCAAATGAGCTGGGAGGGTAGAGTGATCCCTGCTTGCTCTGGCCTCAGCCCCCTCAGTGTACATCTCCCTCCTGGAGGGAACAGGAGCCCAGGGAACCCGGGAGAGCACACACCCGGGCCCCGACGAGCAACACTCCCAAGGAGGAAGATCTGAGCTCAACGTAGGATGAGCCCAGGTAGGAAGGGAGCCTTTCACCACCAGGACAATCGAGTCAAGGTCAGCGTGCCCCTGCAGGGATGATCTCCCTGCCTGTTCTATACGTCCCTGTGGACCAATGACAGCTTAGGTATTGGCTTCTGACGAGCAGACTCAGCACAAGTGACAAGACGACCCTTCCCAGATTCCACCACCGAGGCTGTCATTCTCTCTCACTCGCTCTCTTGTGTTCCCTCGACCCTCTCCCTTTGCTCCCCTCTCTCAGTCTGTCTGACCCCTGGACCTGGGGAAATACATGGATGTCCTGAGCTCCCCTATGCAGAGGCCCACACAGAAGAAACCAAGGGAGTGCCCTGGCCAACAGACAGAAAGGAGCCGGGCTCTCAGTGAAGCTGCACCTGATCGAGCCCACAGGAGTTAGCTTGACAGCACATCTCATCATGGTCCAGCCTCAGTGGAGGCCACATCCCCAACCTGGAAGTCACCACGAGCAGAGGCTCCAGCTCAGTTGTGCAGGATTTCTGGTCCACAGAGATGGAGAGAGAGAGAATATTTGCGGTTTAAAGATGCAGGGTGGGGAGCCGTGTTGTCAGAGAGGAGGAGACACCCCACACCATCTCCCAGTTCTCGGGTCTGGCCTGCCCTTCTCCCTCCTCTCCCCTCCAGGCTCTCTGCAGCCACAGTGCCCACCTCTCTAACCTCCTCTGGCCAAACTCACTTCTGCCTGGCTGTCTCCACACCAGCAGTGCCTTCTCCTTAGCATGCTGATCACAGGTGAGTGCAGCGCTGGGTCCTCCTGTCATTCTGGTCACAGCTAATGTCACCTCAGTCAGGCCTTTCAGACACTCCTACCCAGTGAGACCTCAGCTCTCCCTGCAGGACACTCTTTATTTTCATTCCAGTTCATGCTCTTCTCTTTCACGTGTCTCTGATTTTGTGCTTTTGTCAATCTGTCTCCAGACTGAGCTCCTGGTGGGCAGGGACAGCTGGGTAGATTTCAGCACCACCCTTGGGTCCACCAGAGCTCCTGGCCCAGGGTGAGGGCTTGGCACCTGGCTGCTGAATGAACAAATAGGGGCATCTTGGATCCGTCCTTCCTGCTTTTGCTCCACTCAGATGATGAAGAGGAACACTAGTAATAGGAAGTGCAAGTGGGTCCTGAGGCAGGAGGAGGGTCAGCATGACTTCTGCATGACTCCTCCTTTCTCCAATTGCTCCAGCAAAGCTCAGTGGGCACCACTGACACAGGAGGCTGCCACTTGATGGCCAGCACAGGAACTGCAGCCTCAGGCAGGGACAGCACAGCACAGCACCAGGCAGGCATATATTTCTTGTGGAGAAATGCCTATCCACATGCATTGCCCATTTTTCATTGTGCTATTTGTATTTTATTGTCGAAAGGCGAGAATGTATTATATATTCTCAATAGTAGACCCTTATCAGATATGTAAAGATCTGTAAACATATTCTCCCCTTCTGTGAGTCGTCTTTTCACTTTCTTGATCCTGTCTTTCAACGCACTCAAGTTTTAATTTGATGAAGTTGAATTGATCTGTTTTCCCTTTGGTTGCTTTTGTGTTGGGTGCCATAATTACAAAAACATTGCCTAATCCAGGGCCATGTTTTCTTCCAAGAGTTTTATAGTTTTAGGTCTTACATTTACATCTTTGATGGTAAGAAGATGTAACATTTTTCTATATGGTGTGAGGTAGGGGTTCACCTTTATTCTTTCACATGTGGATATCCACCTGTCCCAGCACTACTTGTTGAAACGATTATTCCCTCCTCATTGTCTTGGCATCTCAAATAATTCTAGAATCTGTGGTTGTTGCAGGTGGTGTGACTCACAGTTCCTCAGAATTTTTCTTTACACGAAGGTTGCTTTTCTCTGGCCTTGTGGACTTTCACCCACTGCATTTGTAGACTGATCATTAGCGAAATAATCATATCACGTATTTTGACTAGTTTTTTCTTTGCTTGCAGTGGGTATGTAAGTCCACACCCTGTTACTCCCTGATGGCTGGGTGGACCACATTGCACCATTGTTCTGGCCTGGATTATCGCTGTATCCTTCTAACTGGGTTCTCTGCCTCTATATTTGACCCACAATCTATCCCCAATGCACCAATTGGAGTGACCCTTTAAAACCAGATGTCACACCCTGACATTGTGAAATCTCTCAAGGGGCTCTCCATTTCTCTCAGGAGGAAAGTTCAAGTCCTTATGCTGGACCTCAAGCACCATACAGTTGGTCCCACACTCTCTCTGACATCATCTTTGGCCAGTCATCCCCTGTACCTCTGCACTCCATTATGCTCCTGGTACATGCCAGACACTCTCCCACCTGTAGACTTGCACTCTATGTTCCTTCCATTTGGAATCCTCTTCCACATGATGATTTCATGCCTCATCTTCTTCACTATCTATAATTCTGTGTTCAAATGTCATCTTGGTGAGGCTGTATTGACCATGTCATTTAAAATATGAACTATCCTCTTGTCCTGACACTCCCTATCCAACTTGTCCCCCTTTTATTTTTCCCCTTAGCACTAACATCCTATAAAATAATATATAATGATAAGAATCAGTGTTCACTCAGGACAGGGAAACCAACAAATAGATTGAGCAGGGACAGTTTATATAATGAACAATTAACCATAAACCTTTAAAGGGAACTATAGAGAATAGCCCAGAATTACAGTAGAGTAGTTAAGAAAGAAACAAATATGGGAGAGGACCCCTTCACCAAGGCTGCCTTCAGGTCTTGTTGGAGAAGGAATGATTGCAACACAGGGATGGTGGAGAAGATTGTCATGTTTCCCAAGGCCAGTACCAGTCCCTGATCAGGGCAGAGCTCAGCAGGTAGGGAACAGCAGGCTGAGACTGGCAAACAGGAAAGCCCTGTCCCATCCCGGGGGAAGGTAGGCTTAGGCTGGGAAGTCTACTGGATTCACTGGGATTCCACTTGCAGGGGTGCCACTCATTCTCCTTATTAAGCCATCCAAGGGGATCCACTGAATCCACTGTGGATCACCCACTGTGGGTGAGTCCCTGTAGACACCCTTGAATTGTGCCACTGCTGGTTGTACTGCAGGAGAAAGAAAAAGGAAAGAATGGAAGCACCTTGGAATTAGGAAGGAAGGCCCTTTGTCCTAAACTTTCTCTGACAAAGCTTAACCCCTGCCAGGTGCAAAAGAGAAATGTCTACTGGGTGCAGCTCCATTATTGCAGAACAGACAATAGAGGGCAACACTCTGATGTTGTTACACAGGGGCAATGCATTGATAACTGGCACCATAATTCCCTTATTATTTTGTTTATGTATTCCATGCTTTTACTTCCAACTTGCCTCTATTGCTTTATTTGAAGTAAGATTTTGAAGACAGCATATGGTTGTATCAAGGTTTCTAAAAAAAGGTATTTTGACCCCCCAAAATGCCATTATTAGATCAAAACAACAGAAGAATTAAAAGTACAAAGTAGCTATACTATCAGTATATGCCTTAAGTAAATAGTTTACTGTCAAATTCCTCTTATATAAGAAAGCACCATGCAGTTTCATTTTAATGATGTTAGCCTCAATAATCTAGTATAATAATAAACTCCTTTGTAATGAGTAACTATATAAAATGAAGTTACAATAATTTACAATTCACGTCTGTGACATGACCCAACTACTCTCTACAAGCACCACTGAAATCTTGAGTGATGCTTGGCTACCTTGTTCTACTAGAAATAACGGGAATATTTCACTGCCAACAAATTCTGTTTACCTGCCGTGTAGTTTATAAGGGTTGAATTCTTCTCTACTTGAAAATCACCATTTTCTTCTCTCCATATGGATACCTGTTTAATGGCAGATAGCTTTGCAGCCAGTATAGTTTTTTTCGGGAGAGTCTTATATAAGAAGTCATAAAAAATGGGTATAAATAACTTACACTTAGGCAATTTTTCTTTTTCTTTTTTTTTCCCTGCTTGGAAAGATTTGTTCTGAGCTAACATCTGTTGCCAATCTGCCTCTCTTCTTTCTCCCTTCCCAAAGCCCCAGTACATAGTTCTATATTCTACGTGTAAGTCCTTCTAGTTCTTCTACATGAGTCACCGCCACAGCATAGTCAATGAGAGACGAGTGGTGTGGCTCGCGCCTGGGAACTGAACCTGGGACGCCGAAGCGGAGCGTGCCAAACTTTAACCGCTAGGCCATCAGGGGTTGCTCCAGGAAATTTTTCTAGAAAAATATTGGAATCAAGATGTATGATTTATTTCTAAAAATTTCATAACATACTTTAAAACATGAAATGCTCAACATGTTTAAAAGCACTTTACCACTCAGTTTACCTTAACAAAGATATAGCAAACATTTTGAGAAATATACTTTCAACAGGAAAGTCCAATTGTAGCTTTACGCTTTTGTAGACCACTCCCAATAATGTGGCTTAAAAAATATAACTGTAAGATTCTCTCAAGAAAATGTATTTCATTTCTATAAAAATCGTTCTTTACAGCGTCTCAATGTTTGTTTCCTACTGAGCTTCTCAATGTTCTTTAGGCTTAACAATATAGTAGAATCAAGCTCCTATAATCTAGCTTTTAATCCCACAATCCGGAAAGCTCTATCTCAAGGTCATCAATGACCTCTTAAATCACCGAATAATATTATTCCCATTTTATAAGTGCGAATACTAGGTTTGAAAGAAGTCAAGTTCATGCCCAATATTGTTTAGCTAGTAAGAGGCAGAGCCTAGATATGACTGACTCCTGCTGTCTGATTCTAAAATCCATAAGCATAACCTCTAGGTATACAGCCAAACGTAACACTCTGTATTCTTGCAACAGAATAAATGCATTTGCTTTTTCCTTAATGTCTGTAACACGGTTCTTAACTATTGCAATGCAGTGGTTTCTCGCTTCCTGTAAATGAGAGTGTTCTTCAAAGTACCTTCCTTCCTCTCTGCTCTTCTCTATACATTCCCTCCACTCCCAGTGCTTGAATTCATTTAACAAGCATTTATTTTATTGAGTCCATACAATTCCAGACCCCATGGAAAAACAATGAAAAAAAACCAGTCCCTGGCCTTGAAGGATTTACAGACTACTAGGGGAGAAAGCACTATAAGCAAGTCCAATACTATTTTCAAAAAAAAAAATAAGGTTTGAGTCTGCAAAAACACAGAAGGCATTCTATGCCACACAGCACAGGTTTTCAAGCCTTTTCTGAGGAGGACTACAGTTTTTTAAGAAATAGCGTTTAAAATTTCCAAAAGAGCACTCAAGACCTAGAACTTCCCTGATCCACTGTCCCTTTCCCACTACAAGCCATGTTTTTTCTAAGACTCTTAAGAACATCGTTTGAAAACCACTATATTCTAACATCTTAGTAGTTTTGCCTTTCATGCTTAGGTCTTTAATCTACCTGGAATGGATTTTTGTGTACGGAGTAAAGTAGGATACCAATTTGAATTTTTTCCATACTGATATCTAATAGTCCCAGGACCACTTATAGAAACGCCCCTTCTTTGCCCTCTGCTCTGTAAGAGCACTACTATTAAAAGAAATCAAGTTTCTGGATACACACGGAACTGGATTTGGGTTCTCTACTGTTTTCCACTGGTCTAATACTGTGCTAATACCAAAGTGCTTTAGTTATTATAGCTTTATATATAATAAATCAGGATATCTCATAGAACAAGTCTTCTCACCTTGACCTGCTGCTTAAAAAATATCTTGACTATTCTTAGTCCTTTGTATTTCCATATGTATTTTAGAAAACACACGTAATTTTGAGCTCCCTAATTTCCTGGCAAACTGGTAAAATACCCACAAAACAAATCTAGATCAGTGGTTCTCGACCAGGGCAATTTTAACACCCCCACCTCCCACCCCAGGGACATTCAGCAACGTCTGGAAACATTTTTGGTTGTCACAAAGTGGGGGGTAGGTACTACTGGCCTCTAGTGGGTTGAGGCCTGGGAGATGCTGCTAAGCACCCCACAGTGCACAGGACAGCTGCCACAACAAAGAATTATCCCATTCAAATTTTAATAGTGCCACTTTTGAGAAACCCTGTCCCAAATAAATCAAGGGGCAAATTTGCATGTGCCCATTAAAGGCCAGGGAATGTCTACCAAAAACAATAATTTAATTTTAGAAAAACTGAACTGCCATATGCCAATGAGATTTACCCCAATTCATTAAAAAAAAATCATATTATTTGCATTGACCAAAAGGCTTATCTTCCTGTTCTCTATAGCAGTGACGTTGGCAGGAAGCTTATTGGAGGGGTTAAGTCTTTAAAATACAAAGTTATAAAGAAACAAGACATAGCCAGAAGATATTAAAAAAAAAAAAACTCATAGAAATCAGTAATAAACAACTCAATAGAAATATGAACAATCTGAATAGACAATTCACTACAAGGAATATTCAAATGACCAATAAACATATATAAAGATTCTCAACCTCATTAGTCACCAGAGAAATATCAATTCAAACTCACGAGAACACCATCCATGCACCAGAATGGCTAAAATTTTAGAAGACTGGACATATCAAGTGTTAACAAGAATGCTGAACAACATAATACCCATATACAACTGGATGTAGTGAAGGGGTTGCATAAACTGGTTCAACCACTTTGGAAAATGTTGGCAGTCTCTACTATAGCTGAACATATCCATACACTATGACCAGCAATGCCATTCCTAGGGATATATCCAACAGAAAATACTTACCTATTTGCAAAAAAATGAACAAGAATGTTCATAAAAGCATTAAAAGCCCAAAGGAGAAACCATCCAAATGTCTAATAACTGCAGAATGGATTAATAAACTGTGATATGTTCATAGAAGGAAATAATATACCACAACAAGAACTACTACTATATGCAACAACACAAATGAATCCCCAAAATACAATGTTAAGCAAAAGTACGCAGACTCAAGAGTACAGATATCACTCCATTTCTATAAAGAGGCAAAACTCATCAATGGTGACAGAAGGGAGGAGAGCAAATACCTGCGCAGAGAAAGGATAGTGACTAGAAAGAAGCATGAGAAGGGGCTGTAGGGTGTTGGGAATGTCCTATTTTTATCTAGGTGGTAGATACACGAGTGTGTTTACTTTGTGAAAATTCATCAAGCTATACACTTAGGATTTGTATACTTTTCTGTATTTAGCTTATATCTTATTAAAGAATTTGCTTAAAAATGTAAAGAATACAACCCTGATTTACCGCATCTGATGCTTCAAGAGACTATTCTAAACCCTATTCTAGCTCTAACTCACAATGATGTTAAAATGCAAGTTTTGTATATATTGACAACTGATTTTTTACCAAGGCACAAAGGCAATGCAGTGGATAAAGGGTAGCCGTTTCAATAAATGGTGCTGAACAATGAGCTATCCATAGGCAAAATAAATGAACTTGGATCCATACCTCACACCATATACCAAAAATAACTCGAAATGGATTTTAGACTTAATGGTAAAACCTAAAACTATATTTGATAGAAAAACACTTGTATTCAAAATATATAAAGAACTCTCAAAACTTAACAATAAGAAAAAAAAAACAGGCAAAAGATTCGAACAGACATTTTATCAGAGAAGATACACAGATGGATAATAAGCACACAAAAAGATGCTCAACATCATAAGTTATCAGAGAAATGCTGATTAAAACCACAATGAGATACAACACTACATGCCTATTAGAATGGCTGACAAGACTGACCATACCAAGTGTAAGCAAAGATGTAGAGAAATGGGAACTCTTGGACATTGCTGGTGGGAATGTAAAATGGTATAATGAATAAACCTTTTGGGAAACAGTTTGGAAATTTCTTAAAGAGTTCAACATAAGTGATCCACTCACTCCACTCTTAGGTATTTGCCCATAAAAAGGAAAGCACATGTCCATAACAAAGACTTACATACAAATGTTCATAGCAGCTTTATTTGCAATAGCCCAAAACTAGAAACAACTCACATATATATCAACACGTGACTGGATAAACAATTTGTAGTATATCCACAGAACAGAACATTACTCAGCAACACAAAGGAACAAACTGTTGATACACACAACATGGGTGAATTTCAAAAGAATTATGTTAAGTGACAGAAGCTAGACAAAATCAGTGTACAAATTGTCTGATTCCATTTATATAAACTCTCGAAAATGCAAACTAATCTCTAGTGATAGAAAACAAATCAGTGGTTCTTTGGGGAGAGTAAGTCACAGAGGGGTGGGAAGGAGGGATAACAAAGGTGCATGAGAAAACTTTTGAAGGTAATGGATATGTTCACTATCTTGACACTGACTGAAAGTTTCATAGAGGTACACCTTATGGTGGAGGTCATAACTTATCAAAGCATACCATTTAAATAAATGCAGTTTGTTTTCTCAAGTATATTTCAATAAAGCTTTTCTAAAAATAATACAGGTTGTATATAAATATTGTGAACCAGACATCCTATAATTAGCTCAAAATCAACTCCATTCATTCACACAACAAATATTTTTCTAGCACCTACTATATGCCAAGCACTCTGCTAGGTTCCAGGGTTCCAATGGTGAGCAAACTGACATGGTTCCTGACCTCATGGAGAACACAGTCTGCTAGGGGAAGCAGAGATTAATAAAAGATGCACACAGACACATGGATAATAAAAACTTCACAGACAAGTGCTGTCAAGGAGACAAGCACAGTGAGATGACACAAAATAACAGGGAAACCAAATCTGATCTAACGGAAAGGTCAGTATGGCTCCCTCAAAGAAGCGACATTTAAGCAACACCTAATGGAAGAGGAAGATAACAAGTTGAAGATGTAACTTTCCTCCGAAGAGACACTAACACAAGCAAAGGCTCTGAGGCAGAAGAAAGCATGACCCTTTGAAGGAATGGAAAGAAAGTCAAAAGGGCTAAGGGTCAAAAGAGTGTAGACAACACTATTGGTCACCTCTCTAGTAACTATCCCATCTCCTCTTCCTCACTCCTAACAGAATCACAGTTGGGTTCCAGCAGCCACCCTCCTCCACACATAGTCATGTGCTTTAGAGAAAGATGACTCCATTCTTGATTTTAGGAAGTGGATACTGTTGAGACTTAAGTCAGTCATGGCCACCTCTTTTCTCCCTGCCAGTGATTAGTTAAAGAATGGCATGAGTGAAAGCAGGAAAAGAAGTTATTGCATGCTCTAAACAAGAGATGGTAGTTTGGACCAGGGAGTTGTCAATGGAGATAGAGATTTGCACGGAGAAATAAGGTAGAGCAACGTGTACACGATGTCTCCTAGGTTTCTGGCTTAGGCAAATAACGATCAATCTTTTCCATATAGTCAAAGCCAGAGAAATATTTTTTAAAAATGAATAGTCTTATGTTATTCTTAATATATTTCTCTTAAATAAACCTAATTAGAACTAGTCAAGGATCATACCTAAAACATATCTCATCCTCATGCAGGATACTGGCTTCAGAAGTTCATGCAGACTTATCAAGAATGAATGAGGCTAACTAGATTTTGTCTTACAATACAAATCAATGTTTTCTAAAATTCTAACCTATAATTAACAATCCTGCCTACAAATAACATCAATTTCTGAATATCATTTATTTTGTCTTGCCTGCTTCAAAAAATGATTTAAGCTAGCAAAATGTCCAAATCAATTAAAAGCCAAACCAAGAATAAAGTAGTCCAAGGATTTCTGACCACTCTTGTGTTACCTAAAATTAATTTCAGAGAAATTAGATGGAGGTACCTAATCAATTATGCTCATCAAATTTATCAAATTAGGTCTCATAACAACAGTAATGAAGGTTCCTGTTACAGATACCAACAGACCCAGGCAAAACTATAACCTACTTTGACAAGTTGATGAAGTGCCATTTCTTTCAGAAGGTGGTGTACTTGGACTGTTGAAATGAGGTGAGGTTTTTCGGTCCTCGCCATTGTTTGTAAAATTCTTTGAATGTCACGTACAACGACGTGACAATGGTACTTCAGCTTTTTTGCTTAAGCTTTCATCCGCTGGCTTCACTAAAAGTGAAAGAACCTCTATTTATAATATTTCTAATTCAAAAAACATTAATCATCCTTTGCAGCTACAGTGAGCAAATTCGATGAGCAACCACTCGAATTTGCCCAGGATTGGGAGGTTTCCCAGGCTGTAAGATTTTCAGTGCTAAACCTGAGAAAGTACCTGGCAAATCTAGACAAGTTGGTCACCCTATCTGTAGCATCAAATTAGGACAGGAGAGAAAGACTTATGATGTCAGAGACATTTATAGAGAAATTATCATCAATTTGCATAACTTACAAAAAGATAATAGTGAAAGATTAATAATGTAATAAAGGCACAACCGCTTGAGTATTCGTTTATATTGAGACTTATTAAAATATCAAGCAGAGAGGATTAAAAGAAAGACCAAAAGTATATTCTTAGTTACTGCTATTTCTTTAAATGAATCATTCTGGATAAAAAGCACTTTATTATATTTTTTTCAAGTCCCAATAATCAAGCTGAATATATCAACCAAATACTCACCACGAAGAAGAGACTGTTGCCACGCTAAAGCAGCACAAAGTAAGACTAAGCTTTTCCCACTTTCTGTAGGGCTCTCCAACAAACAATGCTGCTTACTTTTTAATACTTGGACAATCTATTGACACAAAAACAATAAAAAAAATCAGTAAACAATTTACTTCATTAGGGTCTGTCTCCATCACAAGTACAAACACAACAAGAAGTAAGGTTGTACTTGAGGGAACATAGCAATAGCAGAAGGGAGAATTAGTATTAAGTTCAATCTAGACCTTATGCCTTTATCTTTCTCCCTAAAATTATGTTGGACTTAAAAGCATATAGGCATAAAAGAAATGAACAAAGCAATTTGTGCCTTAATGATGCAAACACCGTCATTTCTGTAAAACAAGAGTACACTAATATCTTGGATGAAAACTTTATGGAGGATACTGTTAGGGGGAGTATAAATCGCTACAACCACTTTGGACAGAAATTAACAATTACTAGCAAAGTTGAAGTTACCCAACACCGGGAAGTCCAGTCCTATGTATATATCCAAAACCTGTCCCACAGGAACATAAGGAAACATGCATAAGAAAGTTCATAGCAGCATTGTTTAGAATTGCAAAAGAATGTAAACAACTTAAATGTCTGTCAAAAGGAAAGTGGATAAAAAAATTCTGGTATATTCATACAATGGAATACTACATAGCAATTAAAATAGATTAACAATCAATAAGGCTACTTCTTAAAAATAATGTTAAGCAACTAAAAACACTTCTGAACAAATATAGGTACAGTATCATATCATTGTACAAAGTTTAAAAACAGGTAAAGTAATGCTCTATATTGTTTACGGATACATACGTATGTAACAAAAGTATAACAACACGTCTAGGAAAGAAAAAGAATAAATTCAGCATACTAGTAATGTTACTTGCAAACAAGGTATAAAGTAAATATGGCAAAATATTAAGATTGAACAACTCTGGAAAGTTGGCTTACTCATTGGTCTATTAATTTTCTAAATGATTTAAACATCTCAAAAAATATGGTGAGAAATATAGTATTCTGTGTAAAAGACAGTAAATACTTTGTAGAAGGTAGTAATTCTGTAAATAGAAGTGCCAAATGAGCTGAGAATAGTTTTCAGAATATTCTCCTTTGCCTACAAACCATATACAGTTTATAGCAATCAGGATTATTTTTCGAAAAGTTACATGTTCTTCCACGAACCCAGCAAATATTTTCAATCCATTTACTATCTGAGAAAATGAATGTAGTCACAGATTCAGTATACGTTATGAATAATCAGCATCTTTATCTTAATGAAGACTTAACTGCTGAAAAATACTTGCAGAATTCATTATAGCAAGCTATGATGGACAAGCTTTACAAGGAAAGTTCATCTTCACCCCACCAACTGTACATTCAGACCATATTGAAGAGTCATGCTTTCCTGTTTACTTAGATTGCTAACTGCATCAGAAACGAAAATCAAGACTGAAACAATGCCATTCAAAGAAAACCAGATACCCAACTAGACTAGGACAGAAGTCTAGAAATAAAAAGGGGATTCCTAAATGTATCAACAAAACAAATGCAAGTAAAAGAATTTCCTAGTCTTAACCATCACAGTGGTTGAGAACATGTCTCGGAATCTGACAAATCCGGATTTGTATCCCTACTCTGCCAAAGCTGTGGACCAGGAGGTAGAAGTACGAGTTCTAGATCAGGTTCCCACAACTCAGATGTGTTTCCTTGATCATGTCTTCACTTCTCTAGACTAAGATCCTCATCTGTAATAATCCCTAATTGAAAAACTGTTGTAAGGGATAATATGCCTTGGCACACAGTAGGTGTTTGATAATTCTGATTTAAAGGTCAGAAGGGTATAATGAAAAGAAGATGGGCTTTGGAGTAAAGCAAGCCTAAGTGTGAGTCCCACTGTGTGAATCACTGAACCTCAGTCTGTTTCTTCATCTGTGCAATGGAGATAAGATTATCTACCCGATAGAGTTTTGATGAAAATTAGCCAGGCATTGAGTTAAGAATTAAATAAGGTAATGGATAGAACTTGCCTAAACTCCAGTATTTGACACAGAGGAGGTGATCTACTTTAATCTCCACCTCTTCTAAACCACCTATGCTTAATCTAGGATCCAGAGACGTAAATCAGAGACTGTGCTCTCTTGCTATTGCGTGCAGAAGTCTTGGTACATGACTGCGTTTCTCTGAAGAGAAAGTCCGTGGATTTCTCATTCCCAGAACTATATCCTAATAAAATAACTGAAAACAGAGGGGAGACTGATATGCACTGTTATCAACTGAGGACTTCCTTGCAATAGTGAAAAAAAATGGCAAATTCGACCTGGGAATGGAGGGATGGTTAAAAGAGTAATTCAACAGCTTATGAAGCCAATTATACCCTGACCCCTAGCCTATGTGTTCCAAAACAAGCTAAGAACCACTATTCTGAGGTATTTCCCAGTTCTACTATTCTGTGATTCCATCTGTGCAACTCTTGTGTAGAGATTTGGTGGACTCTAACCCCTTCACCCCAGCCAATAACGCAACGCCGGCTAGTTCCTCAGATACAGCCTAGAAATCCATCCCGCCCACAGTTGCCGCAATCCCCCAGGGGATAAAGCACGAGCCCCCGATCCGCCTCCCGCCTTAGTCCCCGCCGCCACGAGTCAGCGGGGGTCAGAGGGGGCCCGGGGCCTCTCCCTGGGGGTTAGGACAGGCTCCCTCCGGCCTCCGCACGTTCAGAACCCGGAGGCCCAGGGACGTGGTCAGCCCGAAGGCCCGCATGCGGCCAGGCGAGAGCAGAATGCTCTCTTCGGGCAGGCTGCACACCACCCCAGGAGAGACAGGCTGGCCTGTTCTGAGGAAAACCGAGGCAGCGCTGCCTGGGCTCCGAGTCCCGGGAGAAAAGGAAATGGTATCTACGAGTACACACTGTGGAGCCTGGCAGAGAGGAGAGGCCCCAAACCTCTCGCCTCCTCACCGGGCTGCCACTCCCTGGCCGAGCGCGGACTCCGGCGCCTCACCCGCTCCCTCCTCCGCTCTCTCCAGGCCTCGCGACAGCGCTCTCCCGGACGAATACCCGCCTCCCGCCCCCTCGACTCCCAGCACCCAATCACCCGCCAGAGCAGAAACCAAGCAACCAATCCTGGCGTGAGGTTAGGGGGCGAGAACCCTGGCCCCCGAGGGAAGCCTCCGAAATAAAAACCAACGCAAAGTATTTCGTGGCCCGGAGGTGAACGCTTGAAGAGCGAAGGATGGGAGCACAGCGCAGGGTTTAAAGGAAATTCTTCTCCGTTTTGAGATTTTGAAACTGGTGACTTAACCCGTGCATCCGTTTCCTTGGAAACTCGCAGTCTCATTCTTCAGGTCTGTAGACCAAGCGAAAGGAAAGCCTTGCCGAGTTCTTCCCAGAGCGCCCGTCAGTGCCGCTCAGCTCACGTTTCCGAACTTCACGGTGGCCCGGGTGTCGCACAGACGGAGGCGGGAACTGCCAAACGCCTGAGCCCGGCCAGGCGAGAAGGCTGGTTGATGAGTGGCCGCAGACCCTCAGGATGTTCCAGGCTTCCCCGGATAGCGAGTTCAACCAGATCAACGCCCTAGAGCGCTCCCGCCCCGGTCACTTCTGCTCCTTCAAGGCTCACCCGCCTTCTGTCCCTCCTAAAACCGGGTTGTTATTCTTTGCCACGAAGTACACTTCAGTTTCCTCAAAGGTAGGGAGTTAATCGTGATCTCTCCAAAGTGTGATTTTGTCAATTTCTGAATAGCCTAAGCTTGGCTCCGATACTAGTGTCTCAAAAAAGTAAAACGTGAGACAGTTTCTCAAGTTTGAGCAACTAGTTTGGGGAGATGTTTTATGCAGGCGGAGCAGCGGGAGGAGAGTGGATTTGTTTGCTTCCCTTTCAGTTTTACTGCATCTTCCCCAATTGCAAAATGTACAGCGCTAAAAATAAATTCTACCTTTTAATTTAGTAATCTCAGGCTCAAAAATTTATCCTAAAAGAGTAATCCAAAAGAAAGAAAAAGTAAAAATATCTAAATTGATAACATTGCCTATTGTAATCCTGAAAAAAGTCATCAACCTCCCGGTCTAGTAATAGCACCCTATACGGTTATGATACATCAGTTTGATCATTAGGAAGCCAATAAAATAATTATCAAAAGTAAACAACTTGCAAAAAAAATTTCATATAAAGTTAAATGAAAGAAAGCAGACTCCCTACAGGGTATTATGAATTCCATTATGTGAAAATATATATGCATAAGCAAAGATGGAGGGAAAGTATAAAAAATGTAACTTACTGTTAAAACAGTGGAATGAAGGACAATTTATCTATACTTAAAAATATCTTCAAATTTTTATTCTGCTTTTACAATTTTTTTAAATATCAAATCCTTTAAGTAACTGCTCCAGGGAAACTACTACGATTTTCTATTTTCCTCCGCTCAATTCCTAAGGCTCTCAACCGACTCTAGCCTTGTATGGCCAATTGACGTGTGTGGCGTTAACAGAAATGGATACACGTAGGCTCTGGAGCCAGACAATCCTGGATTCCAGTCCCTTGAACTGTTCCTTTCAAGTGAACGTTAGTGAAAGAAAACACAAAAAACTACAAGTTCATTTGATAAAGAATATGAATGTTTATAAACCAATATTCAAAATAGCTGCACACATCTGTTTTCACTTGAATAAAAAAAATCACATTGTGACAAATTTTGTAACCTTAACTTAAAATACATGAATATTAACATTTACTAATATAGTTACACATTTTGTTTACATCATCAATGAATGTGATGAAAAACAGCATGCTGTTATTTAAACACAGCAGGTTTTGACCAGCCTTTGAAAACTGATCCAAGAATGTGCGCTGCATTTAGTTAGAAACCATTTATTTCAACATTTTGAACTCCTAGAGGTTTCCTACTCACATAAAATATTCCAAAGACTCAGTTTAAAATAAAACAAAACAAAAGAACACAGGACCGCTGTATTTAATCTTAGAAGACTACAAAACTGCCTTGTTTAAAAATATGAAAATTCTTACAGTATTTTTTAAGTGTATGCTTTTATTTTTCACATCGAACTTACTTGATTGAACATTAAGCATCTGATATCTCAGGGAAGGCCAGCCCAGTATCTTGTTTTTCAGAGCTGACCAGGTGTTTCTGATACAATCTATGGACCAGCAGAGACCCATTTGACTAAAGAAGAAATAATTAATGAAGTGTTCTCTAAACATTGTTGCATAATGGAATCAACTGGGAAATCTTAAAAAAAAAATACTAACGCCTGACTCCCAACCGCAGACATTCTGATTTAATTGACATGGGTTCCAATTGGGGATCAAGAGTTTTAACAGCTGTCCAGGTGATTTTAATGTGCAGCAAAATTTGGAGCCACCACAATGATGCAAGACACAACAGTGATCTAAATCACAATTAGCCACAAATGACAGATGTCTATAGAGGAGAACTCACTTTTAAAGAAGTTTCTCAAGTTGGAAATACTTGATAGTTTCTCTCTGTTTCTTAAGATCAAATTTATGCTTTTTCTGGAAGTTATAATGACTCTTTAATTAGTAGTCTTCAGAGGGGATTTATATTGTTAAACACTCAACAATTTTTTTTAACCATTAAGTTTAGGTTATTGTATATAATCACTGCTATACACTTATCTATTACGTGTAACAATACACTGAAATTACCTTCTAGGCATCACAGTATTAAGAACCATCCATAGTCTATTGACTGTTTGAAGCATTCTCCACAGAACCCCTGAATTCAATAGCTGGTTCATATTGGATGTTAATACTTCTGCCTATGGTATAAGTTCACTGGCAGAGAGTAGAGTTAAGCGTTCTAGAATCTGTGTCGTTTCCATATGTCTTACTGGGACAGCTGAAAATGCTAAAGGGGAAACTTAGCAGTCATAATCTAAATTCTATACAGCTTAGCAAATAAGAAGTAACATTGCTCTATCAGACTACAGGCCAAACAAATCAAGAAAACAGTGTTGCTCTAAACGTAAAACTTTCAATCCTAGCCATAGTTTTGGCCATACTTAAAATAAGGACCTTAAGAAAAATTCATTTAGGTGTATTTATTTCACAAAGAACAAAACATATCTCATTTAAGAAATCACATTAGTGACCCAAAGAGAAGGCCCTCAACCTGTGGAATCTGATGTATCTCTGGGTTGACAGCATCACATTGAGTTGAATTATCTGACGACTAGCTGGTATTCCAAGAATTGCTTGTTGGAGGTGTGGGGAACCCCCCACGTGTGAAAAAATGAATCTCATAACACCATTTATGGGCATACACCCAAAATGATTGAATGCAGAGGTATAAAGACATAAATGTACACTTGTGTTCTTAACAGGATTATTCAAAATAGCCAGAAGCTGGAAGCAAACCTGGTGTCCATCAACAGATGAAGTGACAAAAAAAAAGTGGTGTATACAGACTGTGGAATACCATTCACCCTTAGAAAGGAAAAAATTCTGACACATGCTATGACAAGGACGAACCTTGAGGACTTTAATGCTAAGTGAAATAAAGCCAGCCACAAAAGGAAAAATACTGTATGTTTCCACTCATATATGGTACTTAGAGTACTCAAATTCATAGGAATAGAAAGGAGAATGGTGTTTCCCAAGAGCAAGAGGGAGGGACAACAGGGAGTTGTTGCTTAATGAGCACAGAATTTCAGTGCAAGGTGAAAATGGTTCTGTGCATGGTTGGAGGTTATGGCTACACAATAATGTGAATGTACTGCATGTCACTGAACTGTACACTTAAAAATGGTTAAAATGGTCAATTTTAGGTTATGCATATTTTATGACCATTTAAAAAAATTAATTATTTTCAACAAATGAACAAACACTAGCTACATGCAATAGCATGGATGAATATCACAACCAAAATGCTGCATAAAAGAAATTATATTCAAAAGGCTATATATTTTTTAATTCCATTTATATAAAATCCAAAAAAGAAACAAAACCGAGGTCTGGCTTCCAGTAATGGTGGAGTGGCTTGTTGAACTAACACTCTCACAGATAACAATGATAAAATCTGCACAAAATATTATATGTCTATATATAGAATCATGTATTTATATGTAATACACATATAATAAATGTGTATATGTGTGTATGCATAAATATCTTCCGAAAGCAAGCAGAACTGAGAGAGAGTCTTCCCTTAAATGATGGGAATTGCACCAGGAGATGTTTGCAAGCTTGAGTCTTTTGCCTCAAAGCATTCTAAAATCTGTACATGGCACAGACGGGAAAAACTACAGTCTTACTTGTAATGTTAGAGGATGTATTTTGGGGCTAACAAAGTAGCTGGAAAGTTAAGGGAGAAATTCTGGAAGGGAGGGAGACACAAAGAGGAAAATCTCAAAATATGTATGTAAGTCTCCCCCCCACACACACACCAAATTGGCAGATCTTTGAACAACACCCATGCAGGGTAGGCCCCAGAAGGCCTAGTGTAAAAACAGCAGTTGGAAGATGAGAGAAGTGAATGAGGATTTCAGCTATGCCCACTGTAAAGGAGAGAAGATTGGAGTTTCAGTCCAGCCAAGTTAACTCCCTGCTAGAAAAATAACAACACTCTTCAAAGGAATACAATAGAATCCAGAGTCTCTATAACTATCATTCATGGTTTCCAGTACACAGTTTAAAAAGTCATGAGATTTGAAGAGATGGGAAAATGTAATCCATATATGACCAAAAGCAGGGAGTAAAAACTCTCCCCAAGGTGTTGCAATTATCTGACAAGGATAAGAAAGCAGCTATTATAAAGATGATCAAGGTGGCATGAAAAATATTCTCATAATGAATGAACATATCTGGAAACTCAGCAGAGAAATGGAAATTACAAAAAAGAACCAAAAAGGAAGATTAAAAAAATGCTTTTGAGTTTACATGTACATTAGAAACAGTAAAAGAGGGCCGGCCCCGAGGCTTAGCGGTCAAGTATGTGTGCTCCACTGCTGGTGGCCCGGGGTTCGGATCCCGGACGCACACTGATGCACCGCTTCTCTTGCCATGCTGAGGCTGCATCCCACATACAGGAACTAGAAGGATGTGCAGCTATGACATGGAACTATCTATTGGGGCTTTGGGGTGAAAAATAAATAATTAATTTAATTAAAAATAAAAAGGAACAGTAGAAGAAACATGAAGATAGAGCAATAGAAATTATCCAGTCTGAACCAAAGAATGTAAAAATTTTGAAGAAAAATGAAGAGAGCCTTACTTGTGAGATGATTGAGTCCCCAGCAATGAGGGGAGAGACAGAAAAAATTAAATGAGGCAGAAAGGCAAATCAATAAGTAATAGCATACAACTTCCAAAATTTGGTAGAAAATCTAAAATTTTAGATCCAGGGAAGTCAGCAAACCCAGAAAATAAAATACAAAATAAAACCAGACCTGGGCACATGATAGTCAAGCTGCTAAAATCCAAAGATAAAAAGAAAATCTTGAAAGCAGTCAGGAAAATACATATATAAAGGGGAAGACAATACATACAGGGAGAAATAATGTCAATGATGGATGATATATTATCAAAAACAAAAGAGACAAATCAACAACAAAATTACATCTTTCAAGTGTAGAAAGAAAACCCAAAAGTCAACACAGGATTCTATATTTAGCAGATCTCACTTTCAAAAAGGAGGCAGAAGCCACAATAGTATTCTGCACACCTATTAGGTGGCTGAAATAAAAAATAAAATTGCAAATATCAAGTGCTGGTGAGGACAAGGAGCAACTAGAACTGGGAATGCAACATGATAGTTGCATTCGGATAACGGTTTAGCAGGTTCTTATAAAGTTAAACATACACTTATTATATGACTCAGATATCCCACTCCTAGGGATTTACTCAAGCAAATTGAAACTAATGTTTAAACAAGAATCTTTGGGTGAATCTTCATAACCATGTTATTCATAATTGCCACAAGCTGGAAATAAATTAAATGTCCTTCATCAGGTGAATGGAGAAAGAAACTGTGGTGAATTGGGACATTAGAATACTACTTGGCAATAAAAAGGATAAACTCTTGATTCACACAACAACATGGATGAATCTTGGCTGCATTTCTCTAAGTGAAGGAAGCACAATTCAAAAGGCTGTACAGTATATGATTTCATTTGTATGACTTTCTAGAATAGTCAGCATTACAGACATGAAAAATGATCAGTGGTTGCCAAGGGATGGAATGGGGGAAGGGGTTGACTACACAAGGACTGTATGAGAGAATTTTGAGGGGTGAGAAAAACAGCTCTGTATGCTACTGTGGAGGTGGATATATGACCATAAAGTTGTCAAAACCCACAGAACTGTACACTACAAAGAGTGAATTTTACTCTGCAAATTTTAAAAATCAGGATGCTGGGGAACTCAGATGAAATGCAGTGACAAATGAATCTCACTGTATTACAAGCATGTGACATAGCCACACATAATGGGTGGGGATGAAAGGTCCTGACCTAAGTTACTTGGGAAGACAGTGTTTTGATGGGATACTGTAAAACTAAAGTACTGTACACAAACACTGTACTCTAGGTGGTAAATTTGTTTTTCATAAGGGTATGGATTAGCAATTCTGAAACTGGTTGACACATTAGTAAATATATTGTAGCTAACTGGAGTTAAGTTTCTCACTGTTGGTGAAAGAAGTTAAAAATAAACAAAAGGAGAATGCTAGAATAAACTCTGTGGTGTTGGATAGGAGTTGGAAGTATCAGTATGAAACCGTGTCTCTTCTAATATATCTATCCAGATAGATGGATAGATTGATATGTTGGTAGATTGATAGATAGATGTGTATACCTGAGTTTATATTCATACATACATTTCCAGGCTCTGCTGAGAGGGTTCAGAAGCAGTGACACCCTAGTATCAATGAGCACACTTAGCTCCCAGATCTTGGTTTCTAAATATCATTCTCCAATAAAAAGAACCAGGTTTCCTTGGAGAAATGGCTAATTCTAGGGCTGGAGATGGGAAATACAATATGAACCTGGACCATCTTGTAGTGCCAGAAAGTAGAAAAGTGCTTTAAATAAAACACAGCAAATGATGAGATGTGTCAAAAGGAATCAATCTGAAAGATTTCTCAATGGCTCAAGCTGGAAAACTGTGAGCAACATAATAAATAATGGTAGCATTGGATTATTACACAGAGAATAAAATAAATATCCATGAGTCTATACTGACATAAAATAGATTAAATAAGAAAGGAAGAAAGAAACAGGAATAAAAAAGAATAAGAGAAAGAAAGGAAGAAGGACAGGAGAAGGAGGGAGGGAATCTTCCTCACAGAATTCCAAATAATAAATGTGGCTGGATAGCATGAAATAGAAAATCGCCACTAGAACACCACAGTAATAATTATTGTGGGTTAGGCTGACTGATGAATGCAAAAACTGTGGGTGAAACTTAAAAAAAAAAAAAATTTGCAGAGCCTCAAATCATCTGCCTCAAACTACATAACGTTTTTCTGTTAATTACTTTAAAAGACCTATGACTATTGAAAGCAAAAATTATAACACTGTATTGTGGGATTTATAACATGGGATGATGTAAAATTTATGACAATAATAGCACAAAGGACAGACAGAGGTAAATGGAACTGTTCTATAGCAAGTCTTCCATATTTTACGTTGATTAAACTGGTGCACTATTAAGTCTAGGTAGGCTGTGATATGTTAAAGATGCATATTGTAATCTGGACCAACCACCAAAAATGCAAAGGTGTGTCACTTAAATGCTAATAAAGGAATTAAACAGCATACAAAAATGGTTTGTACAAAAATGTTTGCAGGAGATGACCTGCACGTCCCCAGGAGGAAGAAGAGCCCACTGCGGGGCATCCTCAGAGCAGAACGCCCTCAGCTGTGCCGAGGAGCAAACGCTGACACACACATGTTGGGAGAGACTCATCAACCTCATGCTGAGGGAAGCAAGCTGGACAGAAAACAATACAAGTGGGATGATTTCAGCCAAGATGAACCTATGCTGAAAAAACCAGAACAGTGGTTGCCTCGGGGGAAGGAAAAAATTGCCTAGGAAGGAAGAGGAAGGGGTTTTCTGGGGGTGATGGAAATATCCTAGTCTTAAAGGGGTGAAGGTTATATGGGTATGTTTATTTGCCAAAAATGTAAGGTAGAGATTTGTGCCTTTCAGTGTGCGTACTTCTTACACCCCCACACACACAAAGGACTAAAATAATAATAAAGTGAGGTGGGAATGGGATGGAGTGTGGAAGAAACAAAAATGCCAGATGATTAGTAGTTGTTGAAGCTGGGTGACAAGCCTACTATGCTGTTTTGTTTATTTTGTATATTGTTTAAATTGTTCTGTAATAAAACACTTGTATAAGAAGACAAACTCAATATATAGTGTTCGCTGGTAAGATGTCAGCTACCTTTGGGGAGGAAGGAGGGAGAAAGGGATTGTTGGGACCTGAGTGAAGCTGGTGTTAGTTCTTGGTCACACGAGTGTGTTCACTTTGTAATAATTCTTTGAGGTTTACATGGATGACTTCTGCATATATTTCTACACGCATGTTATACATCAATAAACATTTTAAATCTGGCATGTTTGCAAAAAGATCCTAACTCAATATCTCAGGATAACAGCAGTGTTTTGTTTTAAAGTGGAACACGTTCACTCATGACATCATCAGATGGATTTTAATACTCCCAAGTATCTAGTAATGCCCTCACCCTTGAGTGGCCCCCCGGGTCGTTCCATTTTTGCTTCAATTTGGCAAGTGGTATGGCTTTGAGTTTTTATGATGGGTATGGACCCTTAAGGTGGGTGGGTTCCAAGGGGAGGATCTCTGCAGCGACCCTGATCACGGGGTCCAGAGGGAAGATCATGGCAGGCTGGATGGATGCAGGGGATGGTAGGACAGATGGCCTTGAAAAGGCAAATTCCAGGATCCCATGCACCCGGTATTTCCATTTTAGATATTGAATTTACATTTCAAATACTGGCCAGGGAGCGTCCACCAGGGCTGCAAGCATTCTCAGCAATAGCCAGGCTGGTGATCCCCACTCCTACCTGAGTACTGGCCTCAAAGGATGCAGCCCAACCACACAGCAAATACTCTGGGGGGTGGGCAAGGCATGTAGAGTTGGCATCGTACAGAGAAGAGGCGGGGTAGAAGGTGGGGTGTAGAAGCATAGGGGCGTGGGCCAGGGGTGGAGGGAGAGGTGGGAGTTGGGTCCCCTAGCTGTGCATGCTGAGTGCTTTTGTCTCTTAACCATTCCTGGCTGGGAGCTTGAAGGACTGCATAACTACAACTCCCAAGTTGCTCTGGGCACGGGGCTGTGCCTAGCCCTGGGGGGAGGAGCAGGGCGGTGAAGGCTTGCCTGAGGGCCAAACAGCCATTGACTCAGGACTCTGGTCCTGCACCGGCTCCAACTGGACTGAGTACCGGAGGGATGTGACGGGAAGAGAGGGACCAGGGAGTCTGGGTGTGGCAGCTGCATGGGCAGCCGCGGGCCTGCAGCGTGCAACTGCTTTTGTCCAAAATTGAAGCTGGACTCGTGCCTCTTCCCCACCGCCTCCCTCCTTTGCTTGATTCCTCCTCCCCCCTGTGTGCCTGTGGGTCTTTCCACAGCCTCCTACCTAGTCCAGGGCCAGGTGCTTCTCTAAACTGCTTATGGGAGCTGGTTTGACATCCCAGAAACTTTCCAGTTTGCCTGCTGCCCTCTGCCTTCTCCAGCCAAAGTGCCATCATTTCATCAGCTTTTGGGAGACATTCGCCCTTGTGGCCCCTCTTGAAAGCACAACTTAAGAGCTTTGTAGGGTGGTAACATTGGCTGTTGCTTGCCTTTTTTGCAGATGTGGAAGTTGAGGCATCTGTGAGGTTAATCACTGTTTTCCCCAGGATCCGCTAAGAGCAGAGGAGAACAAATCAATTCCCAGGCAAGTATCTAGTAGGCCATTTTCACCAACCCATTCCAGTGCAGAGGCCTCCTAAACAGCACCGTTAAGATGAGAATAGCTTAAGTATTTTGCTCTTTAGATTAATCACCTAATCTCAGCTCAGTCCTGAGTGGCCAGTCTCTCAGGGACAGGGCTGGCGACTCTGATCCCTCAGGAAGAGATTGGTGGTCCAGCTTTGGGAGAGGGATGTTCATGGTAGACAGCACCTGGGCAACATTTGAAACCCGTCAGCTTTAACATCTCTGCTTTGGATTCAGGCAAGGTTCCCGGATAAACATGCCTAGGGACAGTCAGATGTACCGTATTCTTTAAAAATTGATTACAGCAGTGAAAAGAACAGAACATTAGATATCCTGCTCATTTGCAAAAGATAAAATGCAAGCAAGACTTTCTTGTTAATTTTTTTCTGCTCATTCTCTTGGCTGTACTGTACGCTTGAATGCAGAAACAAAAAACTTGAATTGTTATATTCTCTTTTCCTGAGATTGGTAAATTAACTTAAAAGTCTTATTGAAACCTATGGAGGGATGATTAGCTGTTTTCCTGATTTATGTCATCCTTAAAAGTCTGGGCATTGAGCTAAATGAAAACAAGTCCTTGTTTATATTACACATCCCAATAGGTTACATTTCTGATTACTGAATGTGGAATATTATCAAAACAACTGGAAAACCTGATCATGGAAACTAGACCCTGTCACTTTGTCAAGAATTTGCCTCTTTATGAATTAATGACACATGAATTCTTTAACGTTTTTGTAAAGAAAGGATGAGAAACTCTGCAGTGTCTCTGAATGTGGCAAGATGGGGAATTATCATTAGACCACATCCTCGGGTTCTTCTCTCCTGTTCAACAGGCCCGGGTGATAGTCCGTGTTGTCAGGTGCAACGCCGCTCCCCCAGCCCCCAGTGTTCCATCCTACTCTGGCCTGTGACCTCTTCAGGGGGTTCTGATGACACTCGTCCACAAGTGTTGGAAGGCGACATTGTAACATGAGGATATTCCTTATCTTGAAACAAGGATTAATGGAGAGGAAAGTCTCTGGGTCTGTGTGCTCCAAAGCACTGCTGTTGGAGTGTGGCTTCAGTCACCACTGTGCTCCCAGCAGTCCCCACAATGGCTGCCTCAGACATTTGATCTCCTGGTGCAACCACAGAAGCTGTTGACAGAGCTGGGCGCTCGTCGTGGTGAAGTGTCTTCCATCAGATTTTGTGGCTCTGACCCTCCTCTGCTCACCCCCTTCCCATTCCTAACTGCTGCATTGATTGCTTTGTAGTTGTTTCCTAGGAGCCACTGTGTGTAACTGGATTTCACAGTGTCTTTAGGGACCCACCCTCACTACACGAGTCACTGTACAACAGCCACTTATCCTGGTGTAGCCCATGTTCATCCTCTAAAGTGGAGCTGTGAAGAACCCTGCTTACTCGGAGCTCCTTTCTTTCTCATGCTGCTGGGGCTGCTTACGAAGCTGGGCATCTCGTCTTTGGTCTCATCACATTATTCTTTTCATCGATTATTCTGAAGTAGGATACGACTTTGTTAATAATGTGACACTGGCTGTCACAGGCACTTCTATGTATCTTCCCCAACAGCTCTGTGAAGTAGACCTGTGATCCCCATTTTACAGGGGGGACACTGAGACAGTTTTTTGGTGCATTTTGAGTCTCCACCTGGAGCTCCGCCTCTCAGGTGTGTGCACTTAGCAGGTGTTCCACTTTGTCCCTCTCTGCCAGCCGCCCCAAAGGCACACGGCCCATCCTGAGTCCATTGTCTGATTGTTGGCAGTCACCCTGCACAAACAGGCCCTGGGTGGGGAGTGGACTAGCAGGGCGTGGTTGTCCGGACTACCCTGGGCAGATTCTATGTTTATTGCGAGAGCTGGAGCAGTGGAAGATACTGACCGTCACTCGCCTGGAAGGTTTCTTATGGAGAAATACTCCACTGACTTTCTGCAGGTGTCGTGTCTTCTTTGTCTTCCTTGCTCCTCTGGGCTTTCTCCTACAGCCCATGCTGTGCAGTAACATAGAGAACAGAGACTGGTGAACATCATACTGTTGCCCTGCACCAAACAGTCACATCACTCATTTTTCTAATTATGAAAGAATTACATACTTTGTAAAAAAAGTCAAATTATACAGATCTATGTAGAGTAAAGTGAAACCTTCCCCTTCCATCCCCTTCCCTGCAAACTCACTCCCCTACTCAGAAGGAACTATTGTTAAGAGGTTGCAGCTTATTCTTCTGGACATTTCCAATGAATTTATAAATACACATAAAGTTTTTTTAACATAAATTACATAACTACATCGTTTTTCAACTTGCTGTTTCCCAAACCATATATCATAGATGTCTCTCCTTATCAGTGTACGTCACTCTAACTTAGCTGTTTAGAAGTTTTGGAGCTACTCTAAAGAACAGGAATACCACGATCTGTTTATTTCTTCTTTGATAGAGATGGGGTTATTTCCAGTTTCACTATTATACATAATGCTGCAGTAAGATCCTTGTATGGAATTTATTACACTGCTACTCAACTGCTCAATTTGCTTTGTTCCCTTTTAGTCAGAGACTATGATATATTTGTAACAATTTTATGGGAATTATTTTATAGGGAAATTAATTTTATCTCTGAATAAAGACATTTATGGGGAATCTTGACTTCAAGGTCAACCATCTCAGTATTCTGGAGAAAAATCATGAAACTTAGAAGGTATTATGCTTGCTGCATCACATTCTAACAAGTCAGATTAACAATTTAAAGTTGAATGTTTGAGCTGGCCCGGTGGCGCAAGCGGTTAATTGCGCGGGCTCCGCTGCGGCGGCCCGGGGTTCGCGGAGGCCCGAGGTTTGCAGGTTCGGATCCCGGGCACTCACCGACGCACTGCTTGTCAAGCCATGCTGTGGCGGCATCCCATATAAAGTGGAGGAAGATGGGCATGGATGTTAGCCCACGGCTAGTCTTCCTCAGCAAAAAGAGGAGGATTGTCATATGTTAGCTCAGGGCAGATCTTCCTCACAAAACAAAAATAAAACAAAATAAATAAAGTTGAATGTTTGTATAGCCTCTACAGTCTTTGTTCAGAAGAAGGATGACTTTATCTTGTCTTGAAAACTTCTGACTCCAGGGGCTCTCAGTTGGGCTTCAGAGAGGATAAGATGTTGGTGTTGTATCTGTTTCTCTTCAGCTGTAGGCTGCATCATCTAAAGATCATAGAATTGAACATGGTCCAATCGATATATACGATTTGGGTCAAAAATTCAAAGTAATGAACCCAAGATAAGAATCTATAACTTTGGATCTTAATGAAGAATTTCCTTTGATATCCTCAAGTCTCTGTGATTACTAGTAAAAACTCACCTATGGATGAAGAGATGTGGTTCTGCTGGCAATGTCTGGCTTGAACATCCATAGTTAAGGCTGCCACATCCCTAGGTAGATTAGACTTGACCTCTCTACGACCTCTGCCCTTGTTCCTTGACCTGGGAAAAATAAGAATTAAAAAAAACTGTTGTTACTAGCACTGAATGCTAGAAATGCCCATTAAAGAGTGAGTTTGATTTGGTAAACCAAAGGGAGTACATGCAGAACAAAGTCTTTAATATCTATGAAATTTCAAAAAGTTCTAATTTTTTTAAATGTAACTTTATTTTTGCAACAATGCAAAATGTATATATACGAATGAAATATCCCTCTGTCCATTTCTTAAGTTGTTTCCATTGATTTGATGGATTTATCCTCTAATCAGGATTCCAAGTGTGAAAGAACATCTTGGTCTTGCAAAGAAAAGAAGCCATTGATATTTGATTTTCTTTTAGCTCGGCATCCTACAGGTTTGAGGAATAAATTATCATGTAATGATACAATGATTCTGAAAGCTAATTGTTAATTAGAGGGGTGTAAGGGATGATTGAATGGTGGTTCATCCCCACGGTCAGGGGTATTGTACACATGGATATGTAAACACGATTTAGGAGGCTGCTTCAGCCCTGTGACATCCCAGAGAAACACAGTGCAGGAGGATATAGGGGCATAGCCGTCTGCCTCGATCTCCTGGGTTACATGCAGATCCAGAGGTCTTGACAGTGGCTTCAGAGCAGCTAACTTTTGTGTATTTCTCCCCTTCCTTCTCTCCACCTTATCTCAAACAGTCCTGACTATCATGTTTTAAAGTAAGACCAATTATAGTTATTTACATGAGCCTCTTGTTCATTATTGCAGAGTAATAATCAGGGATACCATTAAATATCATTTAATCTACCTAATTAAATTTGTTGTACCTTTTAATTGATTAGAACACTAAAGTTAGTTCAGAGTTTGATATTCACCAAGTGTGTTAATCTGCTTACAACTGCCATGTGCCTCACTCCTCTTAGAAGTGTATCTTTGGCCCATCACAAGATTTTAATGACTCAAATCACCATAAATTAAGATAATGCACTGTCTTTTTGATGACCGGGAGGCACATGGGTCCATTTTGGAAATATGCCCATCTGTCTTTTCTCCCCATGGGAAGTTTCTGGTCACTAGGTCTCCAGGTGGCTTGCACAAGCCCTAGGCCTGTAATAGCTTGGTGCCTCTCCTTCTACTTGGGGTAGAAATAAAAGAGATTAGAGAGACTTATTAAAGTTTTGGTTGCATGAAGTCTTCTATGAAGACCATCCATGCATATTGTTCTGGATAGCTCTCTGTTCCTAAGACTACTAGTTATTTTAAGGGCTTGTCGGGAACTGTGAAAGGTTTGATGTTTTACCTTACGTGCAAACCAATTAGTTAGCCTACAATGGTCTTACAGATGCTGGCAAAAGTCAGGAGTCCCATGCCTCAGAGACAAAGGACTTAATGACACAACAATAGCAGTGGCCAGAGTATCAGCATTTGCACCGGTTCACTAAATCTCACTTCCTACAGGGTGATACACAGTGGGCCAGGTGACATGCAGAGGGTTGCAAGATCTCAGAGCCTAAGGAATTCAAATCTTTGATAACGGGCAGGATGTCTGCTAACCTTTGCCCTGGGGGGTGTTATTTTTATTATACTGGACAGTAAGCAAGCCTGCCCTTTGCTCCAGAGTAGGCCACTATTTCTATCTTCCAAGGCTGACAGCTCTACACACATCCTTGAAAAGATAGCCTGGTTTTACTGGCTTTCAAAGATAAACTTGAATGAGACTTGATCATCATTCAGTTCTTCTGTTTACTTTATTGGGATTGTGCAAATATGCTCTTTTCTCTATAAAGTTCACTAACTTTATGCATACATAAGAGATGCTTTTCTTTTTATTTATTAAGTTGAAATTTTCTTATTAGAGAAAATGATGAAACTATTATGGGTTGGATGTGAAAGTATGTTTTTCCAGGAAAAATGTGAGAGTAGATCGGTGCTCGCAGAACTTTGCCAAAAGGAGCTGATAGCAACTTAAATGATTTTAATTTGAATACTGTTTTATACAACTTTCTTCCATTTACTTCATCCTCTCTGCTTCCTGTAATTCCCATATGAGAATGGGGCAGTTTCAGGGATTCACTGAATTCATATACAGTATTCAAATGGTTTTGTCTGTTGTGTTTTTTTAATTGAGATAAAGTTGACATACAACATTAAATTAGTTTCAGCGGTATGACATAATGATTCAATGTTTGTATATATGTTGAAATGATGACCACAATAAGTCCAGTTAACATCTGTCCCCATATAGAGTTACAAATTTTTTCTCTTGTGATGAGGATATGGCATATTTCAAGGTGCAGAAGAATCAACGATTATGTCATACTTTTCCATATACAGCTTGATGAATTTGGACATAAGCATACACCCTTGAGACTGTCACCACCATCAAGGCTACAAACATACCCATCATCTCCCAAAGTTTTCTCTCACCTCCTTTATTACTATTATTCTCTGGTAAGAACTCTTAATATCTACTCTATTAGCAAATGTAGCTAATATGTATGCATGTAGCGCATGCAATACAGTCTTGTTAGCTGTAGGCACTATGCCTTATCCTAGATTTCCAGAACTTATTTATCTTGATAACTGAATCTTTGTATCTTTGAACATTAGCTCCCCATTTCTCCATCTCCCCAGCCCCTGGCAACCACCATTCTAACCTCTGCTTGTGTGAGTTTGACTATTCTAGATTCCACAAATAAGGAAATATTTGCCTTTCTCTGTCTGCCTTATTTCACTTAGCACAATGTCTTCTAGGTGCATTCATGTTGTCAAAAATAGCAGCAATTTCTTCTTTTTTCAATGTTGACGAATATTCTATTTCTTTATCCATTCATCCATCAGTGACGTTTAGGTTACTTCCACATCTTGGCTATTGCGAATTTGCTGCAATGAACATTAGAGGGCAGGTATCTCTTTGAGACCCTGATTTCAATTCCTGTGGCTGTATACCAGAAGTGGGATTGCTGGATAATAGGCTAGTTTTCATTTTTGGAGGAAATTCCATACTGTTTTCCATAATGGCTGTATTAGTTTACATTCCGACGAGGTTTCCTTTTCTCCACATCCTCACCAACATTTGTCATCTTTAGTTATTTTGATAATCGCCATCATAACAGGTGTGAAATGATAGTTCATTGTGGTTTTGATTTGCATTCCCTGATTTGTGATGCTGAACACCGTTTCATACACCTGTTGGCCACCTGTATGTCTTCACTGGAAAAATTTTACTCTGGTGCCTTGACCATTTTTTAAATTGATTTGTCTTTTTGTTTTTGAGCCAAACAAAAAAGAGAACAAAATTTCCAGGCATTATGGGTGCTTTCCTGTTGATGCAGATGGCTTTGTATTTACAGTGGTACAAAATATCATGTTTCGTGCTTTTTCTTCAGCTTGTCATAAGACCAGCAGTAGCTGTGGCATGGCAGATAATCGAGATCTTCTGGGTTTGAAGGTTTGCAAAATAAATGAGTGGTAAGGAATTTTTTATTTTTCCAAGGAAATTATTGTGATCATAGTCCATGGAATCTAGGATTGATAGGTGTAGGAGAAAATTAAGGTGAGAATCGTTGATCTGGCATTACTACTGATATTGAGGGACAGCTATCTACTGTATGACTGTTTGAATAAAAATATTAAAGATCAGGAATTTGTGGTGAGTGAATATGTTTTCTGAATTATTTACTTTTGAACATAACCATTTGGATTATGTGAACATCTGGGATATGGGAGTAAGTTGCTAACAGGGGGTGGTTGATAACGTCACTATTGATTTAATCTCTATGAACACCAAGTGGTCAATGGATTAAGCAAATGAGTAGACAGAAAACACAGAAATGGTAAGATTTGGGATTTAGTAAAGGACTGGGGACCGACTGTCCTGAGAGGGAGTGCCAGGACTTGTGGGGTTGATAGTGACAAGGAAAAGAAGAGAATAGAATTACACTCAAAAAAGGAGGGCGTGTTAACGGGATGGAGGGGGAAATGATCTGGAGGAGCCTTGAGTTTGACCTTGAGCTTTCTCTTCTTGATGCAAATCTGCCTGATGACATCCCAGGAAACAGGTCAGATCTATCCCCAGAGGATAGAGGGAGGGTGGAAGTACAAAACAGCCAGGATAATTGTCCTAAAAAGGCAGGCCTCCTTTATCATTTGGCCCAGTTTCATGATTTGTTTTTATAGGGTAAGAGGAAAAGAAGAATGATAAGTCACGTCTTCACAGGAGAAGCAGCGTAACTGTGGGAACCAGTCCAAACCAAAGCCAGGTTTAAGCATTTCCATTCTTTTGAGGATGTCCAGTGACATATTCAAGAGGCCTGTTACTAGAATCCCATCCCATCCTGGCAATGACTAGTCTCTGAGGGGACAACTTGGACCAGCCCCACCAGATCTGCTCGCCCGAGAGACCGCAAGGACTCCAGGCCTGGAGCAGCGCAGGACAACTCGTAAGTCCTTTCAATCTTGCCAAAACGTTGCAAAAACTTGCACCTAGTCACACAGGTGAATCCCTGCCAGGTGTGCTCGCAGATGGTCTGCATTCCAGGTCCCATGCCCACTCCTGCTGGAATTCAGATTTGGCAGAGATGATTCCAGGAACTGATCTGTGCATTCCACAGCTCCACTGTGGAGGTATCAGGAAGGAGGAAAGGGCAGTGAAGAGCACAGGAGCGAGACTGGTGATAGCACTGATGGCGGACAGACTTGCTAGCGAGGCAGAGAAAGTGAGGGTCTAAGAAGGCCGTCCTGACAGCAGATGAAATGGAACAGGCACCTCAGTGAGGTCTCTTGGCAGCATCCCTAAAGTTTCCTTGCTTTGAGCTCTTGAAACTTTAAAATATATCGATACTTTTCTTTTATTAAACTCTGCTTCGAGACATAGAAAATATAGACAACAGTTTCTTTCTGAGGTGAGAGGTTGAGTTTCAGGTGAGGAGAGAAAGATCTTCCTTTTTCATGCTGTTCTCTCATTTTCCTTTACTATGTATGTTATTTATTTGTACTTTAATGTCAGCAGCGAATTATCAACGTCACGGGGTGATTCAGTTTTTCCCCTCACAATCACAGTAAAACCTACTAAAAGTGGATTCTTCTTTTTGTATAATATTCCAATAGATTCCAAAATATTATTTCAAACGCACTTTTATGTCTATGTTCTCAAATTAGATATTTACTTCTAGGTCTCCATTTTTCTGTTCTCTGTTGCATGCCAATTCAGAGTTGCATCTAAGGAAATACCAGATTTCCCTCAGTTTTTTAGATCCATATGTGTTGGAAATTTGATTCATGGAAATGGACATGGCAGTTGGGGGATCGTGCTATTAACAAAAGAAATCTTTTCAGCATCAGTAATGCTGAAAGAAACCACTGCTTGTTGGGATTTAATTGTCTATTTGAGGGATCAAGCTTTCACTGTTGGTACTTCTCTTTCCCTTTGGAGGGAAAATACAGCCTTCCCAGTCTTTCCATTACCAAATCACATTCCCTGGTGGCTGTGCCGTGTCAGGAAGGGCTTGGGATGCCGGGAACCAAGATTCATCTTCAGCTTCTGGTTGTCCTGAGAAGGCTTCCCTGGCAGAGTGCAGCCTGTGTGTCTGGGTGAAACTTGCAGCCATCAGAAAGAAGGGGACAATTCACAAGTGCGAAGCGATTCATCTGTCCCTTGTCTTACAGGGTGTTCCCAAGTGATGAGGTTCAAAATGCCACTTGGTATCCCTTTGAAAGCTGCTAGTCATGGGGTGGGTTCTCTGTGCGAGGTCAGAGCAGTGTCTGTTCACCACCAGATAGGAAGCATTTTAGTATTTTAATTGGTAAGTCTGTGTTCATGCATGTCCATAGACCATCAGTTCAGTGGCATTCCCTGCTGGAGCCCCCCACACCCCTATCATGCTTCATCTTTCAAAGCTTCAAACAGTGTTCACACCCCAGCAGGTGGTGGTAATGTAACCACAGCACAGGACTGGGGACAAGAACACAACCACCGAAGGGCGACACAGTTTAAGGGCTTGGGCCCAATTGCCCCATTTGGACGAGTTAGTAACACCAACACTTAGTGTGTAAACTGGAGGATTGTCCAAGTTCATGGACCTCAGAATGACACGGGCTCAGAAGTCACCTTGGACAGCAAGGGACAGTGTGAGGTCACTCACTGGCTAGGATTATAGTCGCTTATACTGGCAAAGTGGAGCTCACCGGGGATCCATCAGGACAAACGAGGCAGGAGGCTTGGGGCCTTCTGGGGAATGTCTGCCCTAAAGGGAATTGCATAAGGAAGGCAGGGGTGCTGAGAATCCTAGTTGACAGGGAGCAGTCATGTTTATGGAACGAGGCCCAGCAGTAGCCTTAAAAGCTGCATCACAAATCTTTCCACCTGGATACAAAACAAGCAGGAAAAGGAATTCAGAGTCTTGGACAAGGATCACAGCAGGATTCAAATCCAGGTCAGGGGTGAACAGGGAGCCCCTAGAGGGGCCTCAGGAGCTAGATCCTGCCTGCCTTTAGTCCATTTGCTAATGAGCTTCCTTGGGCCTTGTCCTCTCCAAGTGCACGTTTTGATCATTTTACATTGTTTTCCCCACTTAGAACTGATGCAATTCCAGAGATTGAACTAGAAAACTACAAGTTCCTAAAATTTAGTCAAAAGAAATCTCAACAAGAGAAACAGAAAACGTTCCCTGTTCCTCAAGAATGTAGAAAGGCAGCCCCTGCCTGTGGCACGACATGGTCCTGATAGTGCTGTTTTAAAGACACCCACATTTCAGTGGTTGTTGCTCTGCCTGTGAAAGTACCTTCAACCTTAAAATCTCAAGAGAACGGGCGGGGGGCCATGTCTGCTCCTGGAGGAGCTGAATGATACTGAAATGAACTGGTCTTCGGAATTAGGGGGACTTGGGGGTTTTCCCACTAGCCAGCTAAGGGCTGGCCCTTCTCCCTTCTCCCACATACAATAAGCTGATGACCCGGAAGAGTTCGTGATTCAAGGAGAAATGTGAGATTCAGTGTCTCACTTACATGCCTACAGAAAGCGACAGAACCACACCACAACTCCCAGACTGTAAAGGGAACAGGACTTTAATATAATATTCAAATATGGCATTTATTGTTTACAACAAATAACTACTGCCCCTCCACAATGTGTGAATTGGTCCTGGGGTAGAGACATCGGGGAGCTGGGGTGGGGTCGTCCCCTCTCTCTTGGGTTTAAGGGGACCTCAGAGATCAGCTTACAATGCTCCCCTTCCCGTCAGGAGGGAGGAGCTGGCCCAGTGCATCCCGAGCCTCCCAGATGTGTCCCCGTTGCTGAGGATGGGGCTGTGATCGGACACTGGTACGGGGGTTGGTGTTGGGGCCTGGGGACTGAGTAGAAGAGCCGGGTTATCCTGGGGGGCCTCCCTCAGAATCGTGGCCCCCACCATGTCCCCACTGCACTGAGCGCTCCAGGCTCTGTGCTCAGTGCTGTCAGCAACCAGTACCCCATTTGTCCCTGACACGCAAGAGATCATTTAGTATCACCTATTTCACAGAGGAGGAAATGGAGTCTCAGGAAGCTGAAGAGAGTCACCCCAGTCACAGGACTGCTCAGTAGTGGAGCTGGGATCCCAGTGCCAGTTGTCCCACTCCCTAAGGGCACGTTTAGCCCGAAGTTTTACTGAACCAATAGGAGTCAGTCACCACAGGCCAGACAATCACTCACCCCTGACCTTGATGATGGCAGATTCTTCTTGTCCTTGAGTATTCTGCTGGCCAACTAGGTCTGGGTGTCCAGCTGGCAGGACAGGCTGTAGCTCCAGGACAGAGTGGCTCCTGTGAGTCTAACAGGAGCCGCACCTCAGGTTTCCCCCCACTGCCTGCCCAGCAGCTGGAGTCTGGGTGTCCCAGAGGTCGCCATGCAATAAGGCTTGGGGCTGAGTGGGGGGCCACGGAGACAGGCATTGTGGACTGGTCAACAGGGAGAGTCCACCCCTGCCCTCACCCAACTCCTGCCCGGCCTCACCTATCACTCTCGTTGAGCAGCTCCATGTCCTGGAACCAGGCCCCAAATCGCTCCTCAGGCTCTTGGTTGTAATTCTTTGTGGCCACCTGGAAGAGCAGGATCTCCCTCATGACTGGCTATTCCTGAGACCAGAGGGAAAGAGAGGCTGCAGATAGGGCCTAAGTGGGGGATGCTGCATGGACCTTATTGGGGGTGAGGAGTGGGGCAGGCAACCAGTCCTGGGAACTGTCCTTCCCTCCAGTTCCATCCAGGCTCTACCTGTTCTCAGAATGGGAATAATCAGCCCCTCCTCCAGGAAATTTTCCTTGATGCCATCCTCCCCTCAACCCACCGCCAATAGGATGGGTCTCCCACTTCTCTGTTATCAAACTCTTCTACTCAATGTAAGATACAGAGGGTGGAGCCAGGGACTGTTCTGCCCAGAGGGTCTCTGAATTCCTCCTCCTTCCCCTCCCCTGAAGGGGGTGCGGCAGCTGTTCACTTCAGTCCTCTTCTCAGGTTGATCTCGTTCTCCTGGAAGGCAGACAGCCAGAGTCCATCAGACAGAGCCCTCTAGTCTGACTAGACCCCCTAGGACCACACCTTCTCAAGTTGCACTACTGCTAGGTCCCCAGAGGGGGCCGGGCATGCAGAGAAAACAGGACTTGGACCTAGGCCTGGCTCTGAGCTCCAGAGAAGGAGGACATGGGGGAGAGGCTAAGGGACCTGGCAGCATAACCCTCTCTGATGACAGACTTGGAGGCTGAGGCCTCAGGCAGAGGGGACTGCTCAGCCACTTATGTGCTGCCTTGACTTGGAGGGGCCCGAATCCTCTCTCCCTCCACGGGCAGCATGGGAGGGAGAGGCTGAGTCCAGCTCAGATAAAACCTCACGCAGCTGTGCCGTCAGGCAGCTCTGAGCTTCCCCAGCCTGGGGAACCGGAATGGGTGTCTCAGGTGGAACCTCTGTTCACTCATCCCTAAGATGTGCCTGATGCCCTAGCTCCCAGAGGCGGCTGTGAGGCTCTCAGGAGAGATGTGCCAAGTGCTGAGAGTTCAGAGCTCAGTTCGGGGGCTCCCGCAGCCCGAGGCTCAGGATCCTCCCTGCCTGGTCCTCAGGTGCACCCACCTCGAGATTATCACCCATCAGCAGGTGAGCATCAGCAGGTGACCAAGGAAAGTGCCAATATAGGGGATGACACTCTGTGACATCAGAGTGTGGATGGAATGAGCCCTTGCTCTCAAGTCGGGCCCCTGCAGACCCTCCCCTGAAAAGGCCTCACCCTCAGCCTCCTGGCCCACCCCAGGGTTCCCACGGGGAGCAGCCTAGGACCCTTAGCAGCCTCCCCTCAATTCCTCCTCCCTTCACACCCCAAGAACACCACACTCCTCCTCCTCACCTCCCAGGGCAGGATTCTGGAAAATCACAGGGTATGCGGTCCCTAGCCCTCCCCACAACAACCCATCCTGCACCAGATCTCCCAGGCCCTTCTCCTGGTCACTTCTACTGGGGGATTCAGGCACTGTGGCAGCAAGAGGAAGGGCCATCCTCTCTTGATTTGAGGCCTCCAGCTGGGAGGGCAGAGCCCCTCCCCCACAGGCACACTCACCTGCTGCTGCTGCTGTTTCTCCTGCACTCTATGGGGGCTGATCTGCGGGGGGGTAAACGTGGCAGGCCCCTCCTGTCAGGGTCGAGGAGAGTGTCAGTAAGGCCATAGTCCCCTCACCCCATTTCTCTCCAGCACCACTGTCCTCTGACCTTGGACATCTGACTCCAGGCAACTGGTACCAATAGCACTCCATCCTCCAAGATGTTGTAATTCTAGAACAAGCCCAGCTCCAACTCTCACTCTCGATGTGAGCTTGGGCTTTGGGCCAGGCCTCCTCGAGCCTGTTTCCTCATCTGGAAGGTGTGAGAACTCCAGCTACCTCACAGGTTCTCCTGAGGACTCAGTGTCACATGACATTGTTCTCGCCCTCATCCTTCCAGGTGGAGCAGGCAGAAAGCTCCCACATTCCTTTCCTCCCTCTTACCTCATCACTACCCTGTGTGGCCTGCAACTGAGGCTCAACTGGGGGAGGACTGGCCCCCAAGTTCACTCTCAGCTTTTAGGGTTCAGTTTGGACGGAGAGCCTGAGTTTCTTTCTGTCTGTTGGCCTGGGCAATCTCGTGCTTCTCTCCTATCTAGGCGTCCACGTTGGGCAGCCCAAAAACACTGGTATTTGATTCCTCAGTTACAGGGATTCGACAGAGTGAGAGAGAGAGATGGAACATGAAAGAGGGAGTAAGAGGAAGTGAGAGACTTTTTTAGTTAAAACTTAGACAAGACATCCCATCACTTTGGCTGTTATTATGTTAAGAAACCAGTTACTAACTACTTAGTGGTTCCACGGGGATGGCTGTACCATGGGTGGGGCTTACTGGGTACCACTGTGAAGGCTGCTCACCTCATAGGCCAAGACGAGACACTTGGGTCTCATTCTCCATTAAACAGGAAACAATTGAATGGTTTTATGCCGCAGGATGGCAGTATGTAAATTTCCATTAGGTTCAACCCCCTCATGATGCTGACCTGAAAATGAGGCCAAGTTGGAAGCGACTGTTCCAATATCACATTGCTAGAACCCAGGCCTGTTTTGAGTGGTGTTCTGTGCTACCTGTCACCCCTTCTTGTTATTCTTCCATCTTTAAGTTTGTGCCTTAGGTACATGTGACACCAGCTCACAGAGGTAAGAGATATTATGTCATATACACCGCCTGACATCCCTAGGAAGTAGATTCTAGCCTGATCCCCATGGTGCAGGTTTAGAGACTGGGGAGGACCTGAGAGGTACAGGGACTTTCTCGGGATGAAGAACTGGTAAGAAAAAGGAGGTCTGCATTCATCTCTGTCTCCTCAAAGCTAAGACCCGACTTAGGTTTCCAGGGAGTTGTGGCTAGGGCTGTGTAGGCTCCTTGTGTACAGCTCAGGAGATGACATGGGGGAGAAGGGTTAGCAGCCAGGGCACAGGGGGCAGCTCTGGATAAGTCTAATTGAGGGAAGGGGCCTAGGTAAAGGAGTCTTGAAAAAAGACTTCACTTCCTTGGTCATAGACCTCAAAAGATCTTAGAACTCTGGTAACCAGGCACCCACAGCCCCCCATCCAGCTCACTTGACTGGAGACAGTCAACAGGAAAAAATATTTTGTTGTTGTATCCCAACTTTTGGAGGATCTAGGCACAAAAAATCCCAGAAAGAGAAACTTTTTGGTCGTTGCCGACGTTGGCTCAGCCCTCATCCCCGACGCCTCTGGGCGTCTGGCAGGAGGCAGTGAAGGGTAACACGGGGCAGCCCAGGATAGGCTACTGCAGGCCAGGACACAACTGTGATCCCACCTGATCAGCCCCACACCCCTGGTCCCTCATCTTGTGTGTGTGTGTGTCTGTATGTGTTTGTGTGGAGGGGAGAAGGCAGGGTATGAGGGGCAGACCATTCCTGGGCAGGAGCTGGTTGTTAGGTGTCGGAAGCATGGTGGGCCTGTCATGTTCATAGCCCAGGTCATGGCTGGCAGCATGAGAATGTGAGCTCCTCTACTCTTATGTTACTGAGCCATAGAGGTTTCATCTCTTTTCCTGCCTGACCACAGTTCTCTGCAGGGATGTCCCTCTGTGCCTGAACTGAGGAGCAGACTTTCTCTTGGGGGATGACCCCAGTGGCAGTGTGCAGGCAGCCCCTGATTCCTTCAGGCCCAGCTCCAGAGCAGTCTTTGCAGAACTCCAGTAAGAAGGTCATCGAGGAGCTGCCCAATGGTTTCAATTTCACCAACTCACTAGGCAAGGGGAAGGTGCCTGAGGCCACAAACACCATCCAGTGCTGCTCTGAGATGAGAACAGGAACAGAGGGTCTCCACGCTCAGGACCTTGAGATGACCAGGTTGACCAGAACTAGGGAGTGACCAGACTGGGGCTGTCCCTTTTTCAAGCTAAAGGAGATGTACACGCAGGTAACTTTGCCTGTTTCGGAGCTGAGCTGCCATGACCCTCTTACCCTTGCCCAGTGTGAGCTTCTGGAGGCCACTGAGGCAGAGGCAGAGGGTAAGGGGGACTGCAGGCTGGATATTCCTGGAAGGGAAGTGGGATCTTTCCTGTGTTTAGAAGGACACATGGAAAGTCAGCTATGTGGGTGAATCTTTCTCTTTATCCCACTGTAGCGCCAGCTGCAGAGCTCCAGCCAGTGGCAGAAGCAGAGCAGTGGGCAGTGGTGGAGGTAGAGCTGGCTCCAGCTCCGTTCACAACACCGCTACTAGTGCTGAGGCCAGCGTCCCCTCCATCAGCAGTGTTGGAGCTGGAGCAAGGGCCGACATCGGCTCCAGGAGGAGTGAGTGCTGCTGAGCTGGAGTCACCTCCACCATCATTTTTAGTGGGAAGTCCATCTCCACCTGTGGCTGTTAAGGAGCGTGAGAAGAAGCCCAACCTCACGGCCTTCTCTCCTAAGCTGGTGGTGGAGCGGTTGACCGTGATAGATGTGGTGAACAGCTGGGATCTCAGGGCGGGGTGGAGCAGGCCGTCCCTCTGCCATTGTTGCCCCAGACCTGATCCAAACTCCCATGATCTGGGCCCAAATCCCAGCTCCACCCCTTACCAACCATATGACCTGGGCAACTTCTGGAACCCCCAAGCCTTTGCTGTCCACCTGCAGACCGTAGAGGTGGACACTAACAGGACCTGCTGCACAGAGTGGCTGTGCCGGCTCCATGAGGTAGAAGAGATGGAAAGCTTGGCAGGGCTTGGCCCATCAGTGGTGGAGGGGAACTCACTGTGTGCAGCCAGGTCTACGGTGGCCCAGCCGTCTCCTCAGGAGGCTCAACAGCCTCAGGACTTGACACTTGAAGTGTGCTTCACTACAAGGGTGACAGACAAGGCCAGTGGTTGTAGCTGCCACGGAGGAATGTGCATCAGAATGGAGAGTGGGACCAGAGCGGAGATCAGGGTGGTGGCAGATGCCCCCTTGGCATGAGCAGAGTTGAGCCACCGTCTGGAGCTTGGAGTTAACCAGGACGGGCTGGATGCAAATGCCCCTCTCCCTTCCCTGCCGGGATTGGGTCCTGGGACATCCTGTGTTGGGTACCCTCGGTGGACAGAGAAGAAAACCTAGGGACTCTCACAAGGCTCAGGCCACATCCTGAGCTTCCTGAGCTCTAGCTCTAAACTGTGACAACTGTGTGGAACTTTAGTGGCTGTGGACACAGAGGTGGCCTGTGGCAGGGCTGGATGACACTTCCCCTGTCCCCCAGGAGCTCTTCTGGAAGGTGGTGCCCTCTCAGTGTCTGGGATCCACCTGGCACAAGAGGAATAAGCCTGGCAGTGAACACTAGACACCCACCATCCAGGCCACCATCGACCAGTTCAGAAGGGTGGCCAGCCTCGTCATCACCACCTGCCTCGGGGATGCGAGCATGACAGCCCAGGACAGGGCGAGGGTGGTAGACCGCTGGGTCCAGGTGGCCCAGGTGTGCCGTGGGAGGCCCAGTAGAGCCCCTCTCTGGAGACTTGGGAACTGCCTCTCCACCTTTATCAGCTCCCAGGATTGAAGTGTGTGGTCTAAGCTCCTGCAAGTCCCTAGGCCTTTCCTGCCAGGGGGCCCGCTGACCTTGACTCCAGGTCCCAGTGGGAGGATGCTCACTTCCTACCTGGCTCCTTCCCTGGGTTGAGCTAAACTCCTCCTCCTTGTGAGTGTTACTTTCTGGGTCCTAAATGTCTTTCTGGGGCTCCCTGAGCATCTGTCTCATCCAGGAGGGGAGATGTAAATAGAAGGAGACTGAAGCTAGAGCAAGCGGGGCTCCAGTGCCCAACCTCACACCTCATTCTCTTCCCTTCCCCAGGAGTGCGACATCTGGAAGAACTTCTCCTCACCCCGCACTTTCATCTCTGCTCTGCAGAAAACCTCCACAAGCCACCTGAAGAACACACGGGGGTAAGTTTCCCTGTGGGTAGGCCTCTCTGCATAGGAGGACCAGGATGGATGGGGGATCTCCTTATGTCTGCCATTGGCGCCTCAGTCAACCAGGAACTCCTGGGAGGCAGCAAATGCTGGGGACAGGGCCTGGGAGTGGGTAGTTGGTCTCTAAGTCTCCTGGTGTCCTTGTGAACCAGTTCTGCTTCAGGACTCGGTTTCCCTAAATGTCAGCTATTGGGTTGGGCCACATTGGAGATTTCCAAGTGTTTATAGCAACAGAACTCTATGGCCAGTTGAAACTCATAGTGGTCAAAACAGAGCTGCTCTGTAGAGCTGGGGAGTGGAGACCCCAGTGACCAACAGGAGAGCCCCCTCCCAGTCCCATGAGACCTTAGTGCTCAGAGGAGCCCAGTGAGAACACTCCTCCAGGCAGGTTGAATCTCTTGGGTTGTCAAAGAAAAGGGATTTGCACTCAGACCCCTCACATTATCCCTAAATTTATCCTTCCCTCTTTCCCCTCCCCTCGGGTAAAGCTCTGAAAAACTTAAGGAGCTCTATAGCCAAGATGAGTCCTTGAGCAGAGAACTGATGACCAAGATAGAGTGGAGGCTGCGGGTCTGGAAAGAGAGGAGGGGGGAGAGGGGCAGGGGTACTGGGCAGGCTGTGGTTTTGATAGTTTCTCACTTGAACTTTCTCTGAAACATTCCAGTCTATCTTGTCCAGGTTAACAAGCAGAGGGATCTGTTCAGCTAATGGGAAGCAGGGTGCCATTTTTGGGCAGGAGGCCCTGGCCATGGGACACAGTGGTATTGGTTGGGCTGTTTCAGGAAGAGTTGCTGAGCTGGTGCCATCAGCAGGTCTCTGGCTTCCATGCACGTCCATCCTGCTGGATGTAGCTTCTTCCAAGCTGTTGCGGTGGGTTTAGCCCTCAGCCTAAACCTGTCCTCAGGAAGCCAGGCCCCTGCTGCTCCTTCTGTCTTCACCATGTCTCCAAGGGGAGGACACCCTGCCTGTCCCAGGGACATGCATGGCAGAGGATTCCCATGGTCCAGGTGGACAAACAGGCTGCTCATCCTTGGGCCTGAACGGCTGGACCAGAAACAGATGTGTGTGCTTTCGGGGCCCCCCCCCGACCCCTAGAGCAGTCACTCGAGTCAACCACAAGAGTCTCATCTGAGTGCCTGGTTGGCAATGACATATGCCCCCAGGGGCTTATGAGAAGCGTCTAGGCAACTCATGGATTCTTAGTGGATCCTGCTGAAAGGACGTTAGGAGCTTCACGTAAATGAGGAAGCAAAGCATCCTGTCACCACCTTCCCTGTGGATCAGAGGTGGCACATTGAGAGTTCAGTTCCTGAGTGGATAAAGAAAGAGTTCAGGGCAGGGGAACGTCCTGAGGGGTTCCTTGGGGAGGAGAAGGCTTTGGCATGGCCTCTGACCCAGCCTGGGGGCCAGACACTCCACGAGACTGGGGCAGGCAGGAGCCATGCAACCAGACTCCCAAGACACACCGTCCTCTCCACTGCTCGGCCCAGGACCAAGCTTTGAGAGCTCAGAGGACAGGACTGTTGTCAGTGGTGGGGCTGCGGGTTAGGTGAGGATGTGGGAACAGGGCATCTGGCTGGGAGGGGCAAGCGGCCTCTCCTCTTTGGTCCCCTGAGCAACTCACTGTCCCTGTTTGGGCCTCTGTCTCCTCATCTGGGAAGGGAGGGATGGTGATTGTGTGGTGCAGGCCTCACAGGGTGGTGATGAGTTAAGAGGGTGGACAGGACTGTGGGAGCTTTCTGCCTGCTCCACCTGGAGGGGTGAGGGCGAGCACAATGATGACAGTCATGTGACACTGAATCCTCAGGAGTACTTGTGAGGTAGCTGGAGTTCTCACACCTTCCATATGAGCAAACAGGCTCAGGGAGGCCAGACAGAAAGCCCAAGCTCACACACAGAGTGAGAGTTGGAGCTGGGATTGTTCTAGAATCACAACACCTTGGATGATGTATTGGCATTGGTACCAGTTGACTCGAGTCAGATGTCCAGGTTCGGAGGCCAGTGGTGCTAGAGAGAAATGGGGTGAGGGTGGTATGGCCCGTTGACACTCTCCTCGATCCTGGCAGGAGGGACCCTCCACGTTTGCCCCCCCCGGCAGATCAGCCCCCATAGAGTGCAGGAGAAACAGCAGCAGCAGCAGGTGAGTGTGCCTGTGGGGGGGGGGCTCTGCCCTCCCAGCTGGAGGCCTCAAATCAAGAGAGGATGGCCCTTCCTCTTGCTGCCACAGTGCCTGAATCCCCCAGTAGAAGTGACCAGGAGGAGGGCCTGGGAGATCTGGTGCAGGATGGGTTGTTGTGGGGAGGACCAGGGACCGCATACCCTGTGATTTTCCAGAATCCTGCCCTGGGAGGTGAGGAGGAGGAGTGTGGTGTTCTTGGGGTGTGAAGGGAGGAGGAATTGAGGGGAGGCTGCTAAGGGTCCTAGGCTGCTCCCAGTGCGAACTCTGGTGTGGGCCAGGAGGCTGAGAGTGAGGACTTTTCAGGGGAGGGTTTGCAGGGGGCCGGCTTGGGAGCAAAGCTTCATCCCACCCACACTCTGATGTCACAGAGTGTCATCTCCTATATTGGCACTTTCGTTGGTCACCTGCTGATGCTGCACCTGCTGATGGGTGATAATCTCGAGGTGGGTGCACCTGAGGACCAGGCATTGAGGCCCAGGATCCTGAGCATTGGGATGTGGGAGCCCCCGAACTGTGCTCTGAGCTCTCAGCACTTGGCACATCTCTCCTGAGAGCCTCACAGCCGCGTTCGGGAGCTGGGGCATCAGGCACATCTTAGGGCTGAGTGAACAGAGGTTCCACCTGAGACACCCATTCCGGTTCCCCAGGCTGGGGAAGCTCAGAGCTGCCTGACGGCACAGCTGCGTGAGATTTTATCTGAGCTGGACTCAGCCTCTCCCTCCCATGCTGCCCGTGGAGGGAGAGAGGATTCGGGCCCCTCCAAGTCAAGGCAGCACATAAGTGGCTGAGCAGTCCCCTCTGCCTGAGGCCTCAGCCTCCAAGTCTGTCATCAGAGAGGGTTATGCTGCCAGGTCCCTCAGCCTCTCCCCCATGTCCTCCTTCTCTGGAGCTCAGAGCCAGGCCTAGGTCCAAGTCCAGTTTTCTCTGCATGCCCGGCCCCCTCTGGGGACCTGGCAGTAGTGCAACATGAGAAGGTGTGGGCATAGGGGGCTATTCAGGCTAGGGGGCTCTGTCTGATGGACTCTGGTTGTCTGCCTTCCAGGAGAATGAGATCAACCTGAGAAGAGGACTGAAGTGAACAGCTGCCGCACCCCCTTCAGGAGAGGGGAAGGAGGAGGAATTCAGAGACCCTCTGGGCAGAACAGTCCCTGGCTCCACCCCCTGTATCTTACATTGAGTAGAAGAGTTTGATAACAAAGAGGTGGGAGACCCATCCAGTTGGCAGGTGGGTTGAGGGGAGGATGGCATCAATGAAAAAATCCTGGAGGAGGCGCTGCTTATTCCCATTCTGAGAACAGGTAAAACCTGGTAGGAACTGGAGGGAAGGACAGTTCCCAGGACTGGTCCCTGCCCCACGCCTGACACCCGACAAGGCCCATGCAGCATCCCTCACCCAGGCCCTAATTGCAGCCTCTCCTTCCCTCTGGTCCCAGGAATAGCCAGTCATGAGGGAGATCCTGCTGCTCCAGGTGGCCACAAAGAATTACAACCTAGAGCCCGAGGAGCGATTTGGGGCCTGGTTCCAGGACATGGAGCTGCTCAACGAGAGTGATAGGTGAGGCCGGGCAGGAGTTGGGTGAGGGCAGGGGTAGACTCTCCCTGTTGGCCAGTCCAGAGATCCTGTCTCCGTGGCCCCCCACTCAGCCCCAGGCCTTGTTGCATGGCAACCTCTGGGACACTCAGACTCCAGCTGCTGGGCAGGCAGTGAGGGGACACTTGAGGTGTGGTTCTCTTAGGTTCACAGGAGCCTCTCTGTCCTGGAGCTACAGCCTGTCCTGCCAGCTGAACCCCCAGACCTAGTTGGCCAGCAGAATACTCAAGGCCAAGAAGAACCCGCCATCATCAAGGTAAGGGGTGAGTGAGTGTCTGGGCCGGGGTGACTGACTCCTATGGGTTCAGTTAGGCTTCGAGCTAAGCATGGCCTTGGGTAGTCGAACAGCTGGCAATGGGATCCCAACTCCACTACTGAGCAGTCCTGTGATTGGGGTGACTCTCTTCAGCTTCCTGAGACTCCATTTCCCCCTCTGTGAAATAGGTGATACTAAATGATCGCTCGCGTGGCAGGGACAAATGGGGTACTGGTGGCTGACAGCACTGAGCACAGGGTCAGGAGCACCCAGTGCAGTGGGGACAGGGTGGGGGCCATGATTCTTCCAGGCCACCAAGATAACCCGACTCTTCTACTCATCCCCAGGCCCCAACACCAACCCTCGTACCAGTGGCCGATCACAGCCCCATCCTCAGCAGCGGGGACACAGCTGGGAGGCTTGGGATGCACTGGGCCAGCTCCTCCCTCCTGAGGGGAAGGGGAGCATTGTAGGCTGATTCCTGCGACCCCTGATGCCCAAGAGAGAGGGGACACACCCACCTCAGCTCCCTGACATCTCTACCCCAGCAACTATTCACCAAATGGGGAGGCACAGAAGTTATTTGTTGTAAACAATAAATGCCATATTTGAATATTGTATTAAAGTCCTGTTCCCTTTACAGTCTGGGAGTTGTGATGTGGTTCTGTAGCTTTCTGTAGGCATGTAAGTGAGACACTGAATCTCACATTTCTCCTTGAATCACGAACTCTTCCGGGTCATCAGCTTATTGTTGGTGGGAGAAGGGAGAAAGGCCAGCCCCTACCCTGGCTAGTGGGGACACCCCCAAATTCCCCTAATTCCGAAGACCAGTTCATTTCAGTATCATTCAACTCCTCCAGGAGCAGACGTGTCCCCCCGCCCTTTCTCTTGGGATTTAAATGTTGAAGGTACTTTCACAGGCAGAGCAACAACCACTGAAATGTGGGTGTCTTTAAAACAGCACTACCCAGGACCATGTCGTGCCACAGGCAGGGGCTGCCTTTCTCCATTCTTGAGGAACAGGGAACATTTTCTGCTTCTCTTGTTGAGATTTCTTTTGACTAAATTTTAGGAACTTGTAGTTTTCTAGTTCAATCTCTGGAATTGCATCAGCTCTAAGTGGGGAAAACAATGTAAAAAGATCAAAACGTGCACTTGGAGAGGACAAGGCCCAAGGAAGCTCATTTGCAAATGGACTAAAGGCAGGCAGGACCTCGCTCCTGAGGCCCCTCTAGGGGCTCCCTGTTCCCCCCTGACCTGGATTTGAATCCTGCTGTGATCCTTGTCCAAGACTCTGAATTCCTTTTCCTGCTTGTTTTGTATCCAGGCGGAAAGATTTGTGATGCAGCTTTTAAGGCTACTGCTGGGCCTCGTTCCATAAACATGACTGCTCCCTGTGAACTAGGATTTTCAGCACCCCTGCCTTCCTTAAGCAATTCCCTTTAGGGCAGAAATTCCCTAGAAGGTCCCAAGCCTCCTCTCTGGCTTGGCCAGAGGATCCCCGGTGAGCTCTACTTTGACAGTATAAGCGACCATAATCCTGGCCAGTGAGTGACCCCACACTGTCCCTTGCTGTCCAAGGTGACATCTGAGCCCGTGTCGTTCTTAAGTCCATGATCTTGGACAATCCTCCAGTTTACACACTAAGTGTTGGTGTTACCAACTCGTCCAAATGGGGCAATTGGGCCCGAGCCCTTAAACTATGTCACCCCTGGGTGGTTGTGTTTTTTTCCCCAATCCTGTGCTGTGGTTACATTACCACAACCTCCTGGGTGTGAAGACTGTTTGGAGCTTTGAAAGATGAGGTATGACAGGGGTGTTGGGGCTCCAGCAGAGAATGCCACTGAACTGGTGGTCCATGAACGTGCATGAACACAGCCTTACCAATTAAAATACTGAAATGCTTCCCATCTGGTGGTGAACAGACACTGCTCTGAGCTCACACAGAGAACCCACCCCATGACTATGAGATTTCAAATGGTTACCAAGTGGCATTTTGAACCTCATCACTTGGGAACACCCTGTAAGACAAGGGACAGATGAATCGCTTGGCACTTGTGAAGTATCCCCTCCTTTCTGATGGCTGCAAGTGTCACCCAGACACACAGGCTACACTCTGCCAGGGAAGCCTTGTCAGAACAGCCAGAAGTTGAGGATGAACCCTGGTTCCCGTCATCTCAAGACCTTCCTGACATGGCACAGCCACCCAGGAAAGTGATTTGGTAATGGAAATACTGGGAAGGCCATACTTTCCCTCCAAAGAGAAAGAGAAGTGCCAACAGTGAATGCTTGATCCCTCAAATAGACAATTAAATCCCAACAAGCAGTGGTTTATTTCAGCATTACTGATGCTGAAAAGTTCTCTTTCGATAATAGCACGATCCCCTAACTGCCATGTCCATTTCCATGAATCACGTTTCCAACACATATGGATCTAAAAAACTGTGGAATATCTGGTATTTCCTTAGATGCAACTCTGAATTGGCATGCAACAGAGAACAGAAAAATGGAGACCTAGAAGTAAATATCTAATTTGAGAACATAGACACAAAAGTGATTTGAAATAATATTTTGGAGTCTATTGGAATATTACACAAAAAGAATAATCCACTTTATGTAGGTTTTACTGTGACTGTGATGGGAAAAGCTGAATCATCCCGTGACGTTGATAACTGGCTGCTGACTTTAAAGTACAAATAAATATTGTAAATAGTAAAGGAAAATGAGAAAACAGCATGAAAAAGGAAGATCTTTCTCTCCTCACCTGAAACTCAACCTCTCACCTCAGAAAGAAACCGCTATCTATATTTTCTATGTCACGCAAGAGAGTTTAATAAAAGAAAAGTATTGGTATATTTTAAAAGTTCAAGAGCTCAAAGCAAGGAACATTAGGGACGCAGCCATGAGACCTCACTGAGGTGCCTGCTCCATTTCATCTGCTGTCAGGACGGCCTTCTTGGCCCCTCACTTTCTCTGCCTCACTAGCAAGTCTGTCCGCCATCAGTGCTATCACCAGTATCGCTCCTGTGCTCTTCACTGCCCTTTCCTCCTTCCTGATACCTTCCTCAGTCGTCAGAAATTGTTGGCAGTCGAGCTGTGGAATGCCCATATCAGCTCCTGGAATCATCTCTGCCAAATCTGAAGGCCAGCAGGAGTGCTCAAGGGACCTGGAATGCAGACCACCTGCGAGCACACCTGGCAGGGATTCACCTGTGTGACTAGGTGCAAGTTTTTGCAATGCTTTGGCCAGATTGAAAGGACTTACAAGTTGTCCTGCGCTGCTCCAGGCCTGGAGTCCTTGCGGTCTCTCGGCCCAGCAGACTTGGTGCAGCTGGTCCAAGGAATCCTCCCAGAGACCCGTCATTGCCAGGATGTGATGGGATTCTAGTCACCGTCCTCTTGAATATGTCACTGGACATCCTCAAAGGGATGGAGATGTTTAAACCAGGCTTTGGTTTGGACTGGTTTTCACAGTTATGCTGCTTCCTCTGCGAACATGTGACTGTCATCCTTCTTATCATCCTTCTTTTCCTCTTACCCTACAAAAACCAATCATGAAAGTGGGTCAAATGATAAAAGAAGCCTGCCTTTTTAGGACAATTATCCTGGCTGTTTTGTACTTCCACCCCCCCCTCTATCCTCTGGGGATAGATCTGACCTGTGTCCTGGGATGTCATCAGGCAGATTTGCATCAAGAACAGAAAGCTCAAGGTCAAAATTCAAGGCTACTCCAGATCATTTCTCCCCCTCCATCCTGTTAACATCCTCTCCTTGTTTGAGTGTGATTCTATTCTCTTCTTGTCCTTGTCACTCTCAACTGCACAAGTCCTGGCACTCCCACTCAAGACAGTCAGTCCCCAGTCCTTACTAAAACCCAAATCTCACCATTTCTGTGTTTTCTGTCTACTCATTTGCTTAATCCATTGACCACTTGGTGTTCATAGAGGTTAAATCAATAGTGATATTATCAACCACCCCCTGTTAACGACTTCCTCCAATCTCCCAGATGTTCACATAATCCTAGTGGTTATGTTCAAAAGTAAATAATTCAGAAAACATATTCACCCACCACAAATTCCTGATCTCTAATATTTTTATTCAAACACTCATACAGTAGATACCTGTCCCTCAAGATCAGAAGTAATGCCAGATCACCAATCCTCACCTTAATTTCCTCCTACACCTATCTAATCTTGGATTCCATGGACTACGATCACAATAATTTCCTTGGAAATATAAAAAATTCCTTACCACTCATTTATTTTGTAAACCTCCAAACCCAGAAGATCCCGATTATCTGCCATGCCGCAGCTACTGCTGGTCTTATAACAAGCTGAAGAAAAAGCATGAAACATGACCTTTTGGTAACACTGTAAACACAAAACCGTCTGCATCAACTGGGAAGCACCCATAACGCCTGGAAATTTTGTTCTCCTTTTTTGCTGTTGGCTCAATAACAAAAAGACAAATCAATTTAAAATATGGGCAAGAGACCACAATAGACTTTTTCCAATGAAGACATACAAGTGGCCAATAGGTGTATGAAAAGGTGTTTGGCATCGTTAATCATCAGGGAATGCAAATCAAAACCGCAATGATGTATCACTTCACACTTGTTAAGATGGCGATTATCAAAAAAACTAAAGATGACAAATATTGGTGAAGATGTGGAGAAAAGGAACCCTTGTGGGAATGTAAACTAGTACAGCCATTATGGAAAACAGTATGGAGGTTCCTCCAAAAAAGAAAACTAGCATATGATCCAGCAATCCTACTTCTGGTGTATACCCACAGGAATTAAAATCAAGGTCTCAAAGAGATACCTGTACTCTAATGTTCATTGCAGCTAATTCACAATAGCGAAGATATGGAAGTAACCTAAACGTCATTGATGGATGAATGGATAAAGAAATGGAATATTTGTCAACCTTGAAAAAAGAAGGAATTCCTGCCATTTTTGACAACACGAGGGACCTAGAAGATATTATGCTAAGTGAAATAAGGCAGACAGAGAAAAGCAAATACTTATATGTGGAATGTAAAATTGTCAAACTCATACAAGCAGAGGTTAGAATGGTGGTTGCCAGGGGCTGGAGGGATGGGGAAATGGGGAGCTGATTATCAAAGGATACAAAGTTTCAGTTATCAAGATAAATGAGTTCTGGACATGTAGGATATGGCGTAGTGCCTTCAGCTAACAAAACTCTATTGCATACGTCACATTTGCTACTTGAGTAGATACTAAGAGTTCTTACCACAGAATGATAGTAATAAAGGAGGTGAGAGAAAACTTTGGAAAGTGATGATATGTTTGTGGTCTTGATGGTGATGACAGTCTCAAGGGTGTATACTTATGTCCAAATTCATCAAGCTGTATATAGAAAAGTATGACACCATCGTTGATTATTCTGCACCTTGAAATATGCCATGTCCTCATGACAAGAGAAAAATATTTGTAACTATGTATAGATGGATGTTAACTGGACTTATTGTGGTGATCATTTCAATATATACTCAAACATTGAATCATTACGTTGTACCCATGAAAGTGATATAATGTTGTATGTCAACTTTACCTCAATAAAAAAAACCACAACAGACAAAACCATTTGAATATTGTAAATGAGTTCAGTGAATCCCTGAAAGTGCCCCATTCCCATATGAGAGTTAAAGGAAGCAGAGAGGATGAAGTAAATGGAAGAAAGTTGTATAAAACAGTATTCAAATTAAAATCTTTTAAGTTGCTATCAGCTCCTTGTGGCAAAGTTCTGTGCGCACTAATCTTCTTTCACATTTTTCCTGGAAATCATACTTTCAGATCCAACCCATAACAGTTTCATCATTTGCTCTAATAAGACAATTTCAACTTAATAAATAAAACCAACAGCATCCCTTATGTATGAATAAAGTTAATGAACTTTACAGAGAAAAGATCATATTTGCACAATCTCAATAAAGGAAACAGAAGAACTGAATGATGATCAAGTCTCATTCAAGCTTATCTTTGAAAGTCAGTAAGACCAGGTTATCTTTTCAAGGATGTGTGTAGGGCTGTCAGCCTTGGAAGATAGAAATAGTGACCTCCTCTGGAGCAAAGGGCAGGCTTGCTTACTGCCCAGTATAATAAAAATAACAACCACCCAGGGCAAAGGTTAGCAGACATCCTGCCCGTTATCAAAGATTTGAGTTCCTTAGGCTCTGAGATCTTGCAACACTCTGCATGTCACCTGGCCCACTGTGTATCACCCTGTAGGAAGTGAGATTTAGTGAGCCGGTGCAGATGATGATACTCTGGCCACTGCTATTGCTGTGTCATTGAGTCCTTTGTCTCTGACCCATGGGTCTTGTGTCTTTTGTCAGCATCTGCTAAACCATTGTAGGCTAACTTATTAGCTTGCAGGTAAGGTAAAATATCAGACCTTTCACAGTTCCTGACAAGCCCTTAAAATAACTAGTAGTCTTAGGAACAGAGAGCTATCCAGAACAATATGCATGGATGGTCTTCATAGAAGACTTCATGCAACCAAAACTTCAATAAGTATCTCTAATCTCTTTTATTTCTACCCCAAGTAGAAGGAGAGGCACCAAGCTATTACAGACCTAGGGCTTGTGCAAGCCACCTGGAGACGTAGTGACCAGAAACTTCCCATGGGGAGCAAAGACAGATGGGCATATTTCCAAAATGGACCCATATGCCTCCCTATCATCCAAAAGACAGTACATTATCTTAATTTATGATGATTTGAGCCATTAAAATCTTGTGATGGGCCAAAGATACACTTCTAAGAGGAATGAGGCACATAGCAGTTGTAAGCAGATTAACACGATTGATAAATATCAAACGCCGAACTAAACGCAGTGTTCTAATCAATTATAAGGTACAACAAATTTAATAAGGTCAATTAAATGATATATAATGGTATCCTTGATTATTACTCTGCAATAATGAACAAGAAACTCATGTAGATAACTACAATTGGTCTTACTTTAAAATATGGTAGTCAGGACTGTTTGAGATAAACTGGAGCTAAGGAAGGGGAGAAATAAATAAAAGTTAGCTGCTCTGAAGCCACTGTCAAGACCCCTGGATCTACATGTAACCCAGGAGATCGAGGCAGATGGCTGTGTACCTAGATCCTCCTGCACTGTGGTTCTTAGGGATCTCACGGAGCTGAAGCAGCTTCCTGAATCGTGTTTACACGTCCATGTGTACAATACCCCTGACCATGGGGATGAACCACCATTCAATCATCCCTTACACCCCCCTAATTAAGAATTAGATTTCAAAATCATTGTATCATTACGTGATCATTTATTCCTCACACCTGTGGGATGCCGAGCTAAAAGAAAATTAAATTTCAATGGTTTCTTTTCTTTGAAGGACCAAGATGTTCTTTCACACTTGGAATCCGGGTTCGAAGATAAATCCATCAAATCAATGGAAACAACTTAAGAAATGGACAGAGGGATACTTCATTCATATATACACAGTTTGCACTGTGGCAAAACTAGAGTTATATTTTTAAAAATTAGAATTTTTTGAAATTTTATAAATATTAAAGACTTTGTTCTGCTTATACTCCCTTTGGTTTACCAAACCAAACTCACTCTTTAATGGTCGTTTCTGGCATTGAGTGCTAATAACTGCAACTTTTTTAAATTCTTATTTTTCCCAGCTCAAAGACCAAGGGCAGAGGTCATCAAGAGGTCAAGTCTAATCTGCCTACAGATGTGGCAGGATCAACTATGGATGTTCAAGCCAGACATTGCCAGCAGAACCACATCTCTTTACCCATAGGTGAGGTTTTACAAGTAATGACAGGGACTTAAGGATATCAAAGGAAATTCTTTATTAAGAACCAAAGTTATAGATTCCTATCTTGGGTTCATTACTTTGAATTTTTGAACCAAATCATATACATCGATTGGACCATGTTCAATTCTATGATCTTTAGAAGACGCAGCCTATAGCTGAAGAGAAATAAATACAACACCAATATCTTACACTCTCTGAAGCACAACTGAGAGCCCCTGGAGTCAGAAGTTTTCAAGACAAGAAAACGTCATCCTTCATTTGAACAGAAAGAGTAGAGGCTATTCAAAGATTCAACTTTAAATTGTTAACATGACTTGTTAGAATGTGATGGAGCAACCATAATACCTTCTAAGTTTCATGATTTTTCTCCAGAATACTGAGATGGATGACCTTGAAGTGCAGCTTCCCCATACATGTCGTTATTCAGCGATAAAATTAATTTCCCTATAAAATAATTACCATAAAATTGTTACAAATATATCATAGTCTCTGACTAAAAGGAAACAAAGCAAATCGAGCAGTTGAAAGCAGTGTAATAAATTCCACACAAGGATCTTATAGCAGCATTATGTATAATAGTGAAATTGGATGTAATCCCTTTGCTATCAAAGAAGATATAAACAGATCATGGTATGCCTATTCTTTGGAATACCTCTAAAACTTCTAAAAAGGTAAGTTAGAATGATGTGCACTGATAAGGAGAGAGGTCTATGATATAAGGTTTGGGAAACAACAAATTGAAAAACGATGTAGTTATGTAATTTATGTTTAAAAAAAACTTTGTGTATTTACAAATTCATAGGAAATTTCCAGAAGAATAAGTCACAACCTCTTAACAATAGTTCCTTCTGAGTAGGAGAGTGAGTTTTCAGGGAAGGGGATGAAAGGGGAATGTTTCACTTTACTCTACATAGATCAGTGCAATTTGACTTTTTTTACAGTGTGTACTTGTTTCATAATTAGAAAAATGAGTGATGTGACCATTTGGTGCAGGGCAACAGTATGATGTTCACCAGTCTCTGTTCTCTATGTTACTGCACAGCATGGACTGTAGCAGAAAGCCCAGAGGAGCAATGAAGACAAAGAAGACATGACACCTGCAAAAAGTCAGTGGAGTATTTCTCCATAAGAAACCTTCCAGGTGAGTGACTGTCAGTATCTTCCACTGCTCCAGCTCTCGCCATGAACCTAGAATCTGCCCAGGGTAAGCCGGAGGACCATGCCCGCTAGTCCACTCCCTGCCCGGAGCCTGTTTGTGCAGGGTGACTGCCATCAAGCAGACAATGGACTCAGGATGGAGCGTGTGCCTTTGGGGAGGCTGGCAGAGAGGCATAAAGTGGAACACCAGCTAAGTGCACACACCTGAGAGGCGGAGCTCCAGGTGGAGACACAAAATGTACCAAGAAACTGTGAAGTGAAGGAAGCTACTCCATCTCTCTGAGCTTCAGTGTCCCCCCTGTAATGTGTGGATCACAGGTCTACTTCACAGAGCTGTTGGGGAAGATACATAAAAGTGCCTGTGACAGCCAGTGTCCACATTATTAACAAAGTCATATCCGACTTCAAAATAATCGATGAAAAGAATAATGTTAATGAGACCAAAGACGGGATGCTCAACTTCGTAAGCAGCCCCAGCAGCATGAGAATGAGAGGAGCTCCAAGAAAGCAGGGTTCTTCACAGCTCCACTGGAGACGATGAACACGGGCTACACCAGGATAAGTCGTTGTTGTACAGTGACTCGTGTAGTGAGAGTGGGTCCCAAAGACACTGTGAAATCCAGTTACACACAGTGGCTCCTAGGAAACAACTACAAAGCAATCAACGCAGCAGTTTGGAATGGGAAGGGGGTGAGCAGAGGAGGGTCAGAGCCACAAAATCTGACGGAAGACACTGAACCACGAGCGCTCAGCTCTGTCAACAGCTTCTGTGGTTGCACCAGGAGATCAAACGTCTGAGACAGCCATTGTGGAGACTGCTGGGAGCATAATGGTCACTGCAGCCACACCCCAACAGCAGTTGCATCGGAGCACACAGACCCCGAGACTTTCCTCTCCATTAATCTTTGTTTCAAGATGATGAATATCCTCATGTTACAATGTCTCCTTTCAACCCTTGTGGAGGAGTGTCATCAGAACCCCCTGAAGAGGTCACAGGCCAGAGTAGGATGGAACACTGGGGGCTGGGGAGCGGCGTTGCACCTGACAACACAGACTATCACCCGGGTCTATTGAACATGAGAGAAGAACCCGAGGATGTGGTCCAACGAGAATTCCCTGTCTTGCCACATTCAGAGATACTGCAGAGTTTCTCATCCATTCTTTAAAAAAATGTTAAAGAATTCGTGTCATTAATTCACAGCGAGGCAAATTCTTCACATAGTGACAGGGTCCAGTTTCCATGACCAGCTTATTCAGTTGTTTTGATAATACCCCACATTCAGGAATTGGAAATGTAACCTATTGGGATGTGTAATATAAACAAGGACTTTTTTTCATGGAGATCAACACCCAAAGTTTTAGGGAGGACATAAATCGTGAAAGCTGCTAACCATTCCTCCACAGGTTTCAATAAGACTTTTAAGTTAATTTACCAATCTCAGGAAAAGATAACTTTTCAATTCAAATTTTTTTATGCATTCAAGCGTACAATACAGCCAAGAGAATGAGCATTAAAAAATTAACAAGAAGGTCTTGCTTGCATTTCATCTTTTGCAAATAATCAGGATATTTTATGCTCTGTTCCTTTCACTGCTGTAATCAATTTTTAAAGAATACGTTACATCTGACTATCCCTGGGCATGTTTATCCTGGAACCTTGCCGGAATCCAAAGCAGAGATGTTAAAGCTGACGGGTTTCAAATGCTGCCCAGGTGTTGTCTACCATGAACATGCCTCTCCCAAAGCCGGACCACCGGTCTCTTCCTGAGGGATCAGAGTCATCACTTATGTCCCTGAGAGACTGGCCACTCAGGCCTGAGCTGAGATTAGGTGATCAATCTGAAGGGCAAAATGCTTAAGCTATTCTCATCCTAACGATGCTGTTTTGGAGGCCTCTGCACTGGAATAGGTTAGTGAAAACGGCCTACTAGATACTTGCCTGGGAATTGTGTTGTTCTCCTCTGCCCTTAGCAGATCCTGGGGAAACCAATGATTAACCTCACGGATGCTTTAACTTCCACATCTGTGAAAAAGGCAAGCAACAGCCAATGTTACCACTTTGCAAAACTCCAAAGTTGTGCATCCAAGAGGGACCACAAGGGTGAATTTCTCCCAAAAGCTGATGAAATGATGGCACTTTGGCTGGAGAAGGCAGAGGGCAGCAGGCAAAGTGGAAAGTTTCTGGAATGTCTAACCAGTTCCCATAAGCAGTTTAGAGAAACACCTGGCCCTGGATTAGGTAGGAGGCTGTGGAAGGACCCACAGGTACACAGGGGGGAAGAGGAATCAAGCAAAGGAGGGAGGCGGTGGGGAAGAGGCGCCAGTCTGGGCTTCAATTTTGGACAAAAGCAGTTGCACGCTGCAGGCCCGCGGCTTCCCATGCAGCCGCCACACCCTCCTAACTCCCTGGTACTTTTCGTCTCGTCACATCCCTCTGGGAATCAGTCCACATGGAGCGGGTGCAGGACCTGAGTCCTGAGTCAATGGTTTGGCCCTCGGCCAAGCTCACACCGCCCTGCTCCTCCCCCCAGGGCCAGGCACCGCCCTGTGCCCAGAGCATCCTGGGCGTTCTAGTCCTGCAGCCCTACAGGTTGCCAGCTGGGAGCGGTTAAGAGAGAAAAGCTCCCAGCATGCACAGCTCGTGGCCCCAACTCTTGCCTTGTCCTTCGGCCCCTGGGCCCCACCCCTCTGCTTCTCCATCCCACCCTCTTCCCCACCTGTTCTGTATACCACGCCCAATCTCCAAGACCTGCCCACCCCCCCAGAGTATGCGCAGTGTGGTTGGGCTGCATCCCTTGAGGCCGGGACTCAGGTAGGGGTGGGGCTCACCAGCCTGGCTATTGCTGAGGTTGCCTGCAGCCCTGGTGGAAGCCCCCTGGCCAGTATTTGAAATGTAAATTCAATATCTAAAATGGAAATATCGGGTGCCTGGGATCCTGGAATTTGCCTTTTCAATGCCACCTGTCCTACCATCCCCCCTATCTCTCCAAGCTGCCATGATCCTCCCTCTGGAACCTGTGGTCAGGGTCGCTGCAGAGATCCTCCCTTTGGACCCAATCTGCCTGAAGGGCCCATACCTTGGTCAGGAGTCTTAGAAGGACTGCCCTGAGCCATGTCATAAAAAGGAGAAAACATCACATTGGACAGCCCCAATACCTGCATTATACAGACAGGAAACTCAGGTGCACTGGTAAGTGACCCCTAAGCCACTTCAGGGCAACACATGCATGCCCCTATTTCCACGCTGCACACAGGCTGGTTCACTGGACTTTCTTATCCGAGTGTGGACCTCCTGGCCTCGTTAACATAGGCAACAACCACCGAAACTTCCCATTGGTCCTTCCCACAGTGTTAGGCAAGTTTGTGCAGGAAGGTAATATGCAATTTCTGCTCTAGTATAGGGCTGGCTCCTTGGGAACTAGTTTTAATATTCCTGTTTAAATATACCTGCAGAATCACAAAATAATTAAGCAAAATAATTTGTTGCTGTGGAGGGTTATGGTGATAATTCTCTGAAGTCGTTTTTCCATTTAGCTTTTCTGATTGACTCCAAATACTACAGCACCACACGCTTCTTAGACTGGTGGATGCACAGCTCCACTTCTTTCCAGGGAGAACGCACAACAGCAGAATATCCGTGGCCTGACTTTCTGGGGCACCAGTATTACTACAAGATTTGGAAGAAGCAAAGTTAGGTCATTTCCAAGGTAAGGAATTAAAAACTTAACACTAAGATGAGGTGGGAAAGTCATATGCCATTAATAATTGTCAGTAATCTGTGCCTGAAATGTCAGACTTTCTCTGAGAAAGAACTCTGAGACCCTATTTCCCATTGTTTTAAATAGGAAAATCTAGAAGGCATAGCAAATCTATCGAAAAACTATACCAATTTCCTAAGTCACAATATGACACCTAGACTTAAGTTACGAACATCGTGTGCTCCTCATTTTGTTCCTTCCAACCCAGTCCCACAGGTCTTGAGTGCATGCTGTGAACACGGCACTGTGCTAGGTCTCGAGGCCTTGGTGAGCATCGTGGTGGGGGTGGACCTTGCTGTAGAAAGATGACATCATGAAATCTCAAATCCATGCCGCTTACAAAACTGAGGCAAAAATGGAAATACCCAGGCATCCATGCAAGGATGAGGGCATTAATAGATACTTGGGAGTATTAAAATCCATCTAATGGTGTCATGAGTGAATGTGTTCCACTTCAAAACAAAACACTGCTGTTATTCTGAGATATTGAGTTAGTATCTTTGTGCAAATATGCAGGATTTAAAATGACTATTGACATATAACATGCGTACAGAAATATATGCAGAAGTCATCCACGTAAATCACAAAGAATTATTAAAAAGTGAACACACTTGTGTGACCAAGAACTAGCACCAGCTTTACTCAGGCCCCGACAATCCCTTTCTCCCTATTTCCTCCCCAAAGGTAACTGATATCTTACCAGCGAACACTGTATGTCAAGTTTGTCTTCTTATACAAGTGTTTTATTACAGAACAATTTAAACAATATACAAAATAAACAAAATAGCACAGTAGGCCCGTCACCCAGTTTCAACAACTACTAATCATCTGCTATTTTTGTTTCATTCACACTCCATCCCATTCCCACCTCACTTTATTATTCTTTTAAGCCTTTGTGCATGTGTGGTGAGTAAGATGTATGCACACTGAAAGGCACAAATCTCAACCGTACAGTTTTGGCAAATAAACATGCCCATATAACTTTCATCCCTTTAAGAATAGGATATTTCCATCACCCCCAGAAAACTCCTTCCTGTTCCTTCCCAGGCTATTTTTTCCTTGCCCCGATGCAACCCCTGTTCTGGTTTATTCAGCATAGGTTCATCTTGGCTGAAATCATCCCATGTGTGTTGTTTTCTGTCCAGCTTGCCTCCCTCAGCACGAGGTTGATGAGTCTCTCTCAGCATGTGTGTGTCAGCATTTGCTCCTCGGCACAGCTGAGGGCGTTCTGCTCTGTGGAGGTCCCAAAGTGCACTCATCTTCCTCCTGGGGACGTGCAGGTCATCTCCTGCGAACAGTCTTGTAAAAACGTTTTTTGGCATGCTGTTTAATTCTTTTATTAACATTTAAGTGACCCACCTTTGTATTCTTACTGGGTGGTCCAGATTACAATATGCACCTTTAAGATATCACATCCTACCTAGACTTAATAGTGCACCAGTTTAATCAATGTAAAATATGGAATCCTTGCTACAGAACAGTTCCATTTACCTCTGTCTGTCCTTTGTGCTATTGCTGTCATAAATTTCATATCTACTTATGTTATAAATCCCACAATACAGTGTTATAATTTTTGCTTTAGACAGTCATAGGTATTTTAAAGAAATAAGAGGGGCCGGCCCCGTGGCTTAGCGGTTAAGTGCATGCGCTCCGCTGCTCGCGGCCTGGGTTCGGATCCCTGGCGCACACCGATGCACCACTTCTCCAGCCATGCTGAGGCTGTGTCCCACATACAGCAACTAGAAGGATATGCAGCTATGACATACAACTATCTACTGGGGCTTTGGGGGAAAAATAAATAAATAAATAAAATCATAAAAAGAAATAAGAGAAATAAGTGTTTGGAAAGGAAATGCTTTGAGACTCTGCAAATGTACTGTTTCTTCTTTAAGTTTCATCCACAGTTTTTGCGTTCATCAGTCATTCTTTCCAACAATAATTATTACTGTAGTGTTAAAGTGGCAATTTTCTATTTCATGCTATCTAGCGCTTTTATTATTTGGAATTCTGTGAGCAAGATTTCTCCCCCCCCTTCCTTCTTCCTTTCTTTCTCTCATTCTCTCATTCTTTTTTTTCCCCTTTTTTCTTTCTTCCTTCCCTTCCTTTCTTGTTTAATCTTTTTTATATCAGTATAGCCTCGTGGATATTTATTTTATTCTCTGAGTAATTATCCAATGCTACCATTATTTATTTTGTTGCTCAGAGTTTTCCAGCTTGAGTCATTGGAAAGTCTTTCAGATTGATTCCTTTTGACATGTCCCATCATTTTCTGTGTACTTTTTTTTTGAAAGCACTTTCCTACTTTCTGGCACTACAAGATGATCCAGGCTCATCTTGTATTTTCCATCTCCAGCCCTAGAATTAGCCATTTCTCCAAGAAAATCTGCTTTATTTTATTGGAGAATGATATTTAAAAAACAAGATCTGGGAGCTAGGTGTGCTCATTAATACTAGAGTGTCACTGCTTCTGGACCCTCTCAGCAGAGCTTGGAAATGTATGTATGAATATAAACTCAGGTAGACAAATCTGTCTATCGATCTATCCATCTATATATCAGTCTATCTATCTATTTGGATAGATATATTAAAAGAGACATGGATTCATACTGATACTTCGAACTCCAATCCAGCACCACAGAGTTTATTCTAGCATTCTCCTTTTGTTTATTTGTAACTTCTTTCACCAACAGTGAGAAACTTAACTCCAGTTAGCTACAATATATTTACTGTGTCAACTAGTTTCAGAATTGCTAATCCATACCCTTATGAAAAACAAATTGACCACCTAGAGTACAGTGTTTGTGTCCAGTACTTTAGTTCTACAGTATCCCGTCAAATCACTATCTTCCAAAGTAACTTAGGTCAGGACCTTTCATCCCCACCCCTTCTGTATGGTTAGGTCACATGCTTGTAATACAGTGAGATTCATTTGTCACTGCATTCCATCTGAGTTCCCCAGCATCCTGATTGATTTTTAAAATTTGCAGAGTAAAATTCACTCTTTGTGGTGTACAGTTCTATGGGTTTTGACTTTACGGTCATGCATCCATACCCACAGTACCATACAGAGCTGTGTTTTTCACCCCCAAAGTTCTCTCATGCTATCCCTTTGTATTCAACCCCTTCCCCTACTCCATCCCTTGGCAACCACTGATCATTTTCCATCCCTGTAATTCTGCCTTTTCTAGAAAGTCATATAAATGGAATCATATACTATACAGCCTTTTGAATCTGACTTCCTTTACTTAGAGAAATGCATCCAAGGTTCATCCATGTTGTTGTGTGAATCAAGAGTTTATCCTGGGGCTGGCCCCGTGGCCTAGCGGTTGAGTGCATGCGCTCCCCTACTGGCAGCCCAGGTTCGGATCCAGGGCACGCACTGACGCATCGCTTCTCTGGCGATGCTGAGGCAGTGTCCCACATACAGCAACTAGAAGGGTGTGCAATTATGACATACATCTATCTATTGGGGCTTTGGGGGGAAAAAAGGAGGAGGATTGGCAATGGATGTTAGCTCAGGGCTTATCTTTCTCACACACACACAAAAAAGAGTTTATCCTTTTTATTGCCAAGTAGTATTATAATGTACCAATGCAACACAGTTTCTTTCTCCATTCACCTGATGAAGGACATTTAGCTTATTTCCAGCTTTTGGCAATTATGAATAAAATGGCTATAAAGATTCCCACAAAGATTTTTGTTTAAACATTAGTTTTCAATTTTCTTCAGTAAATACCTAGGAGTGGGATATCTGAGTCATATAATAAGTATATGTTTAGCTTTATAAGAACCTGCTCAACTGTTTTCTGAATGCAACTATCATGTTGCATCCCCAGTTCTAATTGCTCCTACTCCTGACCCACCTCCTCATGTGGTATTTGCAATTTTATTTTTTATTTCAGGCACCTAATAGGCGTGCAGCATCTTATTGTGGCTTCTGCTTCATTTTTGAAAGTGAGTTCTGCTAAATATAGAATCTTGTGTTGACTTTTGGGTTTTCTTTCTGCACTTGAAAGATGTCATTTTGTTGTTGAGTTGTCTCTTTTGTTTTTGATAATATATTATCCATCATTCACCTTATTTCTCCCTGTATGTAATGTCTTCCCCTGTATATATGTATTTCCCTGACTGCTTTCAAGATTTTCTTTTTATCTTTGGATTTTAGTAGCTTGACTATCATGTACCTAAGTATGCTTTTAATTTATATTTTATTTTGTGAGTTTGCTGACTTTCTTGGATCTAAAATTTTAGATTTTCCAAGAAATTTTGGAAGTTTTATGCTATTACTTATTGATTTGCCTTTCTGCCTCCTTTAATTTTTCTGTCTTTCTCCTCTCTGCTGGGGACTCAATCATCTCACAGGTCATAAGGCTCTCTTCGTTTTTCTTCAAAATTTTTACATTCTTTTCTTCAGACTGGAAAATTTCTATTGCTGTATCTCCATGTTTTTTCTACTGTTTCTCATCTACTTGTAAACTCAAATGTATTTATTTTATTTCATCTTCCTATTTGGTTCTTTTGTGTAATTTCCACTTCTCTGCTGAGTTCCCACATCTGTTCATTCATTATGGGAATATTTTTCTTTACCACCATGATCATCTTTATAATAGCTGCTTTCGTATTCTTGACTGCTAATTGCAACACATTGGAGGGAGTTTCTACTGCCTGCTTTTGGTCACATATGGATTACATTTTCCTGTTTCTTCAAATCTCATGATTCTTTTAAATTGTGTACTGGAAATCATGAAAGATAGGTATAGAGGCTCCGGATTCTGTTGTATTACTTTGAAGAGTGTTGTTACTTTTCTAGCAGGGAATCAACTTGGCTGGACTGAAATTCCAATCCTATCTCCTTTACAGTGGCCATAGCTGAAATCCTCAGTCAGTTCTTTCATCTTCCAACTGCTGTTTTTACACTAGGCCTTCTGGGGCCTACCCTGCATGGGTGTTGTTCAAAGATCTGCCAATTTGGTGTGTGTGGGGGAGAGACTTACATATATATTTTGAGATTTTCCTCTTTGTGTCTCCCTCCCTTCCAGAATTTCTCCCCTAACTTTCCAGCTACTCTGCCAGCCCAAAAATACATCCTGTAACATTACAAGTAAGACTGTAGTTTTTCCCCTGTCTAGGCCATGTACAGATTTTGGAATGCTTTGAGGCAAAAGATTCAAGCTTGCAAATATCTCCTGGTGCAATTCCCATCATTTAAGGGAAGATTCCCTCTCAATTCAGCTTGCTTTTGGAAGTGATTTAAACATACACACATATACACATTTATTAAATGTGTTTTATATATAGCTACACGAGTCTGTATAAATATATATAATATTTTGTGCAGATTTTATCATTGTTATCTGTGAGAGTGTTAGTTCAACAAGCTACTCCACCATTAGTAGAAGCCAGACCTCGGTTTTGTTTCTTTCTTGGATTTTATATAAATGGAATTATAAAATATATAGCCTTTTGAATATAATTTCTTTTATGCAGCATTATGGTTGTGATATTCATCCATGCTATTGCATGTAGCTAGTGTTTGTTCATTTGTTGAAAATAAGTAATTTTTTAATGGTCATAAAATATGCAGAACATAAAATTGTAACCGTTTTTAAGTGTACAGTTCAGCGACATTCAATACCTTCACATAATTGTGTAGCCATAACCTCCAACCATCCACAGAACTATTTTCACCTTGCACTGAAACTTTGTGCCCATTAAACAACAACTCCCTGTTATCCCTCCCTCTTGCCCCTAGGAACCACCATTCTCCTTTCTATTCCTATAAATTTGACTACTCTAATTACCTTATATGAGTGGAATCATACAGTATTTTTCTTTTTGTGACTGGCTTTATTTCACTTAGCATAAATTCCTCATGGTTCATCCATGTCATAACATGTGTCAGAATTCCTTCCTTTTTAAGGGTGAATAGTATTCCACTATGTGTATACACCACATTTTTTTGGCAGCTCATCCACTGATGGACACCTGGCTTGATTCCAGCTTCCAGCTATTTTAAATAATGCTGTTAAGAACATGGGTGTACATATATGTCTTTATACCTCTGCGTTCAGTTCTTTTGGGTGTATACCCATAAATGGTGTTCTCAGATTCACTTTTTCACATATAACAGGGTTCCCTACACCTCCAAGAAGCAATTCTTGGAATGCCAGCTGGTTGCCAGATAATTCTACTCAATTTGATGCTGACAACCCAGAGATACATCAGATTCTACAGGTTGATGGCTCCGTCCTATAATTCTGCGCACCCATCCAACCTCACCTTTACTTCAGATGCCAGTTACAAGCCCAGGTTGTTACCTGTACTTCTGACTTACTGGCTATAAACCAGAGGTTCCCACAACCTCCTCCTTGGGTTTGATTAATTTGCTAAAGTGGCTCACAAAACTCAGAGAAACATTTACTAGATCACCAGTTTATTATAAAAGGATATAATTCAAGAAGAGCCTGTTGGAAGTGGTGCATAGGGAAAGCTATGGAGATAGTACACAAAGCTTTCATGCCATCTCCAGGTGCACCACTCTCCAAGCAGTCCTTGTCATTGCCAACCTGGAAGCTCTCTGAACCGCCTTCTATTGGGATTTTTATGGAGGCTCTCTCACATAGGCATGATCAATTATTAACTCAGTTTCCAGCCCCTCTCCTTTCTCTGGAGGATAAGAGGTAGGGCTAAAAATTCGAAGCTTCTAATCAGGGCTTGGTCTTTCTGGTGACCAACCCCCATCCAGGAGCCATCCAGGAGCCCACCCAGAATTGCCTCAATAGAACAAAAGATTCTCTTAGTGTTCTTATCACTGGGGAAATTACAAAGGTTTTAGGAGCTCTGTGCCAAGAACTGGATGCAGAGGCCGATAAATATGTTTTTTATTATTTCAGAACCCATAAGTGGAAATTCTAGATCATATAGTAATGTTATTTTCAATTTTTGAAGGAACTGCCATACTGTTTTCCACAGTTTTATATTCTCACACTCAGAGCACAAGGGTTCCAATTTCTCAACATCCTTGCCAACACTTGTTATGTTCTGATTTTGTGATAGTAACTCTCCTAATGGGTGTGAAAAGGTAGCTCATTGTGCTTTTATTTCACATTTTCTTGATACTTAGTGATGTTGAGCATCTTTTCTTGTGTTTCCTGTTCATTTTATATTTTCTTTGGAGAAATGTCTATTCAAGTATTTTGTGCATTTTTAAATTGAGGTTTTTTTTATTGTTGAGTTGTAGAAGTTCTTTATTTATTCTAGATATTAATCCCCTATCAGATTTGTGATTTGCAAATATTTTCAACCATTCCATGGTTTGCCTTTTTACTCTGTTGATAGTATCTTGTGATACAGAAAACTTTTTCGTTTTGATGAAGTCCAATTTGTTATTTTTTTGTTACTTATGTCTTTGATGTCATATTAAAGAAATCATTTTTGCAATGGCATTTGGACCCAATGACATACAGGTTTTACCATGTGTTTTCTTCTAAGGATTTTATAGCTTCAACTCTAACATTTATATCTTTGATCCATTTTGAGTTAATTTTTGTATATAGTGTAAAGTAAGGGTCCAACCTCATTCTTTTGCATGTGGGTATCCAGTTTTCCCAACAACATTTGTTGAAAAATTGATCTTTTCTCCAATGAATGATCTTTGTACCTTTGTCAAAAATCATTGGACCATATATGCAAAGTTTTATTCCTGGGCTCTCTGTGCTATTTCATTAGTATAGTGTGTGTATTTATGCCAGTACCACACTGTTTTGATTACTTTATAGTAAGTTTTGAAATCAGGAAGTGTGAGTTCTCTAACTTTGTTCTTCTATTTCTAGATTGTTTTGGCTATTCAGTGTCCCTTGAGAGTCCATATGAATTTTAGGATAGATTTTTCTATTTTTGCAAAACCATCATTTGGAATTTTTACCTCTTTGAGTAAGTTGATTCTTAAGTATTTTACTCTTTTGTTGCTATTGTAAATAAAAATGTAAAGTTTTTAAATTTCTTTTTCAGATTACTTATTATTAATGTATAGAAGAACAACTAGTTTTTGCATGTTGATTTTGTGTTGCACTACTCTGCAGAATTTTCTAGTTCTAACAAATTTTTGGTGGAAGTTTTAGGGGTTTCAACATATAAGATACTCTTTGTAAACAAATATAATATTACTTCTTCTTTTCAAATTTGGATGCTATTTCTTTCTTTTTCTTGCCTAATTGCTTTGGCTAGAACTTCTAATACCATGTTGAATAGAAGTGGTGAAAATGGGCCTTCTTGTCTTGTTCCTGATCTTAGAGAAAAAGCTTTCAGTCTTTCACCCTTGAATATGGTGTTCTCTGTGGATTTCTATATATGGCTTTTATTATGTTGAAGTAGTTTCCTTTTACTCTGAGTGTTTTTTTAGTGATTTTAGCATGAAAACATGTTGAGTTTTGTTAAATGCTTTTTCTGCATCCATTGAGATGATCATGTGTTTTCTTCCTTCATTCTGTTAATGTAGTTTATTACATTAAATCATTTTCATATATTGAAACATCCTTGTATTCCAGGAATAAATCCCACTTAAAAATGCTGTATAATCCTTTTAATATGCTGATGAATTTAGTTTATTACTATTTTATGGAGGATTTTTATATCAATATTCATCAAAGATATTGACCTATAGTTTTCTTTTCTCTTAGTGTCTTTGGCTTTGATATCAAGGTAGTGCTAATCCCATAGGATGACTTTAGAGGTATTTTCTCCTCTTCAACTTTTTGAAAGAGTTTGAAAAGAATTGGTGTTAGTTAATTAAAAAAAAAGTCTTTGGCCCAGGAATAAATTCAGCATAAAATAAATACAAATAAATATTTTTTAAAAATATGAAAAAGTTTTTTACTAAAAAAATTTAAAAATTAAGCAAGTACATCACTTATCACTTTATTTCTAAACAGTTTTTTAACCTACTAGTAAGCATGAACAAATTGTTAGAATTAAAATGACTGAAGTGTTCATTTTCTTCATTGCAAGTTTTCTGACAGAAGTATATGATGCCGTCATGTATGACATCTTTTATGAAAAAATGGTCATTTTTTGTAGTATTTGAGAATATTGTGAATTTTCCCAGTGGCCTCTGACAATACTCTGATATGCAAAGTTATCTTTTCAACATGTATGTCTCATCATCATCCTTACCAAATTAACAAACTCAGGTGCTAATTAATCAACTACTTTTCATATGATTCAGGTTCTCCACCACCAATATCCCTAAGCATCAGGAAATTCTACAACTTCTGCAAGATTAACGATTTTACCTTACACTGTATATATCTCACGTGGTTTAAAACATCCAAAATCCTTGATAAACTGACCCTGCCCACACTAAAGTATTGTGAATTATAAAATATGGTCTCTGTTAAGTGGGGAGGGATTTCAGGTTGAACTTAATTTTATAAGTGGTCAATTTATTACAGTGTACTGTTCTGTTACGTATTTCACTTCTTTTCTAAAAAAAAGTGATAGTTGAGGGCACTTAGATAATAAAAATTTGAGAAAATAAGGAACTGATACACACTGTAAGCTTCAAGTGTTTTCAAGCATAAGATACAATAGGAACTAAAACTATGAAATGGCAGAGGAAATAGAGATAAAGGGATGAAGTTGCAAAACTGAATCTATAATAATATCTCAATGGCTAACGTTGTGGTGCCAAGAAGGTGGTGAAGTCAAAGAATTCATAAAGATGATAATAAAGACACTACAAAGAAAAAAACTGAAATTTTCATAGAGAGAATTTTTACAGTGATATGACCGATAGAGAACAGGGAAGAGAAGTTTGAGTGAGAGACTATCTGCTTCTTAAATTATTTCCATTGTAGAGAACAACAAACCAATTTGCTGAAATCTTTATTCCCCTCTATGACCCTATCTTTACCTGCAAAATCTAAGCCCTGAATCTATGTCACAGTCCAATTTTTCCATCCCTGGAGAACAGAGCAATTTATCTCATATGAAACCTCAACAGCTCAGGCTGTGAAACAAGGCCGGCCATCCATTCTCACAGAGGAGCCAACTGGAGGTAGGATTTTTGGTTCTGAATTCAGCTAAATATCTTCAAAGAATTGTATCTGGCCTTCCTTATCCAGGGCTATCAGTGAAGTGCTGGCTGGCTTTCAGAGAAGAGCAAGTCACAGTCAGTGGAGACATTTTCTGTTGAGCTCTCTAGAGAAGGCTGTGGGGCTTGTCAGTAAGAGTTGATTTCTATGAGGATTAAATTTTTTTATTTTATTCAGAGATTTATAAAGAAATTTACATGGTAAGAATTATTATCAACAAAATACGTTGTCTATTCTCTGGTCATTTAAGCAAAATCTTCCTCTCAGGGACAACCCATGGACAAAGCCCAGATTTAATCTCCAAGAGTCTGCTAGGCACTCTGTGGTCCATGGGAAGCCCTCAAGTTGGCAGCCTGTTTCCTTGTGTGCTGTGCTGGTGTTCAATCTTCCATCTCTTCCGGGTACAACTAGAGAGACGCCTATCATATCATCAAGGGACTTGACATTGGAGAAATGTACTTTTCATTATCTTTAGACTTCTACACTTTTCAAAAAGACTCTCAGCATTTCCAGTAATTGTGCAGCAGTTTACCCAACACTAAAGTTCTCACTATTAAAAGTTAAAACAAATAAATTTTAAAAAGGAAAAAGTGATCTTTGCAATTTTGTACAGAATCTATATAAAGGGGGCATCCTTATAAATGGAGGTAATGGTGCTCAGGGCAAGCTACCCCATTAGGCACCACCCTGGTGTGTGTATTGTTTCCAGCTGAAGACAATAAGGACTCAGAGAACTCAGGAAGTATATTTGAATTTCCCCTCCCAAACTGCCTAAAGAATTTAAAACAAAAAATCTGTTTCAGGAAGGAGTTATTATCATGATGGTTGTAAAGATAACGTAGGATAGAGGTTACAATAGGAAAGGCACCAAGCCCCTTTTATCAAAAACTGTATCTCTCACTGACCACATTATCTATAGATGACCCTGGGAAGAGTTGTCAGGCAAACATTTGCATTTCTATCTCCATGTGAGTTGTCTTCTTGCCCTCTGTGGTCCTAGACCACTACCCACCCCCAAGACCTTCCTCCTCTTTAGCTACAACACTTAATCGGGCAGCTTAGACAGAGGGACGAGTTGCTCATTTCTGAGTTTCTCCCATTTATACATGTTATTAAACTTGGTATTATTTTCTCCTGCTAACCTGTCTTGTTAACTATTTGGCCAGCCATGAGAACCTTAAGAAAAGGGAAAAGGGAGATTCTCTCACTCCCTCAACAGTTTTTGCACCCAACGTGGGGCTACACTGCATGGCAAGTTACGTTCTCTGGCTGGAAGAAATGCCTTCTCCCTAGATTACTGCAGGGGATGAAATACGGGACCCCCTGACGATAGCCGGCAAAATGTAAGATTCTTACCACGTCAGCCTCCCGGAATCTCTACCTGTGGAGTCCGGTGGAAGGAGGTGGTGAGAAATTTTTTCTCTTTCAAAATTTAGATTGGCAGGAGCAAATATTTGGGAAACTAGTTTCTTGTGCTTTTAGTGACACTGGTAAATTTGGTAGAGTACTCTTGGTTTTGATCTTGATCCCTTTTCCTCCCAGAGATAGTCTCTGTTTTTCTCTTTTGTCTCTGTCTTTTGTATCGTGTGTCATAAGAAGGAAATACCATAGGGTAGGACGCAGGCATAGACCCTATAAGCCTAATGTCCGGGCCGGCCCCACAGACTGATGTGTTTGCGGGTCTCACCAGACTGGCGTCTATTTAGACAAACTTTGCTGTGGGTTAATATGCACATGAAGTGAAGGCCATTGCCAAGGGCATCTTGGAAGCCAAAAAGGTCGCAAATTTGGTGGGCACAGGTCGAGCAGTTAAGAGCCATTAGGGCACTCGCCACTTTCAAAAGACTCCCGTGACAGGATAAGTTGGGTCACGGAACGGGGTAGATGACAGAGGTCCCCCGCCAACTGCAAGAAAATGTCCATGCAATGACGAGGTACTCTGTAAAGCACACAGTCCCCAACCCCGTGGCATCTCCCCCCCCAGGTATTATTCTGACTCAAAGAGACCTAAGGCGTGGCTAAAGCTGTCATTGTGCACATAAGAAAAGAACCGGATGAGGTTTTTCCTTCTGTCTTGTTCTGTGTCCTGAGAAAACTTGGCTTTGTGACCAGTGAGAATATTCTCCTTGGTCTCCACCATACGGAAGGTGCATTTACCGGGGTGCCCCTTGTTGGCCAGTCGAATAGACTGGGGTTCTGAACTGTCTCTTTGTCTGGCTGTGCCAAGCTCTCAGGGGAGTTTGTCATAAAGGACCTAGTCCATAAGGGCTTTTGTCGTCTTAACCTTAGTTGCTTGTTAGTGCTGGAAAAATCCCATTCCAATATTGCCTGCCCGGTGTCACAGATTAGCGGGTCTGTGACTGGAGGCGTCCCACACTATTGTAGGAGACCGGAGACACCGTTTTCACTACACTATCCTTACCGCCTGTGTAACGAAGGTCTTTACTTTCTCTGAATATCTTTGGGAGTGAATTCTTTGGATCATGGGGGCTACATCATCTGCGCCCTCACCAGGGACGCCTCTTGCGTCCATGGTAAAGATTTATTCTAAGCATGGGAAAGTTACCACCGGGTCTTTCCTTAAAAAGGCTTATTGGATCGAGTCACTATTGGAATAAATAGACAAATGAAGATCCTACTCGTCAATGGCCCGACGACAGATCCTTTGAATTGGGAAAACTTCTAAATTGGGGAAAAAAAATATGTTTTGAGAGCTCTCACACAATTGTTTAATTGGTACCTAAAAAAGGGCCAGAAAAAGGAAGGGAAAAATTTAAATAGCCTTAAGAGCTTGACTCAGGTTACAATTGAATTGAGAACATGTAAAAGTGTAAGTGTTGATAAGATTATAAAGGTTGGAATGTTTGAGCTAATTTTATATAAAGAGGTTACATCAACTTTGCCTGTGTATGTTTTAAAATGTCTGACTGGGAATGCTTCCCTTGTCCAAAATTAGAAGACCAACACCTATTGATAAAAATCTTAATGATAACTATGTTTAAAGGTATAAGAGGTGATGAAATTTACATGAACTTTTGTACAAAAAACTGATGTTATTTCTATTACAGAACTGGTTAACAAAAATAATAGTTTAAATGATGGCTAATTTTATCTAATGTCTTATGAAGTCTTTTAGACAATCTAAATAATTATTGGGAACAAGTAACTAAATAGTTGTGAAAAAGATGAATGTTGGGTGAACTTTAAATAATAATTATGTGTTATGGTGGTTACATCTTCCAAAATCTTTTTGGTGACTTAAAACTTTAGAGTTTTGCTAAATTTTGTGATAAAAATTCACTGAGTATCATCATTTCCAAATAAGATGAGATATTAGACATTGATTGCTAAACTCACGATTGTCTACTTTTGGCTTTTCATTACAGGAAAACTAAAAGGTGTTTTGGGTCTATTGGTAAACATGTGTTTTATTAAAAGATTGTACTATAAAGTAACATATTTCTAGAAGTTATGAAGTGTTTATAAATTTTCCAAGCCACAATATACTAATGTAAAAGAAAGTTTATAATGGTTTACTTAGTTTTTACTTACAAATTGGGGTTTCTAAGAGTTAAAATTTCTAATTAGTATATGTGATTGAAGCTACTAAATATTAAGAAAAAATATGTCTGTGTACAAGGAAAATAAGATGTATAAAGAATGAACAAAGAATGGAAATATTTTGTTTGATTAAGAAAGATAAATTTGTCTTCAAGTAGTAGGAGGGAAAAGAAAGACATGGGACAAATTCTGAATGTAAAAAGAAAGTTATAGGTTTGTGGAAGAGGAATTCTGGAAAAGGAGTTTTTGTATGGTCAAGTTTGCTCAGATTGAAATGAATTTAATTAAGTAAATGAATTTTAATATCAGAAGGAAGCTGGTACAAAATTATAATTTGGTCTTATTTCTCTTAAAAGGATAATTTTCTTGAACTTGATAAAGAGGTTATAAAAGATTTTTCTTTACCTTTGGGTAAGTCTACCTAAAAGACAGAAAAAAAAAACTGTTAAAATAATTTCCTGTGTTCAAAAGACTGAGGTTTCTCTATTAAGGTTTTTGGACTGTTAATGCTCTCTTTGCTTTAACGTTTTCTATTTTTGACAAGCTCCCCAAAATTCATATCTTAAATAAAGTGTTTTTTTTACTTTTTTTCTTTGAGAATTTTCAAAGGGCCCTGCAACTTCTTAAAGAAATTTGCTCTCTTCCTCTCAGGGGAAAGATACTAAACTTATTAGGCTTATTCCGTATGTTAAATTACATGGAAAGCATTGTCAGACAAGTGATGATAAGTCTGCTTAGGTGCTATTATGTGGGCAAATGTTATCGACATAGGTGTTTTAAAATTGTATAACATTACTGAAATTCTGATCTGTCCTGATTATCAGTCATAATTCTGGTTATTATTATTTTAAAGTGTTGTGTGTCACAAAATTAATCAAATTTCTCTGTCAATTGCCATTTTGAGGTCTTGTTGTTTACAGACTTATTTCTTTGCTCTAATGCTTTTGCAAAATATTTCAACTTCAGAAAAATTCATGGAAAGGACTCTGGCATTTACACTGGAGTACAGGTTTCTGACAAACTTTCTGATCATAAAACTGACCTTGGTAAGAAATTACAGAAACCTGATGGAAAGACTGATAACTTCATGAAGCTGCTAACAGAAAGATTGGGATCAAGAATGGATTACACAGGACTGAATGAACTGATAAGGATGATTATAATTTTTATGATTTTTCATTTGAAGTATTGCTGAATTTTTAATGTTTTGATTTTTCAGAGTTAAGGAAAACTTTTTCTCTTTTCTCCTGAGCTAGCTATGACTTATAACAATCTGGTAAATGATATTTTTGTAAGTAAAATTGAAATATTTCTCTATTTCTTAGATCTGATCTCTCGAATTTGGAAACTCTTAGTAAGTGAGTATTGTTGTTTTCATGGCAATATAGTTATCTGCATAAGTTCAATAAGAATCTGTTCTCCTTATAACAGGACATAATTGGAAACACTGGTTATATTACCAAGGCTGTGACTGGAAGATCATATTTGCGATATAACCATACAGCTTTTGAGGAATGAAGATTGGACTTTATGGAATAAAGCCACGTGGAAATATTGGCCTGGTACCTTATGTTCCAAGCAGCACTTACCAGGATAAGTAAAGAATGTCACTTATCTGGCAAACACAAGGAACCTCGAAATATTTTGGGGGAACCTAGGAACAGAGGAATTCACCCAAATCTGTAGGTATTACAGGCAAAGTCTGATGACAAAATCTTTGGCTTGGCTTTTCTGGCCTGGAGAGGCCTTTAAAGTTCAATCTGAGATTCCTTATAAAAAGTTCCAGCAAAGCAGACTTAAAAGAGCCTATGTGATCAATTGCTATTCTTGCTGTACTTATGTAAATAATTGGGCCAACACTATTGGAACTAGACTTATTTTGCAAACTAGTTAGTTTTAATTTGTCTATCTTTGATAAAAATGAGGGTGATCTTAGAAAGAAAAATTATATTTCAGTAAAAACTGTAGTGTACATTTGCGGATATTAGATCCTAGTTTTGTTAATTGTCTGTTAAGGTTTTTGTTTTATATCTGTTGACTGGACTGGATCCTGATTTCTTCTAGTCTCCTAAAATATCTGGCTACAGGTGTCCAAACTAACGTTTTTCATTTTTTCCATCATTTTCATTTGGAATCACTAAAAACTGAACCTGCCCTTTTTCCTGAAGCCTTACAAACTGAAGCTCATGGACTTGATATAAACTTAAGAGATTACCCGATGACATCATCAGAGACATTTTAAACTGCAAAAGATGCTTTGATGCTGACATCTAAAAATCTTCTTAACTAGCTGTCCCCTATACTCAGAAACTGCTTTACAACTTGCTCCAACCATTAACCTTGCTTTTATTTCGTTTACATAAAAATGCTTCCATTAAATACTTGATTGCTTGCTTCCACAATATAGGCGTAACCTTGAGAGCCCACCTGCATCACCACTGTCAGGGGAAGAGGGGGAATCTCCCTCCGCCCTTTTCCTTAAGGTTCTTATGACTGGCCAAATAATTAACAAGACAGGGTAGCAGGAGAAAATAATACCAAGTTTAATAACACTTATACATGGGAGAAGGCAGGGACACTGCGTTTCTCAACACAATAGCAGATTCTCGTCTTAAATACCATGTCCAACCAAAGACAAGGAGGATGTTGGGGGTGGGAGTGTTAGTTACAGGAGATTATCACTAAAACACTGTAAACAAGAGTAAGATTTATTATGCGGTTTTAAGTCTTCACCTTCTACATTGATAAGTCTCTAGAAATGAGGTCGTCCCCCCTCTTCCCAATACAGAGAGGGAGATACTTTTACAAATGGAGACTTCCCTTGTAAATGATTGTCTGGTAACTCCTCTCAGGGCCATCCAGAGCCTGTGGCCAGAGAGACAGAACTTCCAATAAGATGGGCCTGTTGGTGCTTTTTCTATTGTAACCTCTATCCTACATTATCTTTATAGCAGTCATGATAATAACTCCTTCCTGAAACAGATCTTTTGTTTTAAATTCATTAGGCAGTTTGGGAAGGGAAACTCAAATATTCTTCCTGAGTTCTCTGAGTCCTTATTGTCTTCAGCTTGAAATAATCCGCATACCAGAGTGGTGCGTCCTGGGGTAGCTTGCCCTGAGCACCAACAGTTCCCTCCTCTGAAACTTCCCTAAAAGTTTCACATATTAAAAGCTGAGCTGGTAACTGTGGAGAGAGAAATCGTGTTAGTATCCGAGTGATAAGAAGTCTGCAAAGAGAGAAAAGAAAGCAGATTAGAATGAGGATGAACAAACAGAAAAGAACAAATCGGAGCACATTTCCCCACACTCCATTAAACCAGTCCCCCAGTCCTGGAAATAAGTCAGTCCAATAAAATGTGTGAGCTTCGTTTATCTGATGAAAAATGTCAATCTTCTCTTTTAATAGATTTAAGTTAGATATTACTTGACCTGTTTGATTCACATAAAAGCAACATTTTTCTCCAATGATTGCACATGCTCCTCCTTGCTGGGCAGTGAGTACATCCAGAGCACGTCAATTTTGAAGCACCACAGATGCTAGGCTGTTAATTTCTGACTGGAGTATGTTCAAGGTTTGCATGGTGGTGTTGAACTCTTGCTCCATTACCATAAAGAGATTTAAGATTGCCTTTTCCAACTCATAATCTCCAAAGCTGGGGAATAGGACTCTCAAGGCTGAAAAGAACTTGGAGTTGTGATATACAAGTGGATTTTCCACGATTTCTCGACTGACACGTTTATGTGGCACAATCTTATGAACAAACGAACCCAAGTTTGTAATTTGGCTGGCATTTAAGGTGGAGTGTTTGGTGACAGATGGAGCCAGGTATCCAAGTCTGCATCGTCCTGACCAATTAGGTGGGAATCCTTTATACACTTTGTTGCCGCATAAAATGAAAAGACCAGTGTAGTTTAAAGACCAGTGTAGTTTAAAGACAAGGTTAGAATTGAGTCTGTAGTTCCCAGGATCTGGACTATTTCATGATCTGTGCCACTTGCACTGTTACTACCTAAACATCTCCATTTCCCAAGAGCTCCTGTCAGTCTGCGAGAACAGAACAGATTGCAGAACAGCTGGTACAGGAGGCCTGCAGTCTGATTTTGGCAGCTATAAAGCCTGGTCTTTTCACCTGACCAGGTGAGTCCAGATCTTTGATCCACCCATATATAGTCTGTGGCATTGGGCAGCTTAACCATGTGGATAGCTGCTATACCCCAAGTTGCACACGGGTGGCTCGTAAGCCATCCAGAGCACTTGGTGATTTGGCAAATGTTTGTGCCAGAGGGAGTAGTGATAGAGTCACTTACAATTCCCTTGAGAGTTCTGAAGATGCCACCTGCGGAATCAAACCACAGAGTTTGACTGCAATATTGTCTCGGTATGTCACCCAGGAAAGGTCCAGCGCCATGTTTACTTTCAATGCAGAGGGAAAAACTTTCACTTATTGCTTGTACTTGGGCAAGGGACAGTCTTTGACCTTTTAAGTAGTCTTTCTGGGGCCCAGGTGACTCACCAGGAGATGAAGCAGAGTGAAGTTTCCCTTGCTGCGGATATCATACTCTGTTATTCATCCATTTTCCGTACTTAGTCCACCAGGTGTTCATATCAGCAGGAACAAAGACTAGTTCAGGTTCTTTTGCACTATCTAGCTGTTGACATAACCAACAGTCAGATTGATTAGTTAGCGTGGCTAGGGCTTGGTAAACTGGCATAAGGGGGTGTTTGGTCTGTGCCCGCCTGACCTGTTGAAAAGGAGAGGGTTAGTAAAAGCAAGACACAGATCGGAAAAGAGCCCATAGCAGAGACTTAGAGAGGGGAAGAGGGACAGATAGAGACCAGCACTCTCCAGTCAGCTTTCTAATAAATGATTAAAAAAAATATATAGGGGCCGGCCCGGTGGCGCAAGCGGTTAAGTGCGTGCGCTCCACTGCGGCGGCCCGAGGTTCGCTGGTTCGGATCCCGGGCACGCACGGACGCACTGCTTGGCAAGCCATGCTGTGGCGGCGTCCCATATAAAGTGGAGGAAGATGAGCACAGATGTTAGCCCAGGGCCGTCTTCCTCAGCAAAAAAAGAGGAGGATTGGCGGATGTTAGCACAGGGCTGATCTCCTCACAAAAAAGAAAATATATATATATATGTATATATATATATATACATATATATATATCCACTAATAGTTTGTGTGTGTGAGTGTGTATATATATCCTGAGTTTTAAAGCAAGGTGGAGGAAATGGGTCAAAGAAGGTTTTCTTGATCCGTGATCTTGGGAAAAGCTGTCTACTTCGTGATGTCGGCTGCTTCTGGGGTCTGGGTTTTGGCCCTCGAAATCCTTAGTTTAAGGTCACCTGTGGGGATTATCTCTCAGCTGTCTTGAGAGCGACGTTCTGGGTCTATTTTGGTGTGGCTTGCATGGATCCAGGAATATTTCTTTTTATTTTGATGGCAGTGCAGGTCGTCAGTAAGACTTCATAAAGTCCTTCTCAGCGAGGTTACAGTGCGTGTTTTCTTCTAAAGGCCTTGATGTACACCCGGTCTCCTGGTCGAAAGGGATGGCAAGCCTTGTCAGAAGGTGGGGGCCACGCCTCTTTTACCTGTTGACGATATGCTTCAAGTATACTAGTTAATTTTTGTATATAACTAGTCATAGCATCAAATTGTTCACTTAAGTTCCCATAATATTCATTTAATCCAGGAATTGAAGGTTTAGAGACGCCAGTAGGCATCGGACATCCAAAAACTATTTCAAAAGGAGTCAGTCCATGCCTTTTGTTTGGAGTATTTTGAATCTTCATAAGGGCCAAGGGCAGAGCTTCTGACCATTTAAGTCCAGTTTCTTGACAGACTTTTCCTAGAGTTCTTTTTATATCTAGAGTTTTATGTTCCACTTGCCCTGATGACTGAGGGTGATATGGGGTATGAAATTTTAATGAATACCCCAGAGTTTTTGCAAGCAAGTGGTTTATCTCTGCTGTAAAATGAGTTCCTTGGTCTGGTTCAATCTATAAAGGAATGCCAAAGCCAGGAATAACTTCAGTTATTAATTTCTTTACCACTGTTGTGGCATCTGCATGTCTGGTCGGATAGCATTCAGTCCATCTACTAAACATACAGACAATAACCAAACAGTGAGAGTAACCTAAAGCTGAGGGCACGTCCATAAAATCCATTTGGAGTGCTGCAAAAGGCAGCGTAGGCCTGGGAGGACTTCCTGGATCACACCGATTTCTCCCAGAAACTTGGTAAGATTTGCAAGTTGTGCACTGGGAGGTGATTTGGTCAGAAATTTTATGGATGCCAGGGCAAAACCAATTGTTTTTTAGTTCTTTAGCTATCCCCCGTTTGCACATATGTCCCATTTGGTGGGAGATAAGTGCAAGCCAAAAAGTCAAAAGAAAAGGAGCTACTGGAAGTCCATTTGGTCCAATGTATAATCCATCTGATAACTGTTTGGCACCCTTTTGTATCCAATTGTCTTTTTCAGATTGTGGGGCATTTGTCTGATAGTTAATAACATCAGTCAGGGATAAAGGCAGGTTTAAAAATTGGGTGGAAAACGGATAAGGGGGTATATAGTGAGCTGCATGTTTAGCAGCTCTGTCAGCCCTGTCATTCCCTAAAGATATGACATCAGTCTCCTTAGTATGGGCTGAACAAGGAACAATGGCAATTTTTGAAGGAAAGTGAATAGCTTGTAATAAGGCTGTAATTAAGTGTCCATTAGCAATAGGAGTTCTTGCAGAGGTTAAGAATCTACGGGATTTCCAAATTGTGCCAACAACATGGCAGACTCCAAAAGCCTATTTGGAGTCTGTGTAAATAGTGGCAGTTTTTTCTTTTGTTAATGTGCAGGCCCTAGTAAGAGCTATGACTTCAGCAGCTTGGGCTGATCTTATGGTGGGCCAAGAATAAGCTTCAAGAGTTTCATGTGGGGAAACTATGGCATAACCAGTTATTATGCTTCCCCGGGAATTTCGTTTACAGGAGCCGTCACAAAACAGAAGTAAGTCTGGATTGTCTAAAGGGATGTCTGAGAGATCCTCTCATGGCTTTGAGACCATTTCTATAGTTGCAAGGCAATCATGTGGAATGGAGTGGGGCTCTCCATCATCAGGAAGGGGCAGTAAAGTAGCTGGATTTAAAGTGTTGCAACGATGTAAGATGATGGAATGGTTAGTTAAAATAGCCTGCTCATAGGTGGTCTGTCGCCGTGTAGAGACGTGTTGTGTCCTATGAACTTGCAAAATAGCTGACACAGAATGTGGGACATAGAGGTGAATGGGAGAGCCTAATGTAAGAGTACTGGCCTTATCAATCAGGGTGGCAGCTGCAGCCACCGCACGTAAGCATGGGGGCATGCCTGATGCCACAGGGTCTAGTTGGCATGAGAAATATGCTATAGGATGTATTTGAGAGGCAAAAGATTGCCCTAGAATGCCTATAGCAATTTCATTATTTTCATGACAGTATAGATGAAAAGGCTTGTCAAAATTAGGTAAGCCAAGAGCCAGAGGCATGGACAAAGCTATTTTTAAGGCCTCAAAGGAGTTTAATGCTTCTGAGGGCCAGGAAATAGGCTCTGGGGTGATATCTGGGAGAAGAGAATACAGAGGTTTAGCAAGGGCTGCAAAATTAGGAATCCATTGGCAGCAGTAACCAGCAGCTCCTAGAAATTGACGTAGCTGTTTCTTTGTTTTGGGGAGATGGATGGATAAAATTGACTCAAGGCGTTTAGGGGTTAGCTTTTGAATGCCTTGAGATATCTCATGCCCTAAGTAGGTAACAGTCATTTGCACCCACTGAAGTTTAAACCTGGAGGCTTTATGGCCTCGTTCAGCTAGGGCTTTCAGGAGAATGAGCGAATCTGTAAGAGCCCCCTGCTTAGTTGGATTACAGAGTAAAAGGTCATCAACATATTAAACAAGAGTGGAGCTTTGAGTAAAGACTACAGAATCCAAGTCAGCTTTAAGGACCTGGGAAAATATTGAGGGGGACTCACAATATCCCTGAGGTATTCGAGTCCATGTAAATTGTCTCCCTTTAAATGTAAATGTGAAAAGAAATTGTGAGTCAGGGTGTAATGGGATTGAAAAGAAAGCTGAGCAGAGGTCAACTACTGTAAAGCAGGCTGCATCAGCAGGTATTGAGGTCAGGAAGACAGCTGGATTAGGGACCACAGGATGCCGAGGAATTACAAAAGAGTTTATGGCTCTGAGGTCTTGTACAAATCTATAGATTTGGTTCCCGTCTGAGTCAAATTTGCCTTCCTTTTTTACTGGCAAGATTGGAGTGTTACAGGGCAAGGAAGTAAAAGCTAGTACACCCTGTTGCAAAAGGGAGTCTATTATGGGTTGAATTCCTCGCTCGGCATCTCTGGAGAGCGGGTATTGGGCTACTGATGGAAACGGTTTATTTTTTTTCCAAGTAACATGCACGGGCTCAGCACTAAGCAACAATCGTACCTCATTTGCATGTGTAGCCCAAAGACTGGTTGGGACATTCTTTAAAGACTCATCTTCCTCAGAAGGATTTAAATCAGGACAAGTTTCCATCATGGAAAGTAGGAGACTTGGGGCTTGGTCAGAAGGCAAGGAGATAAAAACATCTTTTTCATTACAATTTATAGTGACATTGAATTTACATAACAAATCTCGGCCAAAAAGGTTTGCTGGTGAACAGTCAGAAACTAAAAAAGCATGATGAGTGTTAAGGGGGCCTAAATATATTGGAGTGGGCTTAGATATGGGCAGTGAAATAGGCTGTCCAGAGACTCTAACAGCTTGATAGAATCAGAGGTAACAGGTAGAGATAAATCTTTGAATGGATAGTAGAGAATGTCGCACCAGTGTCAATTAAGAAATCCAGTTTCCGATCCTCTATTTTAAGTTTAACTGTAGGCTCAGGAGTGCAACTAAGGATCGGCTGACCCTATCATTTGAGGGAGAAATGTCCCTCAGGTGGAGAAAAATGAGCCTTTTGGTGGTGCTGGGGTCAAGCGGGAACATTTTTTAAACTGCCGGGGGAAGAGAGAGAATCTCCCTCTGCCCTTTCCCTTAAGGTTCTTCTGGCTGGCCAAATAATCAACAAGACAGGTTAGCAGGAGAAAATAATACCAAGTTTAATCACATGTATACATGGGAGAAAGCAGGGACACTGCGTTTCTCAACACAATAGCAGAAATTCTCGTCTTAAATATCATTTTCAGCCAATGACAAAGGAGGATTTTGGGGGTGGGGGGAGTCAGTTACAGGAGATTACCACTAAAGTACAGTAAACAAGATTAAGGTTTATTATGTAGCTCAAGGCCTCATCTTCTACATTGATAAGTCACTCGAAATGAGCTCATCCCCCTCTCTTCTCCAAACAGAGAGGGAGATACCTTTACACATGGAGATTTCCCTTATAAATATAAATGATTGTCTGGCAACTCTTCGCAGGGTCATCCAGAGAATGTGGCCAGAGAGACAGAACTTCTGATAAGAGGGGCTTGTTGGTGCCTTTCCTATTGTAACATTTACCCTACATTATCTTTACAGCCATCATGATAGATCTGTTCCAGGAAGGAGCCACCATGTCAAATTCTTTAGGCAGTTAGTGGGGGAGGTCAAATGTCCCTAGAAAAAACAACCAAGGTAAAGAGATAGATTTCAGGGTGGCCAAATCCCAATCTCCCACAAAACTTTCCCTTCTCTTAAGAGCGGCACATGCCCTTTTCCAATGCCCTGGTTTCTTGCAATACCTACAATTGTCGGAAGGCAAATAGGGAGCCCTCTGAGTGGGCTTTAGTTTACTTTCAGGGTTGAATTTTTGCTTTTCAAAAGATTCAATTTGCAAAGCAAGAAGAGTTGTCTTTAATTCTTTTTTTTTGTTTGTTTTCTTGCTGACAATTTTCAAAGAATTGTGTAGCAGCCACCATTATTACACTTAATGGTTGTCCTGTCCAAACAACTACACGGTTTTGAATTTGTTTCTTTATATCAGGAAGAAAATTTCCAACTAAAGCAGAAATTAGGAGATTCTTATGCTTTAAAGCTTACAGATTCAATGCAGTGTGTCTTTGGAAAGTCTGAATAAACCGTTCAACAAAAGCTTTATGTTGTTCCCCCTCGTTCTGAGTGCATAATTCAATTTTTGACCGATTAACTTTAGGAGGAAACGCCTCTAGAATCGCTCCTATTAAACCTTGAATATCAGCCCGTAGCTGTGCCACTTCCTGGTTATCTGCAGGAGGGTCTGGGAGAGGGTCTGGCCATCTATTTCCTCTATGAGGGGGGTTTTTGCTAGGGGGCCGTCTGGCCTGTCTGATAACTACAGTGTAGTCATGGGATGGAAGAACGCCCCTTAGCAGCCAGTCAAGGTCTCGGTGGGTGGGGCTATGAATAGCCACTAATCTTTCTAATTCTTCTCTAAATTTAGTAGGGTCTTCTGACAATGGAAGCAGGAGAGTTTTATAATTTAAAAGATCAGCTGCTGTCCAGGGGACATGAATTCTCTGCAGCGGAGGTCCAGGATACATCCTCAGTGGATACTGCATAGGAATGTCTGAAGCTGACAGAGCCTGATTACAAAGCCCTGGAAAGTAGGAGGAGTTGTAAGACACAGCAAAACGAACCTTCTTGCCCTTCCTGGGTGTTTCTACTAAATTTATTTCCTGGTTTTCAACATTTACACAAATAACCTGGATGCCCCTTGCTTGGAGGTCAGGCCTAAGTGCCCCCTGTAAGTCTTCAACAGTGAGAGAAGTTAAAACAGGCAGCTGAAAGAACGTCGGAGAAGTTGGAGTTCTGGGACCTAAGGGAACTGTTTGAGGAGGTGGCTGAGGAGATAAGTCTTGATGGGGAGGATTTGGGCCAGGGGCCCAGAAATCCAAAAGATGTTCTGGGGAGTCAGGGACAGAGAGTTGGGGATATAGGGAGTGTAGGAGGAAGGAGACAGGGAATTTCCAGTAAATTTGACATTCAATCTTTGTTCTAACTCCGAATTTGTTCTTTTATTTTATTAAGACATTCCCTAAGGCTACCCGTTATACTTTTCTGGGTTTTCTTTTCAATTTGATTTTCCCATAAATACCAAGAAGGCAGCTGCTTGGGATGAGTCAAATATCGATAGAAAGAAAAAGGACTGGGTTTTCCAAAGATGCAACAAGAATGATCAAGTCCTGATTCACACCTAGATAGCCTGCTCCTCTTCTCCATGAATTGTAAAATTGAAGTTAATTATCTCGTTCATTTTGTCTAAATCTATTGGGTCACATTGGCACTGAGCCCCTAAACTGGTCCACAGCCTGCTTCAGCAGACACCAAACTCTCTCTCAAGTGCTTGCATTCGGGCGCTGAGTAGGTATTGTATTTAGATCTTTTCCAACAAAAGATCTTCACTGATTCACTCAAGTCCTTACGTATCTACTAGGTGCCAAATGGTCTTGAAATGTTGGGGGTCTGCAAGGAAGACAGATATGTCTAAACAGATAAATTACACGACAGAAATAATGTGAACGAAAGCAATATGAACAAACTACCGTGGGACTCCAGGAAAAGAACCCCCATGGGTTGACCTACAACTAAGAGATACAGCTCTGTCCTGGGGCTCTGAGGAGAAAAACAACCACCATGGGGGGGGGGTGGACAGGCTTTGTACCATCTAAGGAAAGGAAAAGGAAGGGAGAGAAGATAAAGAGAACACAAGAGAAACGGAAAGGTTTTCTTCTTCTGAGTGTTTCTGCCACCCACTTTCGGAGCACATTGCTTGCTGATGTCCTTTCTGGCCAGTCTTCTCCTTCAGCCGGCTTCTAGAGACTTCAACAATTCGAGTGTACCGAGCCGGGCTCCTCCGTGCAGACAATGCCAAGTCTGGAGGGAGCCAGGAGGGGAGCCAAAGATTCACAGGACTCTGCAGCCCTTTTGCAGCTCACTGGTGTGGAGGGGCACCGAGGCTTCACCTTGGCCTCTGTCTCCAAGTTCACAGAAAGGAGGATCGGTGCCTTCCTCGCTAGATGAGCGTGGAGAGAAACCTCGTTCACAGAAGGGATTATGGAAAAATTAATGTCAGAGCCATGAAAAAGGCAAAGGGGGTAGCACCATAAATCTGAAGTAACTGGACGTGTGAGTTAGTAACCAGTAGGACGAGGAGCTGAAGACAAAAAAAGAAAAAAGGCAAAAAACCAGTTCTCAATTTTCTAAGATGGAAAGGCAAGTCTTTCTACTCCAAAAGAAAAAAGTCATTGAACCCTCTCCTTTACAATAAAATTGAAAGGGGCCACATGTTGCAAAGAAGGGTTTTAACCATGATGTCACTACACGATCATGTGTAGCCATCAGTCGTTAAGGGCACTGCAGATAGTTCACACCTTAACAGTTATGTTACCAAAGTTTGCAGTTGAGATATATATATGTATACATATATTAGAAAAGAGTAGAGTGTGTGCCAATTGCTCACTATACTATTGACACTGTCACTCTTACAACTGAAAGCATGACTAGGAGAGAGAAGGTGGTGTGACCCTAGACTGCTAGAGTCACAGCAAGAAAAGTTAAGAAAGTGACATCAGGTCATTCGGACAAAAGAATGCTATATGGCTGTTGGGTTTGTAAGAGATCCATTGGAGAAAAACAAGTCACTACATTAAATTATTTTCTACTTACCTGCATCACCCTCTCCAAGAACACATATTCTAAAATGAGACAAGTTATTACATTAAAAATGACCGGCTCTGGCATTTGGATATCTACATCAAATAATGAAGTAAAAACTGGGTTAAGAACATCCTGGTATCAATTCCAACTACCATCCTTTACCAAACTACAACTCTAATGATCGCTTATTCACTTGCAATCTAGTGCTCCTCCCATATACAACATCAACAACTTAAAACGTGTCATAACTTTTTTAAAATTTCCCTAAAATTTTAGAGGATAATGTAAATATAGCTCTTGGAAAAGTTGAGAACGATGGAGACACTAGGAAAGGAAAAGATGAAAATAGTACCCCAATCAATGATGTAAAACAAAAGGCTTGAACTACTGTTAAAAGAATTCTCTATGACATTGATCCATTCTACCATCTCTACACCTGGCTATTTCCTATCATTCGTTTGATACATAAACCAATAGAATAGTGTATTTCATGGGATCAGTTCTTTTAGTTGTGTGCTTTCCCTTTGACCACTACATATGCTTTTACGTGTTTGCTTTATTGTCAGGTGGTGTCACATCAGAACACCCTCATCTCGGCAGATCTCTGCGTTAAGGAACTCTACCTTGGCCCTTGATCAACTGTACTCTGTGTTATGGTCAACTCAGAGCCCTACATGGATCAGTGTTTCCTCCCTCCTCCCTCCCGTGCGTTGTTCATGTCAAGGAGTATAGTCCACCGAGTGAACAGTAAACAGTCTTTCCAAAGCATCAGATATTTAAGAGGAGGAGACGCAGGGTTGGGTGTGGGACCCCATTCCGTGCCTCAGTGCAGACAAGATAGAGGTCAAGACATCCCTCCAGTGACTGGGATCAAAACAGGAGGTTATGAGCACGAGGTTCCCTCTGCAGGCCTTGAAGCAGGGACCTGGAATCAATCTGCTGACACCGTGGATCATGGTTGGTTTGACAGGGAACTCACGAGGAATATAAGGACATGAAATAATGATAATTATAAGAACAGCAACGAAAACTTCTACTGAGCCAAAGACTGCACCCTGAATGTAAACTCTGTGCTTGAACATATCTTAACTCACATGACCCTGAAAACATCCTGCCATAGTCAGTGTTGTTCTTTTCACCATTTGCTAGATGAAGAGACCGGGTACAGAGGCTAGAAAACTCAGCCAGGTTACAAAGCGGAGAAATGGCAGAGCCCAAGCTCAGTGCTCTTCTGTGATGCTCTTGGACTACAACTCCAAGTGAAGTCTCTAACGACTATCTCCGCTCGCACTGCCAACACCATCGTCCTCCGTGGAGTGGATGGAGGCAGGCGTGGGCAGAGCAGGGAGCCGGGTGTGGCAGGCCGCCAGATCTAAGGTCTGGCACACAGGTTGCCAGGTGGCTCCCTCCTCTGAGGGGACCCAGCACACGCCCCAGGGGACTTGGCGGCAGGCCCCAGGGCCCTTTCCCCCGGATCTTGTCCACTTGAAAGGGGCCTGGCCCAGGTGGCCGGTTGGGCTGGTTGGCCAGCCTCCTTTGGACAAAGCAGGCGAGCCCAGCCAGCCTTCCAGTCGCCCCCGGCGTGGCACCAGCGCCCTCAGGCCGAGGGCCTCACGCGTGCCCTCCAACGCGGATTTCTCCTCAGAGCCGTGGCCTGGGCACTAGGAAGGCCAGGCCCTCCCGACTCCAGAGATGATGCTGGGACCCGTCGCCGGAAGGGCCTGCCCGTGTGGCAGCGGCTCCCCAAGCCGGCGGCCTGCTGGGGCCTCACTCACTGCTTGGCCATAAGCCTGTCTCGGCCCTTCGGATTCCACAGAGCCTTTCCTCCACCTGGCTGGACTCGACAAGTGCGGGCATGGGGTGAGGCCGTGGTTTTGCCTTTCCAGGAAGAAATGAGGCCCGGGCAAAAGCAGCTGGCCGAGGCAGAGCCTTGACCTGGCACCCCAGTCGGCCTTTGGCCACCAGGTCCAGACCACCGCTTCCAAAGAAGGGAAGCGGCCGGCCAGCTGATTGCAAGTGGGGGATGGGAGGGAGACAACAGCTGAAGCCAAGTCCAGCAGGGCGTTGGCGTTGCTTCTTCAGCTGGGACTGGCCTGGCCTAGCGGGCAGGCGGGGCCTTCACTGAGGACCCCCGAGGCCCGCCCTAGGCCCCGGTGGTGGCGGGTGGCGCATGCGCCCTTGGCCTCAGGGTTGAACCCAAGCCCACAGGGCACTCAAAGCAGCCGGAGAAAGAAGGGGCCAGGGGAGAGGAAGGCATGTAGGCGAGGCGGGCAGGGCTCGCCCACCTCTTCTCCTCAGGTCCCCGAGAGAGAAAGAGAGAGAGAGAGAGAGTGAGAGACAGACAGACAGACAGGCAGGGAAAGAGTGAGAGATCCCTGACCTCTGAGTATCTGCATCCACCACTGCTGCCAACTCACAGGCCATCCCACTTCCCCCCCTCCATCCCCATCCCCAGGCGCGGCCCCCCGGGGCCAGCCACACCACAGAGAGGCCCCTTCATGGTCACCTCCGTGCTGTCCCTTCCGGGCCTGACCCCACTGCAGGGGAACCGGTTCAGACAATCCAATCGTCTACATGTCCCTCTCCATGACAATTGTCTTCTCCAGTCTCACATGCCCAAACCGCACCCCCAACATCCTCCTTTGTCTGCAGCTGGAGATAGGAGGAGAATCTCTGCCATTGTGTTGAGAGACTCAGTTTCGCGGGTTTCTCCCCTGTACACGTGTTCTTAAGCTGGGTATTATTTTCTCCAGCGAACCTGTCTTGTGAAGGATTTGGCCAGCCATAAGAAGCTTCAGGGAAGAGGCGGAGGGGCTTCTCTCTCCGCCCCCGACAGCCCTGAGCTGGGTCAGTGCCTCAGACCTGGCCAGGGGCAGCCCATCCCCCGGCGCCCTCTCCCGGGGCATCCCAGGAAAGCTTCACAGCCAGCCCCACCCCACTCGCCACTGCCAGGACCATCGGCCTCCCTCGGGAGGACGGGGCAGGACAGGGAACCGGGTGTGGGAGGCCGCCAGATCTCAGCTCTGGCACACAGGCTGCCAGGCTGCCTGGTCCTCTGAGGGGGCCCAGCACACGCCCCAGGAAACTTGGCGGCAGGCCCTGGGGCTCTCTCCTCTGAAACTCGTCCACTTGAAAGGGGCCTAGCCCAGGTGGCTGGTTCGACCGGTTGGAAAGAAATCTTTTTCTTCTCTGAGAGACTGTTGCTTGTCATCTCCTGGACATGAGATGACAGACAATTGTTCCCATTTCCCTTTCTACTTGAAACCTGATGGATACATTGCCCACTGCCTTTAGAGACTGCAGGTCTTTCTGAAACTCTTTTCAGTGCGCTGGCTTACTTCAGCATCATTTCATTGTTCCATCCGAAATTCCTTTCAGTTGGATCTATTTTCCTTTCTAATCCTTTTGTATACCTAGATATTTAAAAGCTGCTCAAATCTGTAGTGGAGAAAAGTTGGGTTACAACTCTTTCAGACAGCATGTAAACCCACATTTTAGGGTTTCTACACAAAACGTCTCTGCCATGTTTCTAGCAGCTCTCCTTCCATATATTTTCCTCCAGGACTTCCTGTGACAAAATTGCCTTTCTAAAAGCCAGTCCTCCGTTCACTCTCTTGGCCAGTCACATTTCCATAGAAAGAAAAAGGACTGGATTTTCCAAAGATGCAACAAGAATGATCAAGTCCCGATTCACACCTAGATATCCTGCTCCTGTTCTCCATGAATTGTAAAATTGAAGTTAATTATCTCGTTCATTTTGTCTAAATCTATTGGGTCACTTTGGCACTGAGCCCCTAAGCTGGTCCACAACCTGCTTCAGCAGACACCAAACTCTCTCTCAAGTGCCTGCATTCGTGTGCTGAGTAGGTATTGTATTTATTTAGATCGTATTCAACAAAAGATCTTCACGGATTCACTCAAGTACTTAAGCATCTACTATGTGCCCAAAGGTCTTGAAATGTTGGGGGTCTGCAAGGAAGACAGATATGCCTAAACAGATAAATTACACTACTGAAATCATTTGAATGAAAGAGATGTGAATAAACTGCCGTGGGACTCCAGGCAAAGAACCCCCATGGGTTGACCTACAACTAAGAGATACAGCTCTGTCCTGGGGCTCTGAGGAGAAAAACAGCCACCATGGGGGGTGGACAGGCTCTGTACCATCTAAGGAAAGGAAAAGGAAGGGAGAGAAGATAAAGAGAAAACAAGAGAAACGGAAAGGTTTTCTTCTTCTGAGTGTTTCTGCCACCCACTTTTGGAGCACACTGCTTGCTGATGTCCTTTCCGGCCAGTCTTATCCTTCAGCCGGCTTCAGGAGACTTCAACAATTCGATTGGAAGAAAACATGGCCCTGGATTAGGCAATGTGTTTGTAATTATGGCACCCAACACATAAGCAACCAAAGGGAAAACAGATCAATTCAACTTCATCAAATTAAAACTTGAGTGCTTTGAAAGACATGATCAAGAAAGTGAAAAGACGACTCACAGAAGGGGAGAATATGTTTACAGATCTTTACATATCTGATAAGGGTCTACTATTGAGAATATATAATACATTCTCCCCTCTCAACAATAAAATACAAATAGCACAATGAAAAATGGGCAATGTATTTGGATAGGCATTTCTCCATAAGAAATACATGCCTGCCTGGTGCTGTGCTGTCCCTGCCCGAGGCTGCGGTTTCTGTGCTGGCCATCAGGTGGCAGCCTCCTGTGTCAGTGGTGCCCACTGAGCTTTGTTGGAGCAATTGGAGAAAGGAGGAGTCATGCAGAAGTCATGCTGACCCTCCGCCTGCCTCAGGACCCACTTGCACTTCCTATTACTAGTGTTCCTCTTCACCGACTGAGTGGAGCAAAAGCAGGAAGGAGGGATCCAAGATGCCCCTATTTGTTCATTCGGCAGCTATGTGCCAAGCCCTCACCCTGGGCCGGGAGCCCTGGTGGTCCCAAGGGTGGTACTGAAATCTACCCAGTGGTCCCTGCCCACCAGGAGCTCAGTCTGGAGGCAGATGGACAAAAGCACAAAATCAGAGACACGTGAAAGAGAAGAGCATGAACTGGAATGAAAATAAAGAGTGTCCTGCAGGGAGGGCTGGGGTCTCACTGGGTAGGAGGGTCTGAAAGGCCTGACTGAGGTGACATTTGCTGTGACCAGAATGACAGGAGGACCCAGTGCTGCACTCATCTGTGATCAGCGTGCCAGGGAGAAGGCACTGCTGGTGTGGAGACACCCAGGTAGAAGTGAGTTTGGCCAGAGGAGGTTAGAGGGTGGGCACTGTGGCTGCAGATAGCCTGGAGGGGAGAGGAGGGAGAAGGGCAGGCCAGACCCAGGAACTGGGAGATGGTGTGAGGTGTCTCCTCCTCTCTGAGAACACTGCTCCCCACCCTGCATCTTTAAACTGCAAATATTCTCTGTCTCTCCATCTCTGTGGACCAGGAATCCTGCACAACTGAGCTGGAGCCTCTGCTCATGACGACTTCCAGGTTGGGGCTGTGGCCTCCACTGAGGCTGGAACAGGGTGAGATGTGCTGTCAAGCTTACTCTTGTGGGCTCGGTCAGGAGCAGCTTCACTGAGAGCCCGGCTCCTTTCTGTCTGTTGGCCAGGGCACTCCCTTGGTTTTCTTCTGTGTGGGCCTCTGCATAGGGGAGCTCAGGACGTCCATGTATGTCCCCAGGTCCAGGGGTTAGACAGACTGAGAGAGGGGAACAAGGGAAGAGGGAAGAGGGAACACAAGAGAGCGAGTGAGAGAGAATGACAGCCTCGGTGATGGAATCTGAGAAGGGTCGTCCTGTCACTTGTGCTGGGTCTGTTGGTCCGAAGCCAGTGCCTAAGCAGTCAGTGGTCCACAGGGACGTGTAGAACAGGCAGGGAGATCATCCCTGCAGGGGCACGCTGACCTTGACTCGAGTGTCCTGGTTGCGAAAGGCTCCCTTCCTACCTGGGCTGATCCTGCGTTGAGCTCAGATCCTCCTCCTTGGGAGTGTTGCTCATCGTGACCCGGGTGTGCTCTCCCGGGTTCCCTGGGCTCCTGTCTCCTCCAGGAGGGAGATGTACACTGAAGAGGCTGAGGCCAGAGCAAGCAGGGACCACTCCACCCTCCCAGCTCATTTGCTTCCTTCCCCAGGAGGGCCGACTCCTCAGGAGCCTCTCCTCACTGCTCACCATCTTCTCTGCTCTGAGAGCACCTCGTTTCAGCCTCTGAAGAAGACCTGGGGAGAAGTTTGCAGGTGGGAAGGCCTCTCTCCATGGGAGCCTCAGAGTGGACAGGGACCTTCGACAGGGCTGGGCATTGTCCCCTCAGTCAACTTGGACTTCCTGGGAGGCAGCAACACCTGGGGGCAGGGCCTAGGCTGGTGGAAGGTCTCTAAGCTTCCCCACAATGCCCATCTTCCTGGTCTCTCCTGATTGGGCACAGGCCTGCACAAGCACACAACATTTCAGACCCCCTGGGGTCATGTGCAGCCCATCAAGGCTGCTGTGTCTGTCTCATTGTGTGGTTGTCCGTCTCACCTTCCTGGCTGATTCGCTGCTCTGTTCTAGATCCAACCTCAGGCGGCTGCAAAGTTGACCTTCCACGTCAGCTTGCCACTGAGATGGTTACTGTTTCCAGAAATGCTTAGGGGCCGGGCTTTGCCCAACCATGGCGACATCAAGTGGGCAACCTCTGACAATGAAGCCACCCCCTTTCAGGCTTGCGCCGCTCACAGGGCCGTCACACTGAGGGGGTGGGGACGGGACCTGCCCTGGGCCAAAACACCACGACTCTCACTGTTCTTCCCTCAGCTTCAAATGCTCCTCAGTTGGTTGTATGTCTTTGGTCTCTTCCCAGAAGTTGTTTTCTGACAGCGCGTCCAGTGTGATCATGGCTTTCCGGGAAGAGGATTGGCTGAATTCCTCACTCAACCATTTGGTGTGTCCTGCCGCCCCACCCCGATCACTTTCTAAAGGCTCATCCTTTCAGCAATCTGAGGACCCAAGATTGTGAGTCTGTGTCCCGGAGGGATTTTGAGAAGAGCTGGTGGGATGGCAGTATTGCAAAGCATAAAGTCTTGTTTCCAGAAAGCTCTCTGGGATCCTCATCATCTTGCTGTTTTGGAGTCAAAGCCCTGAGGTCTTTAAAAAGCCAGCAATGTTAGAACATGGGCAGGACAAACAAAAGTCTCTGGGCTCCAACACCAACTAAAATATTCTGAATTTCTAGTAAACTGAGACGAGTGGAAAGGAATTGAGAGTGTGGAGTGGAGGGGCGGTTTGGGCCAACTACGCATCTGGGAGGAGAAATGCCATGCAGAGCAGCCTTTCTGGGGGCATAAGTGTGGGACATGTGTGCAGACCCCCGCTGCAGACATTGCTGCTGCTGCCCTTCAGTTCCCTCAGCCCACTTGAGTCCCTGCAGTCCCTGGGAACCAGTCCCCAGCAGGCCCACAGTGTCCCCCTGGAGCACCTGCATCCACTCTCTGTCTGAGGGCTCTCTCCTGCACCGGGAGCTTCCTCTCCTGCAAGTCTGTGCCAGCCTGTAGCACAGAAGCCTTCATGACCCGGGGTAAACCCTCCACTGACGGGGACAGAGCCAGTCCGGGTGGGATCTCGTCTCCCAACAGGACTAGGATGGATGCTCACCTCAGTGCTCCCTCGTCAGGCCCCGCACTGGCTCTCCTCCGCCAGGCTCCCTTCCCCCATGGTCTCCCTCGGGCCTCCTCCATCACCTGAAAACAAACCACTTGCGATACAACCTTGTCTGCTTTGGGGCCCCAAACCCTGCCGAGGCTCCACGCTGGCTGTGACTTGGAGCAGGTCGTCCAGCCTTCTGGACTTGAGCTTCCTCACCTGTAAGATGGGGACAAAAGGCCTGCCTCCCGGAGTCTTCGGAGGAGACACAGCATGGGAAGATGCAAACCGCTGCAAAGAAGGATGCCAGGTGATCACCCAGTAAAACACCAACCTTGCCAAAGCAACAGGAGCTCGTGAGGCTGAGGGAGGAACGCGGGCAGCCTGTCCCAACAACGTGGAGATTCACTGACGAGTGTGGCCGCGCAGGGTAAGCCTCCGAGCAGTGGAAGAGCCATTAACAAGGAGGGTGAAAGGACAGAGGCCTCCAAGGAGAAAGATTTAAGTGTTAGAGGATCACAGAGGCCTTAGGAAAATCGTGAGGTCCTGGAACATGTTACTGAAATGCTATTATTGGCCGTAAAAATGTGTTACAAATACCCAGTCCACTCTGGATTACTTCTCTTTGGTTGTAGGAATGAGTGCACACTTGTGATTAGAACCCACATTTTGTTAAATATAGGATATCTTTATTTTTCTTAACTTTTAATTATTTTTTTTGTCGATGAAGTGCCAAGCATGGGTTTTCTCCGTTCTTCTCTTTGCATGGGTGGCCTCTACTTTCAGAAGTGGATTCATGGTGCTCATCACCACTACTATCCCGAGGGACAGCCCTCTTTCAGGTCATACAGTGGATGTGAGCTCCAGGTGGGCAGGGACCACGTCGGGTCATACTGGTGAAGATACAGTGCTCGGCCCACGGCAGGGACCAGAGCTTATTGGGTGAATGAGTGAGTGAAACAATGAACGAATGCATGAATGAGTACATGAGTGCAGGAGTGAGTGAGTGAGGGAATGAGTGAAGGAATGACTGGGTGAATGAAGCAATAAGTGAATAAACCACAGCAGCTGGATCCATACAGGAGGAGGCTTTATCTGTGGCGGGCTCACAGGGTGTCACAGCACAAGGCCTAGACGGTGGCATGGAGCATGTCCAGCTCTCCTTCCAGCACTGAGCCTCCGTCACCTGCAACACAGTGTGGTCCTGGTTCTTCTTCAGCTCCACCTCAAACAATGCTGAATGTTCCCGGGAGCAGGGCAGCAGGAAGGAAACCTGAGGAGGGACTTCCCAGACCCTGCGCCCTGGAAGACCACTGTGACAGCCTGGCAGGGGGCTCTTAACACGCTCCAGGCACCAGGCTAGAGATACTCAAGCCATTCCTCAGGGAAGTCTCCCAACAGCCCATCAGGAGGCCAAGTCATTTCCTCATTGTACAGATGGGGAAACTGAGGCTGAGAGCCTCACCTGCATCACCAGCTAGAAAGAGGCTGAGCAGGCACTAGGACCCCTGTTTCTCTGATTTTGGATCATTCCAAACCACTGTCCTGCACTGCGGCCTCCTCGGGCCCAGGGGTCCTGGCCTCCCTGGGGCCTGCACCCTTCTGGCCTCCAGCCATCACTGAACTAAAGGGACAGGGTCACTCTGTCTGCCTGGGGCTGGGTATGGTGGCCGGGGAATGGCCAGCCATGGGCGCTGTGGGCTCTCCCAGTACCAAGGACCAGCCTATCCCCCCACAGAGTGAGGTCTCTCTGGGCATCAGGACCAAAAGTTGTCAGAACTTTAGGGAAAAGAGGTCCCTCCCTCAGCATGGGGGAGCCCTTCTCAGGCAGGCCCCATGGGGTCTAAGAGGCACTGGGTTCAAATCCCGGCTCTGCCACTCTGCAGGGCACAGAGGGGGCAAGTCTCTTTGAGCCTCAGTTTCCTCATCAGTGAAATGAAGACAATAATTGCTCCTCCCCCAAGGAGTTGTGGGGAGGATTCAAGGAGATAGCTCAAGAGGAGAACAGAGGCCCCAGTAAGTGCTCATCACCGTGAGCTGTTCCTGCTGATGTCACCCCACTGAGAGCCCCTTGGGGTCCTTCGCCTCTGCCCACTCTGATCTCCCACCAGGCATGCCCTACTCGCTCTGACTCCGCTGTTCCTCTGGAATGCCTTTCTCCACCCCATCTCGTCCCACGGCAGTCAGCCAGCCAGGTGGGGATCCAGGACCCAGCCCCATCTCTCCTCCCGTGATTCCTCTTCAGTAGAGCTAGTAGCTGTTGTGATCTGAGAAGGTGCAGGGCACTCCAGGTGCAGCCTCAGCGAACTTGTCTGACACCACCATGAAATGTCGGCTGCCACCCCACTTCACAGGTGAGGAAACCGAGGCTCCAATGGCAGTGCCTCTCTGAGGTCACCAGGGCTCTCTCGCTCATCCCCACTGAGCAGGGCCCCTCCATCGCAGAGGCTGAATGTGCTGGATATGTGGGCTGGGGCTGGCACAGTGCCTGAGGCAGCCATCACTCCTGGAAGACCCTGAGGTGTGCTTTGGGCACAATGACCTTCTCCAAAGCCTCCAGCTCCGTGCTCTGACCTTCTGGCACCTTCTATGACACCTCCACTGTGTCTTGTCAAAGTCACTTCTGCTCACACAAGCTCAAGTGGGTCCTGCTGTTGCAACTGAGAACTCCCCCTGGAGGGGGCATGTTCAAGGAGGTCCCTGTGACTCACTGCACTGCCCTAGATGTGCTTTCCCTACTGAGGATAGGGCTCTCTGCTTGGAGGGAGAGGGAGCAGGCAGGAGTGTCCAGACCCTCATCATCATCAGTCCTGGATGGCAGGCCAGGCTGCTCAGCTCAGGTGTGTTAGGGAGCAGGAGGGGCATGGGCAAGGCCAAAGCGAAGTCAGGTGTGGTAGGGGCGGGGCCAGGGGTGAGGGGAGTGGTAGGGACAGAAGCAACAGGAGCGGGGCCTTCCAGCTGGGCAGGTCACCCCAGGAACCTTCATCCCCTGCATCCTAGCTGCTCCTCCTTCTCCCTCCCTCCCTCAGGTCTCTGCTTCAGGGTCTCTGGACTCCCTGTTCCCAAATAAGATCACAGGGTAGAAGGAGACCTTGGGTGTCAGAGACTGTGACCAAACCTTAACATCATGTTTACATTATGAGCCAGAATCTCCACCTCTAGGGATCGGTCCTAAAGAAGTAGAGATTTATGGATGCAGGTGTCCCTTTCAGCACGCTGACGGGAGTGAAAAATCAGAAATGATCCGTGTTGCCCAGCAGAGGCTCTTAGGAAATTCTGAGGCCGACGCAGAGGAGGAAGAGGATTGACTGGCCAGGGTCCAGCCCTGGGGAAATCAGGTTCCAGAAGAGCACACTCCCTGCAGTCCTTCCCACACGATAGCCGCAAGTGCACACTCACACACATTTGCACATAGACATACCCATGTGCATACAGATGCACATAGCTGAATGGGCACATGCACACACGTGCACACACACGTGCATACAAAGACAAAGGACTGAAACGGTAAACACTGCCTATTAAGGGCACTCCTCAGTTTCCACTTAATTCTTAATTCCCTTAGAATTCATTCTTTTATTCTAATAAACGTTCATTGTCTTTGTAATAAAAACCTTTACAAAGAAAAACTAAATAATGTACGTCAGTCCAAAGATGAGTGATAAATGGATAACATTAACCATGTGATTTTAATCTTGTTAGAATTATAAGAGGAATAGAGGCATATTCTATCAAGTTGAAACATCACGCAGGCCCCTAAAGGAGAAGAGAAGCGAGTGGTAATTCCCATCCCCAGTGGTGAACCCCATGGAAGATTTGGTGCATATCTCTCTGGCTCTGTCTCTCTCTTTCTGTCTGTCTGTCTCTGTCTCTCTCTCACACACAGATTCATTTTCATAGATGCGTGTCTCCCGGCTGATATCACATATACGTGGTCTTACAGATGGGACGGATGGATCCCATCGCCTCGCCATGGACAGTAGCGTTCCTTCCAATTGCTTGCTATTGCAACCAGTGCTGTGATGAATAGTCTGGAAAATACATCTTTGAAAAGTTGGGCAGGAATTTCTGTGGGATGAAGTCTTGGGATCAGCACCGCCAGCACAGGCGTGCCCCTGGGGACAACGATGGGTCCTGCAGGCTGGTCTCCAGAGAGGAGTGTCCATTCATACATGTCACTAGGGGTCTACTGGGGCCTCTGCTTCCTCACATTGTCACCAGGGCTTGTCATCACCACACTGGAACCTTGCCCGTCTGATGGGGCCCAGTGCCCTCTCCACAGTGTCTCCATGTGCGCATCTCCTCCTCGGGGAGCTCGCGCATCTCTGACACGTGCTGCCTCTGTGTAGCGCCTCTCGTTGGTGTTGAATGTGTTTGCTCTTTATCTCTTTTTAAAACTCTGACTTTCGACCGTTTTTGTAGACCACAAGGATGCGTAACCTTTCCCTGGCCTTGTGTTATGAGGAATACATTCCGGTTTATGGTTTGTCTTTCCAGCTTTAACTCTTTTCTTGTTTTTGTTTCTGCTGCACGAAGAGCAACGCATTTCGTGTGTGGCTTCTGGCTCTGGTGTTCCACTTAGAACAACAGTCTGTACCCCAAGATTGTGCACATATGTAGCAAAAGGGCTTTCTTGGATACATGAAATCTAGACTCATCTGGGATTTTCCTATTAAATTAGAGAAATTCTATTTCAAATAAAAACAGAAAAGGAAAACCTATCAGGCCTTGTGAAAATGAGTGGGCAGATACAAATGTCCACCTACGGCATGATTTCACTTATAGGAAACATCCAGAACAGATTAAAAATAAAAAAAACCGTGACAGATAACAGATTAGGGGTTGCCAGGGCCTGAGGGAGAAATGAGGAGTGAGTGCTTTTAGAACAGGGTTTCCTTTTGGAGAATGAAATATTCTGAACCCAGACAACGGTGATGGATGCACAGCATTGTGAATGTACTTGATGCTCATGAGGTGTACAATTTAAAATGAAAAACAATAAATTGTTAAAAGATGAAAGTTAAATTTATTTTAAATATTCAAGATATAAACAATAAAAACAAAGCAATGAAAGGAACCAGGAAGGAAACAAATACAATAAACAGAGTAGGGAAGGATATTTGTGGTAAGGGAGCAGGTGGAACAGGTGGGACTGGAGGTGCTAATGAGGGAGGTTCCCGAGCCAGCTCTCCCAGGGCGCAGAGATTGGCCTCAGCTGCCTCCCTGTATCCTGCAGGCGCCTGTGCAGGGGATGGCTCTCCCTGCACGGAGGCTGTGGCCTCAGCTGCCTCCCAGTGTCCTGCAGGAGCCTGTGCAGGGGATGGCTCTCCCTGCACAGAGCCTGGTGCCTCAGCTGCCTCCCTGTATCCTACAGGAGACTGTGCACGTGATGGCTCTCCCTGCACAGAGGCTGAGGCCTCAGGTGACTCCTGGTGTCCTGCAGGAGCCTGTGCAAGGGATGGCTCTCCCTGCACGGAGGCAGGGGCCTCAGCAGCCTCCCTGTCTCCTGCAGGAGCCTGTGCAGGGGATGGCTCTCCCTGCACAGAGGCTGGGGCCTCAGCTGCCTCCTGGTCTCCTGCAGGAGACTATGCAGGGGATGACTCTCCCTGCACGGAGATTGGGGCATCAGCTGCCTCCTGTTATCCTGCAGGAGCCTGTGCAGGGGATGGCTCTCCCTGCACAGAGCCTGGTGCCTCAGCTGCCTCCCTGTATCCTACAGGAGACTGTGCGGGGGATGGCTCTCCCTGCACAGAGGCTGAGGCCTCAGGTGACTCCTGGTGTCCTGCAGGAGCCTGTGCAGGGGATGGCGCTCCCTACATGGACTCTGGGGCCTCAGCTTCCTCCTGGTCTGCTGCAGGACATGGTGGATATAATTTTTCTCCCGGGATTGAAGCTGGGTCATCTGGAGGCTCTGAAGGTTTTATCACTGTCACTGCAGACCCTCTCCCAGTAGCTGCTGATTCAGTCCTGTGGGACACCGGCGCTCGATCGGGGAGATGGATGGAATATCCCCTTCCACCAGTTCCACGCTGTCTCCTGTCTGGAGCTCTGCAAAGACAGTGACTGGCTCTGTCCCAGAGGCATCAGAGCCCTGCCCAGCTGTCCTTGCTGCTGCTTCTGCCCTCTGGACCTAATTCTCCCAGATCAGGCACACACCTGTGTCTGCACAGTATTCCACCCCTGAGGAAAGACCTACACCTCAGGGGCTTGGGATAAACCTCAGGCAGAAGGGTGCCATCCCCTCACTCCACATCCCACCCAGCCGGCCTTGACCTGGGCTTTGAATCTGACCGACACCCCCCAGGCTTCTAACACCTCACCGACTGCTCCTGCTCACGGTGGTCTACCCACATGAACCCGCCCTTCCAGGTACACATGGGGAGGTGATGTAGGGCTGCCCAGATGGGACCATAGTGGTAGCCTGGTTTGGAATGGCCTTCCCTGGGCCTCCCGGTGTTACCTTTCCGTCCCTCCGGGTAAACGGCAAGAGCTGTCGGCCGTGAGAGGGGCACCAGCATCTGCATGGGTGTTTGGGGGCTTTCCTGGGGCTCCGGCCCCTGGTCATTGGGAAGCAGCAACTAAACATGTTGCTCCTTCTAGACAAGTGCTAGACAAGTGAGCTCGCTTGGGGGCTGTGTTTAGGATGTGTGTGCCTAGTTAGCAGGGTTTCCAAGTTCTGTTTGGCTCTGTGAGGTCACTTCCTGGGATCCCCTTACCTAAGCTTCCTCCTCACACAAGACCTTCCTAAGGGCCCCCCGGGTTGCTGACTGCTCACTCTCCATCTCCGTACCCTGTCCAGACACAGTCACACCAACACAGTCCACCCCACAGCCTCTGGGGAGGTCTGGACGCAACCGGGGCCCCAGCTTTGAGGACACAGAGTTGAATTCAGTCCCGCTCCTGCTTCTTGCCAGTGATGTCACCCTGGACAACCCTGCGTCTCTCACTGCCTCCCCTCTCAGGGTCTCTCCTCTGTTCATGTCCCTCTCTGTGTAGTGGGGGTCATTCTAGCATCTACTTCCTAAGGATGTCATCAGGTGTATAGACCTAGAGATCCCTTCAGAATCTGTGAATCCCGTGGGCTGCTCCCACACGTAGCTCCTGCACAGACTTGGCAGTGCCAGGATTACAGAAAGGGCTGGCTGTAGCAGAGAATACAACGCAAAGAGGCTTGGGTCTGCTGGGCGTCTGGGAGAGGCACTTCCCCTCTTGCCTGTTTCCCAGTGTCCCTACGGAGGGTTGAAATGAAATGAGGTTCAGACATCATCTCCTTCGGGCTCGCAACCCTCCAGGGCCTACTATTATATTTAGACTCAGGTCCAAGTGCCTGAGTGGCTGTCATCTCAGCCTATGTGGTGGGCAGCCCCCACAATGGCTCCCAGGGTTCCCACTTTCTAGGCACACATCCTATGTAATCCCCGCTCCTCAATGAGAATGGACTTTGCGGCTGGCTTCTAACCAATAGAATAGGGCCGAGTGATGGGTGGTCACTTCCACGGTCGGCTTAATGAAAAGTCTGTGACTTCTGCCTGGTTCTGTCTCTCCTGTGTTCATTCTATCTCTCTGTCTCTGTCTCTCTCTCTGTCTCTGTCTCCCTGTCTCTGTGTCTCTGGCTGTCTCTATCTCTCTTGCTCTCTCCCTGTCTCTCTGTCTTTCTCTTTCTCTCTCCTCTCTGTCTCCCTGTCTCTGTCTGAGTCTCCTCTCTTTGTCTCTCCTACCCATCTTTCTATCTCTGTGTGTCTCTGTCTCTCTTTCTCTCTCTCTTTCTGTCTCTCTGATCCACTATTCAGGAGAAGCCAGATCAGATATTATGAGCTTTCTTCCCTATGGCACCCCCTAATGCAAAGAACTGGCAGAGGGTCCAGGGCCACAGACAGAAAAGGCCTGAAACCCCCCATCCAAACTGAATCCTACCACTGCCCCGATACTCGTGAATGATCTCCGAGATGGCTCCTGCCTCTATCGAGCTTCAGTTGAGAACACAGCCCCAGCCTCCTGCTAGACCTTGATGGGGAGCCTCCCAGCTGACCTGAGCCTGGACCCTGGTACAGACACTGTCAGATGCTCAATGATAGGTCTCGTAAGTGCTAAGTGAGGCTAATGCTGTCACCCAGCGTAGACAGCTAGTACCTCCTTCCAAGCCTGGGTCTGGCCCTACCATCCTCTCTCCCTCACTTCTCTCCTCCTCAGCTCACTCTAGCCACACTGGCTCTTTTCTCACCTCCTCTCTCGTCAAATTCTCTTCTGCCTCCAAGTCTCTGTGCCTTTGAGCTTCCCCCCAGCACGCTGTTTGCAGACAGATGCAGGGCTGGTTCCTCTTGTCCTTCTGCTCAGGGCACAATTGTTCCCAGGGGGGCCCTTTACACCCACCTAGGGGCTCCAGGCCCTCCCTCCTCCAGCACCCTGCTTCATTGCCCTGTATCACCTGCTCTTCTTTTTCGCATGGATTTGTTCATGATTTTGTCCCTTCTACCTCCAGGCTGTGAGCTCCTGGAGGACAGGGACCATGTGGGTGCTTTCAGCACTGCCCTCAGGACAAACACGGGCCGTGCTCAGGGTGAGTGCTGGGGCCACAGTAGCTGACAGAATCATGAGAGGATCTCAGAGTCCCCTCCCGCCTCTGATCAGCTCCCATTGTGGACGTGGATGCCAGTAATGAAAGGTGCCTGTTGCTTTAGACAGGGGAACACCCAGAACGAGCCCTGGGCGTCCCTTCCCTGCTCCACTTGCTCCATTGAGCACGAATGGACACAGGACACCACTGGTGGTCAGCCCTAGCCTTGCAGCCCTAAGCAGGAAAGCAGAAAGCAAAACACACACCTTTCTTTGTTTGGGGTCCTCAAGGTAGTTGTTCCACCAGGGCCGAGGGTGCAAAGGAGCAGGACCTGTGGGCTCCAGGAGGGACGTGAGGGACCTCAGAAGCCTCTCTTGCTCCCTGCTTTCCTTACACTGGCCCTGGCGTGTCCCGTTGACTCACAAGGCCTCCTCACCCCAGCCAGGCCAATGACTCCACCTCACTTCCAAAGGAGGACCCCGAGGCTCCGACACGGATGGCCTTGTCCCTGGTCCCCAGACAAGTCGACAGAACTTGTAGAACATGGCAGTTCTGCACTGCCTTACTGTTATTAGGGAGCCCCCTGGGTGCTGAGTGATTGCACCCCATTTTACAGATGACCAGTGGTCCCAGCATTCAAGGTCACTCTGCTCTAAGTGACCAAGTTCAGACGTGAACAGGGGACTAGATATCCTTGCTTTTCACCAGCTTTGAGCCCAGCATTGACCATCGAGGCCTTGTCGTGTGTTGGGGCTCCCCCAGCCAGGCGACCTCCTGAGTCCAAGCACTTTGGGCACCTTCTTCTCCCTGCTTGAATCCCAACACACCTTCTTGAGGTCAGAGTCACTGACCCCAATTTTCATGGAGGAAACTGAGTCTCCGAGAAGACACCGCATTACCTTGTCTGTCACAGGGCTGTGAGGTGACCCAGCTATGGGTTTGACCCCAGGTCAATCTGACCCTACAGGCTCTGCTAGCACAGGAGCCTGAGGAGGTGGCCTGTGAGCCCAGCACAGAGGTGAGTCCATCCTGGATGGGGGCTCGGGAGAGGGGCACTGCAGGCTAGGAGCTCTGAAGGGGGCAGGGGCTTGGCAGGGTCCTTGGGGAGGAAGGCTCTAGGGAGGGTGGGGTGCGGTGAGGGGTACACTCTGGGCACGGTGTCTGGACCAGATCACACAGGGCTGTGACTCAGGCAAGGAGTCGGGCCTCACTACAGGTTGGTTGGACGTGAACGAGCAGTCTCATCAGAGCCTCTGGCAGTTAGATCCTAGATTTGGAGGGAGCTTGGTGTGGGCACCTTATCCACGTCCAACCAAGCCCTGTGGCTCAACAGCACTAGGGACTGAGGAGAAGGTGCCCTTGGCAATATCGAGTCCCTCCTCTTCATGTGAGGCTGGGTTGAGCTGGCTCCATGCCTGACCTCACCCCCTTGGTGACGGTGGGCTTCTTCAGGTCAAAGTCATACTAGGCTTCGGGTTCATTGCATTGAACACATTGGCATCCTCAGGGGTATTCAGCATGGGGGGGTGGGGCCAAAGGAGGGTTGGCTGTGCTCAGGACAGCCATACCAGGGACAAGGAAATGCACAGAGACAGGAAGCAGATCAGTGCTTGTCAGGGTGTGGGGAAGTGGATATGGGGGCATGGCTGCTTCATGAGTACAGGGGTTCTGGTGGGGTGAAGCAATGATCTGGAACTAGATAATGGTGACGGTACACAGCATAGAAGATGTAGTTAATGGCCGGCCCTGAATTGTACAACTTTAAGTGATGAAAACATTACACTTTATTGAATCTAAATTTGAACACATAAAACATAAAAAATCATAAAACATAGAAAAGGGAAAAGACATCCTGCCCTCACAGGCAAGGTGAAGGACAGCTCTAGGGTGGAGCTGGAGCCGGCTGGGCCTTAGTTGCTGACGATGAGGGTGGTGCTGCAGCTGCTCTAGCGCTGGAGCCACTGCTGTGGCTGATGCTAGAGATACCACCAGCTCTGGCTGTGCCACTGGCCCAGGAGTTGGACTTGATCTGGGGCTGGAGCTCGGACTGTCTCAGGCGATGGTGCCTGACCTGCTTCTAGAATTGGCTCCGGTCCTGAGACTGACTCTAGCTCTGCATTGTTGACAGATTTGGTGCGGGAGCCAGTGATGGAAATGGCTGCTGCTCTGGAGCTGGTCAAGTGTGGGAGCTGGAGGAGCTCTAGTTCTGGAGCTGGCCGCAACTGAGCTCTAGAGCTGGCACCAGAGCTCTCACTAGTCCACAGCTGGAGCAGGATCTGGTGCTATGTGGCTCTAACTTTGTAGGTTGAGGTAACTCTGGCTCTGCTGCTGGTGACCGAGCCTTCTCTAGCGCCTCAGCTGGTAAACAACGTGTCCTGACCTTTAGATCGGGTCAGTGACATCACCAACCCATCATGAGCTGTCCATCAGATGGTGGGAGCACTCCAGCAAATAGGATCTATTACATTAGTGTTATTTCATCTCAGTTTCAGTTACATATTTATTTTAAATATACTTAGAAGGAGAATAGGATAACAGAAACCATTACTCTTTGCTGAGATTTAACAGAGCACACCTTATTGATGTCGTTTTTTAAGAAATATTACACAGTGGAAGACATCATTCTCCTTCCTCTCTCTTTCCTCCCCAGAGGTAAGTACCGTCTTGACGTTAATATATGTATTTTGTACACATTGTCTTTTGCAAAAAGACAATCGTCCCAAATTTGCTGAGGTTTTTGTTATAAGTGGCCATCAAAGATATGCGTCCTAGTGGATACTGTTAAAAACTCTGTCCTTTCAAAGTAAAGACAACAGTTCAACAGTTAGTTGAGAAGCTACCTGCTTTGTAGATATGGTTTTTAAAAGAGAGGTTTGAAAATATCTCCATTATGTTACCATTGACCCTCCTTATTTGGAAGAGTTATGTTCTGTCAATTCTTTGCTGACACTGCATGAGCAAGAATGAACCAGTGCTCCCAGGGGAAGGACAAGGTGAGGTTTCTGTAGCCTCTGGTCGTGACATGTTTGGGAACCTCTCAATGCACAACCTTGTCTTATGTGTGTCTCTTGAAAGACACCTTATTTCATATAGATTGTTGATTCATTAGTTGAACTCTCGGCCAACAGCACTATCTGTAACTCATGCCTGAAGGAAGCTCATCTAACACAACCATTTTCTACGAAAGGCCCATCACAGGCTCCTTGTGCTTACGAACACTACACAACACTTCAGTACTACGTTTGAGGGCCATTCTAAAGAGCTAAAGCACCAAGGAGAAGCACAAAAGGTGACAAACGTAGCATTCCATAGATTAGAAAAAGGACATTTGTTGACGTGAGAATTAAAACAAGAGTTTTAATACTGTAATAGCAAAAACTGGAAACAACCCAAATGTGCACCAAAAGAAGAACAGTCAAAGGAGATGTCGTTTACTCATACTAACATGTAACAGTGAAAAAGAATGGCATAGGTCCAAGCAAATTGTTACAAAAATATCTCCAATGTAGTTTTGAGTGAAAAGAGGAGGTTGCAGAACCAGGTCCATGCCTCACAGGAACAGGTCTGCCTGAGGTTTGATCTCCAAGCAGCTCTATCCAGCCTAATGCCAACTGCTGTGAAAAAGGAAACAAAAATTCTGTTTCTGGAATGTGCTATTTGCCTAAAGAAAATCTTGCAAGCATGTGGCTGGTAGGTTCATCTAAAAGGACAGAGAGCTGAGACTTTGCTGAGCTTACAGAATAGGATTTACGAGTTCTTTCATTCCCTGATTCCTAAGGAATATTTTTAAGTAAATGTCTGCTTGTGTGACAACATTTCACGTGAGACTCGCTTGCATTATAACCTGGTAATGAGGTTGTGGGCCTTAGCTAACCATTACCAAGGCAAAGTTTTGCTGGCTCTCCTCTCTACCAAAAGCAACCTAAAGTTGGGCAGGACTATTTTGGTGTATCTGGTGTTATTTGGGCTGGTTTGCAGCACACACCCCCAAGAAGTCTCTCACCTCTGGGCCTCTGTACTTGAGGTAGCCTCTGCCTAGAACCTCTACCCAGGATGTGTAAATGGCTCACTCTTCATTTATCATGGCTTGGCTCAAATGTCCTCTGAGAGGTGGACACCAAGACAGGATTAAACGGGCAAGGATTTTATGAGGGGAAATGCTTCTGTAACAGAAAATGGGGTGGGGGAGCCTGGCAAAGTGGGAGAGCCATCAGGCCATGATGCAAGTCTGACTCTAAATGAGGGGGAGATAGAGGGAAGGATGGGTCCAAGTGTCCTACACTGCTGTATAGTCTAAGGAAGGCTTAGGAATGCCACTGGGGAGTCCTTGAGCACAAGCAGATCAGCAGAGGAGTCCATGCCTCCCAAGAACAGGTCTGCCTGAGTGTCTATCCCTGCCTCACTCACTGATTCAGAGCAGTCCAAGGGAAGCACGACCTCAGTGCAAACAGAGGATAGATCTCATAGCCCAGCAGACTACTGACTTCATAGCTTTGGTTAATTACGTTTGCTGCAGGTGGAGGCCTTCGAGGAGCAGTCTCCTGGATACCATATCTTATCAGTCAGTTTTCCCTGATCACTCTCTGCAAAACAGCCCCACAGAACAGTAAAACATCCACCACATTTCACCAGGAAACAGTAAAAACACATTTCAGACTGGATACAAGGCACATTCCAGGACAACAAGGTAATCTGAACTGGTGTTGGGAGTAGATTAAAACTGGATTACTTCTAGGGATCAAGCAATATCAAGAGAAAGAGAGAGAAGGAAGCAAGGGAGGGAAGACAGAGGGCGTTGGCCCTCAGCATTTGGGGCTAGTATTTGGGCATGCCCACCAGGGATCATAACCGGCTGCAAGACATCCTACAAGCCATAAAGTCAAAACACCTCATTCATTTTAAAAATATCATTTCATGTATTGACTTTTGTTTTAACCCGTCCCCTCATTTCAGACAGGAGATCCAGAAAAGGGAGACAACTAGTCAGTAGCCGAAGCAGGACTAGAAACAAGGGCCCCAGACTCCTGGTCATTCATTCAGGAGGACACCCCTTGTTCCTGGCCGCCTCCCAACCTGTAGGAGGACAACATTGGTGAGGACAACCTGAAGGAACTGAAGTACTTGCTTTCACAGAAGTTCAAAGGAGGTGCTTGAGCTGGATCTTAGAAGATGACTAGGAGTTTGCCAGACATCTGAAGGGCATTGGAGGCAGTGCGTGCAAAGTAGGGAGGCCTGAAACAGCGGTGGGATCAGAAGGCACAAGTGGAGCCCTCTGCTCAAGTGGATGAAGCGCTGAGGAGTGAGGTGAGCCGGGGAGGAGGATGCACTGTGGAAGACAGTGGGGAATGCCTGCAGGGGTTTTGGCAGCGAATGCCAATAGGAAGAGCTACCCTCTAGCTCACTGTGGCTGGAGCAGGGACTGAGTTGCCTAGTAGCTGATGAGGGTGGGGAACGCCCACGACAAGGCCAGGGAAGAGATGACAACGGACAGTGGCAAAGGGACTACACAGGGCAGGGGAAGGACTTACCTGGAGATGCGCGGAGGGCGCCACCCCTCCAGCGTTTCCCAGGCTGATGCCAAGAAGCAAAGGACCTGGCGACAGGAAAGCGCCCTGCGCCCTGAGGAGCCGGGCAGATGCTCGGGAAACGTGTGCTCCGCGGGAAGGGGACGGCGCTCAGGCGGAGCTGGAGCTCAGAGGAAGGTCGCGCACCAGGTGGCAGGGCCAGGACCTGGGCCCCATCCACCACCCTGAGGATCGCAGGTCCCCGGCTCCGCCCAGCCCAGCCACCCCCCCTGGATGCGCCACTGGGGTCCTTCAGCACCTCTGCCTTCAGCCAATAGGAAACCTGGAGGCGGGCGCATTCGCCAGGGCGTGGGGTCAAGGGTCACACAAATTGGCCTCGCTGGGTGGCCTGGAGGGGTGAAGCGGCGATGGCGCCGGCGGCGAGGGCCCGGCTGGGGCGCCGGCTGGGCTGCCCCGGGGGCGGGGCGAGGGCTCTGAACGGCGGCCGTGTGCTCACCGAGTCGGCAGGAGGCGGCGGAGGCCGGGGGCGCGCCTGTGGGCCTGTAGGTTGGCGAGCGCGCGGCCGGCGCCGACCGCATCCTCGTGGGAGGCTGCAGCTTTTCGGGGCGCAGGGCGCCCCCCCTTCGTGCTGCCCAGCTCCGGGCGGAGCCCCGCGCCAGCTCGCGTCCGCGCCGCCGGGTCGAGCCGCTGCCATCCCTCCTGGAGCTGGAGCGGAAGGAGCGGGCGGCCCCTCCCTCGGCGCGTTCCGGCCACTGCCGCCGCTGCTCCTCCCCGTGCCCTCGGCCTCTTGAGAAGCTGCCACGCTGGAGGGTGAGACTCCGGGAGGGCGCCCCTCGAGCGGCCACAGGCACAGGAGGGGGAGGCGACAGGGGCGCTGCCTGCCTTGATGGAGGCGCGGAAACGGCGGGGTTGTGGCGGCCCGTGGGAGCCACACCTCCCCGGCGGGTCGGGGTTGTCCCCACATATCAGGGAGCAGAGGGAGGCTCAGACAGGTCAAAGGACAGGCCCCAGACCCCACAGCTGGTAGGGGGAGGTACAGTGGGATCAGCACTCGGGCGGTTGGCCCCGGAAGTTCTGATGTTAGGACAGACGGCTGCAAAAGCTCTGGGACCTTGCGGGCCGGCTGGAGTCGGTGGGCCAGAGGGAAAGGAAGCGTTAACTGGAGCAGGTACAGGGATGAGCGAGGAGGAGCGGAGGTCCGCACACACTAGGGTGTTTGCACAGGAGGCGTCTGCCTTGACTCAGGTTTGAAAAGATGGCAGCAGAGGGCGACCTGCGGCAGCTTCTCTTGGAGCCAACAGTCAGAAGAGCAAAACGAGGTGCTTGGGATAGGTTCTTGTTGGGGATGCTTGTGGGAATCTCGATGCGGGATGAAAAAGCAGCAGATTGGACCAGTGTGGCTTCTGACTTGTCTGTCAAGGGTAACAAGTGATCTTGAACTGAAAAGGGGAGATCAAGAGAAACGGGGCATTGAAGCTCCAGAGGAATGACAAGTTGCGTTGTTTTTTCCTTAATATTGAGTTGTAAGAGTTATTTATGTGTGCTGGATAGAGGTCCTTTATCATATACATGATATGTGCGGATATTTTCTGCCAGCCCACGGCTTTTCTTTTGATTTTCTTAAGTGTCCTTTGAAGAGACAAATATTTAAATTTTAATGAAATTCAGTTGATCAGTTTTTCTGCTGTGGATTGTGTTTTTGGTATGTGTAAGAAGTCTTTGCCTAACCCAAGATCACAAAGATAGTTTTCCTATATTTTCTTGTAGGAGCGTCATAGTTTTAGTTCTTCTGTTTAGGTCTATGAGCCAGCCATTTGACCTGGTATTTGTGTATGGTGTGGGGTAGGGGCCTTTTTCCATGTGGATATCCCATTGTCCTAGGATCATTAGTTGAAAGACTATCCTTTCCTTATTGAATTGTTTGGCACCTTTGTCCAAGTCAGTTGCCTGTAAACAGTCAGGGTTTATTTCTGAACTGTCAGTTCTGTTCCGTTGATCTATATGTCTAACCGTATGCTAAAATTATGCTCTTTTGATTACTGTAGCTTTATAATAAATTTTGAAATTGGGAAATGTAAGTCCTCCAGCTTGTTCTTGTTTTTAAAAATTGTTTTGTCTATTCTGAGTCTTTTGATTTTCCACATAAATGTTAGGATTAGCTTGTCAGTTTTTGCAGAAGTACTTGCTGGGATTTTGGTAGGGATTATGCTGAATTTGTAGATTGATTTGGGCACAAATGCCCTCTAACATTCTTTTGTCTTCCAATCCATGAACGTAGAATCTCTCATTTAAGTAGGTCTTTAATTTCTCTCAAGTATGTTTTGTAGTTTTCAGTATACAACTCTTGCATTTCTTTTGTTACAGTTATTCCTAAGCATTTTATCCTTTTTGATGGTATTTTGAATAGAATTGTATTCTCAACTTAATTCTTGGAGCTTTCCTTGTTAGTATATAGAAATACCTTTGGTTTTTGTACATTGACCTTCTATCTTTTGAGTTTGCTGAACTTGTATATTAGTTTTATATGTTGTTGTGTATTCCTTAGGATTTTCTACATACAGGATGGTGTTGTCTGGTTGTCTGTGAATCAAGACAGTTTCACGTCTTCATTTCCAATTTGCATGCCTTTGTTTCTTTCTCTTGCCTAATTGCACTGGGTAGAGCCTTCAGTACAGTGTTGAATTGAAGTGCTGTCCGTGTTCTGTTCCTGATCTTAGGGAGACAGCATTCAGTCTTTGACCATTGCGGGTGATGCGAGCTGTAAGGTTTTCACAGATGTCTTTCCTCAAGTTGAGGAAGTTCCCTTCTTGTCCTACCTTATGCGGAGTTTCTTTTCTTTTTTAAAATCCTGAATAGGGACTAGATTCTGTCAAATGCTTTTTGTATATCTGTTGAGGTGATCATGTGATGTTTGTCCTTTATTCTGTGAGTAGGATATATTACGTTAGTTGATTGTTGGATGTTAAACCAGCTTGCATTCCTGGGAGAAATTCCTCTTGTTCTTGGACAATAATCCTTTTTCCACTGGGTTGGTTATGCTAACATCTTATTGAGGATTTTTTTCTTGTGATGTCTTTGACTGGTTTTGGTATCAGGATATTCCTGGCCTCATAGAATGAGTTTCTGGAAAAGTTTGTGAAGAATTGGTGTTATTCCTTAGGTAAATGTTGGGTTAATTTACCAGTGAAGTAAGTTATCTGGGTCTGGACTTTCCTTGGTAAGAAGAGCTTGTTTTATTACTAATTTAATTTTTTTAAGCTTGTTATAGGCACATTAAAATTTTCGATTTCTTCTTGAGTCAGCTTGGGTAATTTGTGTCTTCCTAGGAATGTGTTTTTTCTTGTTAGTTATCTAATTTGTTGGCATAAAGTTGTTTCTAGTATTCACTTCTGATCTCCCACAGTTCTGTACGTTGGTAGTAATCTTCTTTCTTTAGTTCCCGATTTTGGTAATTTGTATTTTCTCTTTTTTCCTTTGTCAGTCTAGCTAAAGAATTGTCAACTTTATTAATGTTTTGAGAGAACCAAATTTTTGTTGAATTGATTTTCACTATTGATTTTCTGATTTCTGTTTGATTGATTTCTAGTTGTATTTTTAGTATTTCCCTTCTTTGCTTGCTTTCGGTTTAGTTTGCTCTTTCTAGTTTCTTAAGGTGGAAGGTTTGGCTATTGTCGAGATCTTTTTTCTTTTGTCATGTAGGTATTGAAAGCTACATTACAAGCTTTAAACTAAAGTTTAAAGCTAAAATTATAATTTTGTCTCTAGGCACTATTTAGCTACAGCCCATAAATTCGGATATGTTGTATTTCTTCTGTCTTCATTTACCTTCAAGTAGTTTTCAGTTTTCTTTGGAATTTCTTCTTTGACCCTGGAGTCATTTAGAAGTGTTTACTTTCCAAATATTGATGGTTTTCCTAATTTCTTTATTTGTGGATTTCCAATTTCATTCTGTTGTGGTTAGAGAACATACTTTAATTTCAGTCCTTTTACATGTATTGAGACTTTCTTTTTTCGCCTAGAATATGGTCTATCCTGGAGAATGTTCCCTGTGTGTTCTAAAAGGATGTGTATTCTGCTGTTGTTTGGGTGCAGTGTTCTAGAGATGTCAGGTCAAGTTGGTTGATAGTTTCTGGGTTAATCTATATTGTTTGCTCCTACTATTATGCACCACCCAGGCAGCTTTAATGTTCGTTATTAGCCTCTCATTGTTTTCAACAGACACTCCAGGAGGAAAGGCTGTTTGTTTTGGGTGATATCTGCATCAGGTCAGAAAAATAGAGCCTTGTTAATGGGGTCTTGCAGGGCACTACCAGACAGATGAAACGCGAGTTCTCTGGGAGTGGGGCTTTGCAGTTGTTCCAATCCTTTTCTGCCTCCCCCCATGGCTGCCAGATTGCTGATTTCCACTGAAATTGTGAGCTGTTTGTGTTGAGGGCTCCTGCAGAGCTGAGGAGAGGTGGATGGGAATAGGTCAGATTAAAATGCGACCAAGCTTGCTGTTCTGACTGAGAGTCAGCTGCTTTCCTGGAGTAAACATCCCCCAGATTGCTTGAAGTCTTTGGTTCTTTGTCAGAGTTTTGAAAAGTGGATTCTGACAGTTTCCCAGTGTTTTTGTTGCTCCACTATTTTCACCGACATTGCTCAATCCATGTCCTTTGAATGTAGTTACGGATGTGGTCGGATCACATCTGCCATTTTGCTCTGTTTCTTTATGTCATTTTTTTCTCTCTGCTCTTCCTTTGAGGCCCTCTTTTGTGGTTAATAGTTATTTTTCTAGCGGACTTTTTAAATTCCTTTGTTTGGTGTTTTACTATATTTTGTTTGTTTTTTTAGTAGTTGCTCTTGGGATTAAAATATGTGTCCTAATTTATCACAATCTACTTCAGGTTAATAGTGACCTAATCCTGAGGAAACTAACTTTGTTTCAACATTGCTCCATTTCCTCCTCTCTCGTTTGTGTGGTTGTTGTGATATATACCACATCTTTCTACATTTGAAGCCCAGCAAAGCAATTTATAATTATGATTTTGTGCGATTGTCCTTTAAATCTCTTAAGTGATGAAGATAGACAAAATATATTTGTGCAGTGTTTTATATTTACCTTTATAATTACTTTGACTGATGTTCTTCATTTCTTCTTGTGATTGTTACTGACCATCTGCTGTCATTTCCTGTCAGCCTGAAGGACTTCTTTAGTTCTTGTTCAGACGCGTCTCCTCTCAGTGAATTCTGTCAGTCTTTGTTTGGTCATGTCTTTATTCCAGCTTCAATTTTTTTTAAAGTGTAATTTTGCTGGATATAGAATTAATGCTTGGTTGACAGTTTTTGTCTTTCAGACTTTGAATATGTCATTCTATTAGTTTCTGGTCTCCGTAGTTTCTGATGAGAAGTGAGCCGTGAATCTGATTGTTGTTGCCTTGTACCTGATGAGTCCATTTTCTTTGGGTGCTTTCCAGAGTTTGTTTTTTAACAGGTTAACTGTGTTTTGTTGAGCATCTTTGATCTTAGATTTATGTTTTTTCATAAAATTTGGTGGGTTTTCTGCCATTCTTTCTATAAGTGTTTTGTTCTACTTTCTTTCTCTCTTGCCCTTCTGAGACTCCCATTTCCTGACTGTTAATACAATTGATGTTGTGCCACAGGTCTCTGCAGCACCATTCGTTTTCTTTTTCAGTCTTTTTTTTCTCTATTTTTCAGAATGAATACTTTCTATTGCTATTTCTTCAAGTTCACTGATTCTTCTGCCATCTCAAATCTGCTGTTGAGCCTATATAGTGAATTCTTTATTTTGTTATTTTGCTTTACAACTTTAAAATTTCTATTTAGGATTTTTGTGTTTGTTTTTCTGTATTCAGCGTCCGTATTTGTCAAGTCATTGTCATCATGTATTCATATGGTTTTTTAACATGGTCTTAAAATAGTCTTTGAAAAACAGTTCATTGATATCTTTGATAAATCTAACATCTGGGTCAACTGCGTGTCAGTTTCTGTTGGCTGCTTTTTTCCCCCTGATATATGTCACTCTTTCTTAATTCTTGTATTTTTTTTTTTTGTTAAAAACTGGAGTTTTTCATGATATATTATAACAATTTTGGATTCTGATATTTTTCATGCTGAGGATTTTTTCTTTTGTTTTGTTTTTTAATTTTTATGGACTTGATCTATAGCCTCAGCCTCCTGGGCTGTGCGTGGCCACTGATGTCTTTGCTCGGTTCCTCTTATTTTTTTAGCCTGACTTCCTGAGGGTTGCCCCCAGTCTGCATCCCTTTGTGGTCAGCCAATGATTTGGGCAGAGGTTGTGCTCAAACAACTTGAGCTTCTAAGGTTTCTACCCTCTACCTTTGATTGTCTGTAGGTTGGAACCACATCAAAGTTCAGCCTGTTCTCCAGTCTCCTCATCTTTACTTTCCACCGGTGCTCAGGTCTCATCTGTCCATTTGTGCAGTTTCTCAGAAAGCCGTGGATGTGGGCAGAGGCTCCTGTCGCTCTCTCCTTTCTAGCATTTTCCCATGAAATTTCTGGCTGGTCTGCCTCTCCTCTTGCCCCAATCACCATTGCAATCAGGCTCGTCGAGTTGTGCATTTTACTTGTTTGTTTCCTACTAGTTTGCTGATGGGCATGAGTTTGCACCCTCCAGTTTCAGCATCCAATGAAGGTCTGTGCATTCTGGCAACAAAGCTGAAGGTTTTCATGGCCAGCCCTGTCCTGTTCAAACTTCTGTGCTAACTGAGCTGGGGCGGAAGGAACAACACAAGACAGGAAGTCTGAAGTCTCCAGCTGTTCTTACCTGTAGTTCTCACAGTCTTCTGTGAATAATTCCTCAGTTTCTTTGTGTTTTATTGATTTCCCAGGCCGTGAAGTGGTGTTTTTTAAATAATTTTGTCCAGTTTTGCAGTTCTTTTTTGGTGAGAGCTTCACTAACTTCTTCACTCCACCATAGTTGGAAGTGCTCTGCTGGCACATTATTATAACACACATTACCGAATGCTGACTCTGTGTCAGGTGTTGTTCGAAGCCTTTTCCCATACTAGCAGATTTAATAACACAGTAGGTGCTCACCAAGTATTTATTGAGTGTTGAATCAACAGCTACCACAAGCAATGAGAGAAAGCATAGAGTGCTGGGCATCCTCTGTGGACTCGCTTCTTTTCTATGTTTCCTGCCGTGTGGTCAGGGGCTGGCTCCTGCCTCCCCAGTGGGTCGTTTCTGTGGACCCAAGCCATTCCCAAAGGCCAGGGAACTGAGCTTTTTGACTCACACAGGGGTGCATGTGTATATGTTCCCTGTGAATGTGAGGAGAGAAAATATCACAGGGAAAAAGGAGGGATATGTCACTTTGGGATGACTTGATTAAACAAGTCACCAACACGTCAAATTTAAAGGAAATATTTAGCTAGCTTTCCTCAGGCCATGCTGCAAGTAAAAAGAAAATCTTTCTTTTGCTGAGGAAGAGTCACCCTGAGCTAACACATGTGCCAGTCATCCTCTATTTTGTATGTGGGTCGCAGCCCCAGCCTGGCCACCAAAAGTGGTGTAGGTTTGCATCCTGGAACCAAACCCAGGCCACCCTAGCAGAGCGCGCCGAACTCACTCACTGGGAACTAGTCCACATGGCCGGCACCCCCGCCAAGAAAATTCTTCACATTTGCTCGTTATTGGTCAGCTGGCTTTTCCTAAGGATTAGGTTTATATATAGTCTCTGAGATTGACTACAGAGGCCTGTGATAAACTGTAAACAGCCAAGGGACAGTGGGGCGTCATTTGGGTCACTGTAGAATTTGTTGTCCAGTTTGTTCGAGAGTGAACGTTGGGACATCAGGTGTAAGCTAGGACTATCCCAGGCCACCCGGGAAGGTGCTCACTCTGGGTTTCATGGGAAAGGAGCTGATTCTAAAGCCAGGCTGCCCTTGGCTTCAGCCCTACCAAATCCTCCGTTTCCTCATGTGGCCAGTGAAAGTGAGGATTGATAACATCACATCGCGTTTGGGTGAAACACCCAACAGAGTCACTGGGCTGTGAATGTGTCACTTTCGCTGTGGCTGTGGTATGAATGCTTCTTCATGGCAGGGCTTTGAGAATGTCACAGTGCAGTATCAGGGTCAAGAGGGTGCATTCTGGAATCAGACAGCCTCCACATCTTAGCCGCGTGACTGTATTAGACAAGTTACTTAATCTCTAGGAGCCTCGATTTTCTCCTCTATCGACTACTCCTCTTACTACCACCAGTAATGATAGTGAGTACGTGCCGTCGCTCTTACACATTAAGTCAAGTACTATTCACTGTAGGGGCTTTAGCTCTATTAACTCATTTAGTCCTGACAACAACCCAATAAGAGAGATATTGTTCTCAACTCCAGTTCACATAGAGGGAAACAGACACAGAGAGGTCAAGCAGTCTGTTTCAGATCACACAACTGGTCAGGGTCTACCAGCTGTAGACCCTCTGGTGTTGCCAAGATTCAAACTAAGGTAATGTTCAACTTTACTGCTTTGCGAGACTGTGTCTTGGTGAATGGGGAGGATCTGATAACTAGATCCTTGGGTGAGTGTGAAGATGAAATGAGATAGTGCATCTCAAGCACTTAGCATGTAGCAAACATTCCATAAGTGTTGGTTGCTGTGTTAATAGTGTGTGTTCTTGGAATGGGTAAACAAGCTGCCATTTATTGCTGGAAAAACTGGACGTCCCAGATCAGTGAATGCTTTATGGGAACTTTTTTTCAGATTTCACCTGCCGCCTGTGGCCATGGATTCACACTGCTGTCCTCTAAAGCTAAGGATGGGACGAAAGTTTGGTAGATGTAACTCAACAGAGATTCTCAGTTTGGATTTCACAGGAGCCGAAAAGAGAAAATTGAGGCTCTCGCCTTGGCTTTTTCTGCTGTGATTTGCTGAGGAAGCTCCCTCTGATTTTCAAGAATCTGATGACATAAAGCAAACCGTAACAACAACATAGATGGAGTCTTGAAAGGCACATTGTTTGGAACTATCTGGACTAGATTATTTTCAGCCTGTTTGGTAAAGGTCCTTTGCTGATAAGTAGGGATGTTATTTTTTGGCCCCAGAGTGATGACCTTTGTTTCCTAGCTTGAGATATCCTGAGGCACTCTACAGTGCCTAGAATGTGGTCTGGGCAAAAAATTCAATGAAAGCCTTAAGATGGAGGCTTTATTCCAGATATTTGAAATTGGATTATAAAATGTTAGAAATGATTTATGATATTTGCAAAAGTAGACACGAGTCAATCAATATGATGAGGACAATATGAAACATTTTTTAAAATAAAGGGGAATTACCCAGAAATACATACTGGACAAATCTTTCTTTTCATTTTTTTCCCTCTTCCCTCATTTGTATGCAAATGTCTGTTTATAGAATTTTGATCACAGTGTATATTTTGTTTTCTGCCTTTTTTCACTGAATTTCATATCAGAATCCTTTTACCCTTAGTATTGAAGTCTTTATTGGCTGTACGATGCCAAATGACATTTCTTTTTACCTTTTGTTAAGAATGATTGTAGACATATGCAAAAGTGGATGGAATAAGATAATGCACCGCATGGGCCATCACCAGCTTCCACCATCATCAGCTCATGACGATCTTGTTTTACACATTTCCCCCATGTTCTCCCTCAGCAAATTTAGAGCAAATCATAAGAAAATTGATTTCATTCATAAATATTTCAGTACATATCTAAAAACATAAGGACTGAAAAGAGTGGTAAGTATAGCATCACACCTAAAAATAATTAACAATGTAATCCCTTAATATCAAATAGTTTGTCAGTGTTCAAACTGACAGTTGTCTTATAAGTGTCAATAGATTTTTATTTTATTTTTAAAAATTTATTTGAATCAAAAGCTGGATAAGGTCTAGACATTGCAAGTGGTTGAGAAGACTTTTATAGTCTTTTAAGTCTGTTTGAATCTTTTATCCTTGAAATACATTTAACGAAGAAATCTCATTGTTTATTCTATAGAATTTTCCAGTCTTCAGTTTGTTGAATGCATCCCTGTGGTGCTGGTTGACATGATCCTCTGTCCTCTGTATTTCCTGTCAATAGGTAGTTGGACCTAGAGCCAGTTTCCCTTTCAATGTTATATATTAACTTTTCCCAGGCCCTTAGGGGTCCATGCAGATAGTAATGGGGGATGTGAATCACTTGTCAGTATTTTAAAGTACTTCATATTTTCAGCTACTAATATGAGCTAACAACATTGTCCATTTTCTTTGATTTTGCCTAGAATCACATCATCTCATTGTGATAAACCAGTTATTTCATGCAGATCAAAAGCTCTGTCTGCAAATTATATCAGTCACTGATGAATATGGATGGGCAAGTATATTATTATAACATTCATAATGCCATTTATTTGGTGGATGAGATGTTTTTAAAGATGAGGATTATAGGAGAAGATAGGGGGTCATTAGTGAGGAGTATGTTGAGAACCAGTGCGTTTGCAGATCTTCTCCTCAACTCCAGACTCCACTGTAAATAGTCAAAAGTTCATTGTTTAAAACCTGTCAGAGGAATTCCATACATAGACCAATCTGGCCTCTCCAGTAGGATTATAAAGAACAATAAGTTTCTGCTTTAATTCCTTTATTTTTTATTATTTATTTTTTGTGAGGAAGATCAGCCCTGAGCTAACATCCGATGCCGATCCTCCTCCTTTTTGCCGAGAAAGATCGGCCCTGAGCTAACATCTGTGCCCATCTTCCTCTACTTTATATGGGACGCCACCACAGCATGGCGTGACAAGTGGGGCGTCGGCGCACGCCCAGGATCCAAGCCAGCGAATCCCGGGCCGCCGAAGCACAGCGCGCACACTTAACCGCTTGCGCCACCTGGCCGGCCCCAAGTTTCTCTTTAGAGTGACTTCTAGACAACATTTCATCTTACATGCTTATTTAAAAATTAAAATTTTCTATTTTGAATAGGTAACATATTTGCATAATTTAGAATCGTAATGGCGCCATAGAACATATGATGAAGAGTCTGCTTTCCACCTCTGTCCTCCCAGGATCATGATTTTTCTCCCTGTCGACAACCTGTGTTAACAGTTTCCTGTTTATCCTTCTGGAGAGATGTAATGCATGTGCGAGCAAATGCATCTACAAATGTATTCTTTTTGCTTCCTTTATTAGAAGTGGTGTCATATAACATGTGCTGTTTTTCACCATACTGAGAAATCCTAGTGGCTATTGCAGAAAGTGGCTATTGCTTTTACTTTCCTGAAAAATTCAAATGGTGTGAAATGACATGTGAAGAGCTTTCTTTAATAAGACTAAGGATGCTTTTCAGTAACCCCATGTGTCATGGAGGCAGTGTGGTGCAGTGGGTTGGACTTGGGGGCCAGGGTTCTGGTCCTTGCTGTGCCACTAACTTATGTGGCTTGAGTAAGTCATTCCGATCTCACTGTGTAACAATGTAGGGGTGGGGCAGTGTCATCTCTCATGTTAGAAGTGCTCTGACTCTGCGTCAGTGCACTCGCCCTGGTTGTGTTTGTTTCAGCGAGGGGAGACGCGTGTGTTTTGGAGCTCTCACCCGTCCCACTGCCTCTGGACAGACCTCAGGAGACACAGGTGCTACAGGTCTCCTTTGGCAGCGCCCACTGTCGTCCTGACAAGACGGTGAAGGACGTGAATTGACCTGTTCAAGATTGATGGATGGTGGGGGGACCACTTTCTTGCCCTAGGGCCTGAAGTGGCCCATTTGATTGACCCACATCTGATTGTGAGGCTGTTGGAATTTCCCGAGCAAATCAGGAGCATGGCTCAAGAGACTATGTTGGGCAGACTTGGCTGACTCTTTTCTGTTCTCTGCTCTCTGTGGTTCTTGGGAAATCTGAGGTATATGTAAACATGACAGTGCACACCAGGCAGCCTCATCAACGCCTGCCTTTGTTGTGAAGTCACTGAGCTGGGCTACGTGTGTAAACGGCTTTTCCCTTGTACTGAGAGAAGCCTGTTTGCTAACACTTCCTCCAAGACGCGGGGCTTTCAGAGTCCAGGCTCCTGGGTAACCCCGACCGTCTCCAAAAAAGTGGTTATTCCAGGGAAGGCCAACTTGATGAAATTCATCACATTTCATTTTCTGGCTAGGGTTCTTTGTAGGAAAAGCCGAAGGTGGTGTTTAGGAACTCTTTCCAGAGGGGACTTGGCCTTGAGGGCAACCTGGTGACAGGTGCAAGGAATGGGGTGTTATGAGCGGTTCGGGGGATTCGATTGGAGACGTAAAAGAAACTCCACTCCAAACAAATGGACTGAAGGTATATTTTATTATACAGAGGATAGTAAAGGCGGTAGTCCTCCAACAGATCAGAATAGGTCAAATAATAAGAGGGAAAAACACCAGCTCCATCAGAATGGGAAACCCCTGATCAGCTGAGATAGCGGCAGATTCGAATAGGTCATATAATAAGAGGGAAAAACATTGGCTCGATCAGAAATGGAAAAACATTGGCTCGACCAGATCGACTGAAGGGAAATGACACAAGGCAACCGGAAAGAGAAACACCAGGTTGACCGAAAAGAGAACACATCAGATCAATTACTTCACAATAAATCCATTACTCACAACATCCACGCCCCAGTACCGAGAGAGTCCTGTCAATCGACATGGGTGTGTGGGAATCACACGTCCTGGGCAAGGCGTCCCTTCCACAAGTGGAACTCTCACCAGGCCTCGCTTTCCAGCAGTTTATATAAGCAGTTACAGAGTTTACAGAGCAAGCATTCAGTGTTTCCATGCACAAAAGGTTATCAGTGGCGTACATGCACTGAGCACCCTGGCTGTTGTCGCAGCCCAGTAGTTGTGTACGTGCATTGGTTTGTGGTTATCGTCCCAGCCCAGCACAGATGGTCAGTCAGGCCCAGGCTGCGGCGCCCGAGGGCCTTGAAATTTTTACACATTGCAACTATGTTCATGGGAGAAGGGCCAGTTCCCACCACTCAGAAAGCAGCTTTTATATTTCTTTTTGTGCTGGTGGCTGTAGGTCAATGGAGTGGCCAAACATGGCTGTACTCATGTCAAGACAAGGGGGTGCTGAGTCCTTTCACAGGAGGTGCTCGCCTCTCATGGAATTCCTGAGAGGCAGAACGAGGGCCCAGAGGAGAAGCAGAGGGAAAGTACAGGTGGCCCAGCCTGTTGCAGCATGTCTGGACCCCAGCATGCCTGGAGGTGTGCCTGCACTGGCTGGGAATATTGGAGAAGGAAACCCAGTGGCAGTTGGGTGAGCAGTTGGACTAGGACCACTTTCCAGACCCCCTTCCATTCCTGACATTCTTGGGTTCCACACACCTGTAGAACTGATTTCATTGGTGGTGGTATTCTTTAGTCTTCAGCCTGGCAAACAGCTATTACGGACAATGTGGAAGGAAGGTGGTGGAAAATGAACCTTACAGGTGAGTTCCCACAAGGACTACCCCTCCCCAAGTTGTGTTGAGCATTAAACATCTCTGGAGTGATTACTGTGTGATAGAGTCACAGAGCAGTACCAAGCAAGGTTCCTCAGGCCTGAGAGGAGCAGTGAGCGCTCCACGGAGAGCTGTGGAGAGTGTTGTTCCATCTCAGGGGGAGCTCCGTGCATCAGCCTGGTGGGAGGGCAGGTGCATGAGCATTGATTGGGATGGCTAGACCTTCTTTGGATTCCTTCTTTATTTTTAGCCAAATTGATTAACTTCAAAAATTCCTCTGTTTCAGTTCTATTTCTGTTGGTCTTTAAAAAAATTTCCCTCTAGTTCCTCGCGTTATGCTGGTGGGTTTAAACACCAGTCTCAGCTCTGGCAGCATATTAAAATCACCAAGCGATTTAGTTTGTATTATTTTACCTTTGCACCTGTGTCTAACTCTGCCTTCTTTTTGACCTAGAGAGTTTCCCTAACAGTTACTATGTGTGTGTATGGGGCCGCCAGTGAGGAATGACAGAGGAGAGGCCAGAACCCCACAATGCTTACCGTGACCATATGTCTTGCTTCTCCCCAGATGGCCCTCAGCCATTAGCGGAAGTCACAAAGTCCATAGAACGCAGGCCTTCGATGGACAGGTGGTCCAGGTAAGAGGCGTGGGCTGAGAGCTACTCATTCTGCCCCTTGGGGCACTTTTGAAAGGGGGAAACTAGGGGGGGGTGATGGGAAATTTTTAGGCGGATTTTCTGAATTAATAAATTATTTTATACAAATGGTCGCCTGGCTACTGTAGGCCAGGATGTTCAGTACTGGAACATGGGGTACCAACTTGAATAAGGTTTGGGGGGAAAACACTCTAGTGGGAGAGACAAGTTGAAAAAACTAGCTGTACCTGAGTGTGCCCAGGCTCTGTGTGTGTTTCAGGCTGGCTTTATCTTGTTCACCATTTATTCCCATGTTTGGGGCAGTTCCTGGCACATGGTAGATATCTATAATCAATACTTAAATACATAAATGAATGCATACCGAAAGTGCTATAAGAGTAGCAAAGGGGAGTCATTAAGTCTTCCGGGGATGGAATGGAAGGCACAGAAGGCATCGTGGAGGAGGTGACAGAGGAATTTACCAGATAGACCAGGAATGGGTGGTGGGAAAGGTTTCATGGCAGAGGGGAGGTGGCAGGTGGAGCCTTTAACTGCTGAGAGCATGTGGGGTGGCTGGAGTTTGGTATGCTTACAGGGGAGTGCTGTGGCATAGGCTGGAAGACAGGTGGAGAGTGAGCGATGCAGGGTTTTCTAGGGTTGGGGGAGGAGGTGATGAAGGCCACTTGGGAAGGCGTGGGGAGAAGGGACATGTGGAGAGACATGTAAGGAGGATTGACCAGATTTGGGGCTTGATAAGAGGTCCAGGGAGTGAGCTAGAGGGAATGGAGCCTGACTCCACTGGCAAATGAGTGGCTGCTGATGTTCTCAACCCGGATGGGGAAGTCCTAGAGGAGGAGGCTCGTGTTGAGTGGGAGACAGAAGCAAGGAGGAGGTAGAGAGTGAAATTGTTTTTAGTATGCAGTAGAGTATAGTGCGTCTTGCACAGACTTGAAAGTCCCATGGATGCGAATTCAAGTCCCTGCTTCCCCACATATTAACTGGATGACTTTGGTCAAGTTACCAACCTTCTCTGAGATTCAGTTTCTTCGTAGGTGTTCTTGGTTATTGACTTAGCACAGTGCCTGGCATAATAAGCATTTAGTAAACGGTGCTTTTCATTAGGCAGTTAGAAAAGCAGGTCTGGAACTCAGTAAAGTTGTTGGGAATGGAGATAGCAGTGTACAGGTGACAGAGAAAGCCTTGGAAACGGATGCAGCCTCCCAGGGGAGTGTGAAGAGGAGGAGAGAAGAGGGCAGAAGACAGACCTTGGAGAAGGATTCCAACACTGAAGGGTAAGGAGTAAGGCTGAGCTAGGGAGCAAGACTGGAAGCTATGGGAGAGGCAGAAGAGAGAGATGGGGAAGAGAAAGGCTTGTGGAGAAGGGAGTGGTTCTTCAGGGATGGACTGGGATGGAGGAGCTCTTGGGTCTTCTCCTTAGGACATCTGGCCCTTTCCTTTAGCAAGAGCCGCATCAGTGGAGGGGCAGGCAGAAACCAGGCTGCAGTGGAGTGAGAAAGAATAAGAAGTAGAGGTTGTGTGGGGCAGCCTGCCTGGACTTGGCCCCCTCAGGTTCAGGAGCAGTAGGGAATGCTCCCGTGCTTTGGGTCCTTTGAGCAGGACACTGGGCTGCCAAAGATTTCTTCTCATCAACCTTCCCTCTGTTTGTCTGATAGATCGCTTGTGGTCAGGACCATAGTCTGTTCCTAACGGATAAAGGAGAAGTCTATTCTGATGGATGGGGCCCAGCTGGGCAAACAGGTAGTGGACCTTACACCTCCTTGGGATGGTGCAGTCTGGAGCTGTGAGCAGTGGGGCTCTCATGGGCTAGAACCACCTGCCTTCATTTGACTCTTACCTCTCTTATCACTTCCTGGGGACACTGTTCTGTTTGTCCCTTCCCAGTTCCCTCATCCCCAGCTCCCATGGAAAGGAATCAATAAAGGATTGGGTGGAGGATTAGAGCCACCCCTCAGCAGAGGAGCTGTGAGCCTTTCTCTCAGCAGAGACAGGAAACTGTGTGAGGCTTTCAAAGAGAAAACAAGTGTCCCCTAAAAGGAGCTTGATGTTCACTGATTTGAGAAGAATGTGATTAATGCAGGGAGGAATGATTGACACATTTTCTCAAGCTTGTATATTTAACCTTTTTGTTTCTGATATTGGTCTGAAGAGAGGGCCATTAATATAAGACTAAATCTTGTAGAAATCCTCAGTAATCCTACCAGCAGATGAAATCATCTTTGTTCATTGTCTACTGTTTTCTTCCAATCCTCGTTCATATGTGCACATTTTTTCCCCCAAAGCCACAGTAGATAGTTGTATGTCATAGCTGCACATCCTTCTAGTTGCTGTATGTGGGACACGGCTTCAGCATGGCCGTAGAAACGGTGCGTCGGTGCGTGCCCAGGATCCGAACCCGGGCCGCCAGCAGCAGAGCGCGCACATTTAAGGGCTAAGCCACGGGGCCGGCCCTTTTTTTTGATGAGAAAGATTCGCCCTGAGTTACCATCCGATGCCAATCCCTCTCTTTTGTCTAACGAAGATTGCCCCTGGGCTAACATCTGTGCCCATCTTCCTCTACTCCACATGGGATGCCGCCACAGCATGGCTTGACAAGTGGTGCATCGGTGCACGCCCGGGATCAGTACCTGGGAGTCCCAGGTCGCCGCAACGGAGCGTGCACACTTGACCGCTCCGCCACAGGGCCGGCCCCCATTTGTGCACATTAGTATACAGTAATCACAGCATAGGTGTGGTTTTATATGCTTGTTTTATCATTTATACTTACATAAAGCATTTTTCCATGGTGGTAATATTTTCACAGTTACAGTTTTTAATATTTGTATGATATAGCATCAATTTAATTTATCATAATTAATAATTAATTTAACCATTTTATTATAAAATTACATGAGCATTTCCCTGTTGTCAGGTGGCATACTTCTTTGGAGACGGAGTGCGGTGGCCGTTGGAGATATTATGACATTTATCTTGTGTGCATACGTGACTTTTTCTTTCGTTTGGATTATTGCTCTAGAATAAATCCCAGGAGTGTCAAAGGAGTAGGATATTTTTATTCTTGTCAGTATGTATTGTTAAATTGCTTTCCAGAAGTTTTATCAGTTGATACTGCCAGCAGCAGTGGGTAGAAGTACCACTTGAATTTTGTGGGTGAGGCATCGTGGGGGGGCTTAGCTGGGTCTTTGGCTCTGAGTCTCTCAAAGGCTGCAGTCATCGTAGGGTTCCACTGGGAAGGCTCTGCTTCCAGGAGCACACCGATGGTTGTTGGCAGGATGCAGGGGCCCCAATTCCTTGCTGGTAGTTGTCCAGCAAATGGTTGCTGGCCAAGCCTTCCTCGGTTCCTTGCCATGTAGGCTTCTCCATGTGGCAGCTCCCAACATGGCAGCTGGCTTCGTCAGAGTGACCAAATGAGAGGGTAAGACGGAGTGCCAGTGAGACAGAAGCCAGTGTCCTCTCATTTAATCTGGGCAGTGACCTCACCTTCACTTTTGCTGGCCTTCTGCTTGTGAGAAGCAAGTCACTAGGTCCAGCCCCCACACAAGGGTGGGGAGTACACGTGGGTGTGAACAGCAGGAGACAGGGCTCACTAGGGGCCATTATAGAAGTAGCCTGCCACAACCATGATCTTGACTGTGGCCTGAGCCTCCCTCTGTCAGTGACAACAGTGATTTCTTTCCAGTGGCCCTTGCCAGAGCACAGTTAGGTAAAGAAGCTCTCTGCGAGCCAGGCAGCAGAGGCCAGGCCCCAGCTCTGCCAGCCTCGCTCACCTAGGTGTACACTTTCTGGGTCAGTAAACCCCTCTTTTCCTTTTGAGTCAACTTAGGGACCGTTGGTGTGCCGCGGTCTTCACCAAAGCACTTAGAATCTGTCTTTCCAAAGTTATCCCTCAGCAGAGGCACCAAGATCAAATCCTGCTGGAAAGCTAAGTTGGCCACACTTCGTCCTCCAGACCGCTGACCCTCCCATCTTTCACTCTCAGCAGAAGAACCTGCCTCCTGTTTCATAGGGGAAACAGATGCCGTCAGCTGAGAAAGCCCTCAGTTTCCCACTCGGACTCCTGCACACTTGCCTCTACCTGTCCCCGCCCTGGGTCCCTTCCCTTTATAGTGGTGGGGGAAGCGTGTCTCTTCCTGCTGAAGCTGATGATTCTCTCTGTGCCCTGGATCCCTTCTCCCCCCGTTCCTCAGAAGCCTCACTCCATCTGCTGGGCCTTCTTCCCCACAACTTCAGCCTCTCCCTCTCTACTCGTCCCTCGCCATCAGTCTTGACACCTGACTCAGGTGTCTTCCATCTTAAGAGGCCCTGTGTGGAGCCCTCCACATCCTCCCATTCCCCCAAGTCCCACCCCTTCGCTTCACCTCCTGCCTCCCCTTCTAGGCGAGAGTTCTCAGGAGCTGCATTGACTTACTGTCCCCATTTCTTCGTCTCCTTCTCATTCCTCTGTCCGTTCCACTCAGCTTCCACACTGATCAGTTTGCTGAATGGCTCTTGCTAGGGTTACGGTGACCTCCATGTTGCTGAAAACAATAATAAAGAACCTGGAGACCATTGTCCAATCTTTCCCTTTCTTGATCTCTCAGCAGCGTTTGACATTGGCCGTGACGTGCTGAGCATCTTGGTGAAGAGCAGTCTTCCTTTCGCCCCTGTGACTGGGCTCTCCGAGGGCTCTCTTCGTTTCTCGTTCCTTCTGGACTCATTTCCTGGCTCTCCTCCTGGGCCAGGCCCTCCCATGTCGGAGGTCCCCGAGGCGGGACTGTGCTCTCCTCCTTTCCTCTGCCTTCTCCTTCAGAAGGTCTCACCCTCACCGTGGTTGCAGTCACCGTCTGTGTGCTCAGGACTCTCCAGCTGGCTGGTGAGGCCAAGCCTGCTGTTCGGAGGTGCGAACATCTCTCAGTGCCACTTGACGTTTTCCCCTGGCCGTCTCTAAGCACTGTGAGTTCAGTGGGTCCAAAAGTGAACCCCTGCTCGTCACCCCCCCCCGCTCCTTCTCCACTGTTTGCCACGTCCACTCACGTTCCCCTCTAGGAATCATGTCCCTTCCCTACTTAGAACCCTTACCGTCTCCCCATTGTGCTTAGAATAAAGACCAGACCCTTCCGTGGTCTACAGCATCCTGCATGACCTGCCCTCCCTGCTCCCCACTGGCGTCTTGCAAATATTCCCCCTCGTCCCCTGGCTTCATCCACTCGGCCCTTGTTTAAACTCCCTCAGTGGGCCATGGCCCTTCCCTCCCTGTGCAGGTGCTGTCTCCCCTACGTGGAATACCGTGCTCTCCCCTCCCCTCCACACTCCTACTCATCCCTCAGACTACGTGGATAGAGTGAAGCCTCCCGACCGCTCCTGCCCATGAACTACATCAGGCTCCCTGACGTTCCCTCACGGAGGCCCCTGTCCTGCCATCCTTGCAGTCAGCACAGATTAACTGGGTGTTAATTTTGGCTGACCTCTGCCTCCTCCACTAGACTGAACTCAGAGAGAGGGACCGGGTCTCTTCCTTCCCCTCATGTTCCCATCACCAGTTAGATGTTTAGCTTATGTTTACTGTTTGGGACATATTTGTGGGGTGAATGAATGACCTGGCACTTATCTGCTCTTTCCGTTCACCAGAATCCTTCCAAGTTCTCACAAGTTTGTCTTCCTAACAGTATGGACCCTTCCTGTGACTCGGGTGAATGTCCCCCGATACTTGCCCTTCTCAGGAGTGGGGACGGTTAAGCATGTGGCGTGTAGGGGCACAGGCTGTGCTGTATGAAATGGTGAGAGCCTCTTGCAGGCAGGTCATTGGCAAGGTGTAGAGGGGTCGATGGCGAAGGGTCGGTGTCTGTTGGATTCACAGGCACAGACCTCAGCCTGAGGGAGGGAACGTGGCTGTGGGAAGACCTAGTTAGAGTGAGTTCAGTTAATAGAGGGTGAGGGTGACGTTCCTGACAGAACGATAGTAGCCCTGGTTTCTCTGTAGACAAATAACTAGCCCAGAGCTTAGTAATTCTGTAGTAAACCTCTGGAGTGGAGAAGGAACTGCTTTCTCCCCTCCTGTCGCCTGGGCCAGAGACTCTGGCCCTGCCTTCTCCAGAGAGGCTGCACCAAGAAACAGAGACAGAGGGAGAAGAGCCTTAGGGTTTCGACGCTGAGGTCCATGCCCCTGGGATGAAACATCTGGCACCACTGATGAGTATTCCACTTTTTATAAGCAAAACATCATTTCTGAGAGTTTTCAGCATCTGGCCAGAAGTTGTTTTATATTTGGCTTGCTCTCCTGGTCAGTGTGAAACTTAGAGCTGTTAGTAGGGGGATAACTGCCCTTCTGAGGCTCTCCTGTGTTCACATGGGGTTTCTGGGTGATTTGTTGACTAGGCCCCTCCAGGTTGCCCTCCAGGTGTGGGAAGTTTGTATTCTGAGCTTGGTTTGTTTGCTTGACATACGCCAAGAGTAAGAATTTAAAAGAGGAGAAAAGAAACTGATTCTTTTCCAAGTGTCATTAACGTGATTTTGCCAACCAAGGAGGAGAAAACAATCCCTGTGTATCGAAAGCATCCGAGCGGTGCAGTTTGAATTCCTGGTGAGGAGAGCTGCACTTGGTTTGACTTACTGACCGCTGTTTTTACTGTCATGTAGAAGGACATATTTTTGTCTGAGGCTACGGAATTCTTGGCAACGGAACAAACCTAGTGGAAACCGCTCTTCCGGAAATGATTCCACCCACTCTCTTCAGCTTGATGGAGTTCAACCCAGAAGTCCAGGTTTCCTGCATTTGCTGTGGACTCAGCCACTTTGCTCCCCTTACCAGTAAGTGGCGAAGCCTGTGTGGCCCCAGTGACGGGCCGAGCTGCACTCTCTTGGGTTCACCCTAAGCCGTGGGCAGCTTTCAGTGTCCATCCATCCAGTGGAGGGGCGCCCCGCGTGGATAATTACAGTGAGCAGCTCATCCAGATGTTGTTTGGCTTGAAGTTGTATAATGTGTGTCTTTTTTCATCCTGGAGTTTTGTTTTTGGTTCCTTTGGTTTGTGGTTGGGCTCATGTGAAAGTGAATTTTCTCAAGAGGATGCCAGTCGGTGGTAGGAGGTGGACCCTCGAGAATGTCAGGGTGTTGGGGAACCCAGCAGAGGTTTGATGAATCCCCGGGAGAGCCATCGGGAAATGAAAGTGTGGGGCTCATCCCGCTCCTGGCCAAGCCCAAACCCTGACCCAACCCAGGAATGAGGGACGGCAGGACGCTGATTTGTCAGATACCCTGGGGTTTTGTGGAGGGAAATATGCCCCATTTCTCCAAAGTGCCAGGACAGAATGATCAAAGCCAAGGCTGGAATGGAGCTGTTCTTGAAGGTTTGCCCAGTTACAAAGCCGTCAGACACCCAAGTGCCTCCCGCCCTCGGATGTGCGCTTTCCTTGATTGCCTCTCCCGTTCCACCACAGTAACTGTCAGGTCAGTCTGCTGCTCTTTAGTTGACCTGACTGGTAAGACTGAAGAAAATTAATTTCATTTTGTGGGGATCCTCACGTAAATTCGCTATTTCCTTGCACCTAAGAATGTTAATTTGTAAATCTCAATTACTCATCTCTGGTGAGTCATTGTTTTCTATTTAGGCGTCTGGGCCGGGACAGAGTGGGGTCATCCTCGTTAGTGTTCTCTGGCCCTACGCTACTGTGAGGACTATCCAGAGGCCCCCCCGACCCAGAGTCCTGACTGCCCTTCAGTTGTCGTCTGAGGTTCAGATCTCAGGCCTGTAACACACACGGGCTGTGGCGTGGACTGTGGGGGGGTGACTGTGTGCACAGCACCCTCGGTCGCAGTGATGACCGGGGTAGTCCCTCAGCACCGTCACTCGGAGTCAGCACTTCCATATGCTAATGTCTTGAGGATGCCAGACTCTTCTAAAGCTATTTTGATTTAAAAACTAAGAGTCATTATGGACTCAATCTGGAGGTATCAATGATCTATGGCTTAAACTGTGCAGAGTCACATCCTTGGAAATCCATATGAAATGTGCAAAATATTCAACTAGAGTACACTGTTTTCTGTTTGCTGTCATGCCATGTGGACGTTTTGGGTCACACCGAAATGAAATCCGCTTCTAGATTTCCCCCGAGACCCCACAGCCACCCTCCAGGTGCCGTGACTGTCCTAAGTAGAGGGAGCATCAGAGCTTGGGTATTTCTCCTTCTGTGCCCAGCGTTTGCATGTGGTCAGCTGGGAGTTGGACTTGGTTGGTTTCCCCTGAGATCTGCTAACCTTTTGGGGGCCAGACTGAATTGTTCTATTAAACACGTAAAATCTGAGGGTGGAGTCCCCAGGGTGGTGGTCAGACCAGAGGGGCTCTGATGGATGGGAACAAAAGGATTCCTTATTAATCAGCCAGATTATTTTAGTCCTGGCTTCTCCATGTCTTGTCTACTTCTTCTGCTTCTCAGGTGGAGGTGGTAAAATGGGGCCTCTGTGCCAAGGAGTGCCCAGAGCTGATGTGGACAGAAGTGGGGTCTGAAGGCTGGGTAGCAGGAGGCTGCCCCACCAGGTCTGGGGTCCCGTCCAGAGGTGGGCATTCCCGAGCCCAGTCTAGATTTGTTCTCCTGGACTGTCCTCTAGAGCACTTCGTCCGTTCTTGTCCCTCGTGGCACTTTTTACAGTTTGTAAACACGTATATATTGGTTTGATCGTTTGTTTCTTTCTAACTGTTTGACTAGCTCTTGTCCCATGAGGACAGGAACCGTACGTGTTCACTCACTGTCGTGTCCCAGCTCCCAGCACACAGACATCGACCCGGCCCAAAGAGGTGCCCAGTCACCCTGTGTCCCTTGACCAAATGCTCCCGAGATGTGGAAACCCAGACAAGGGATGACGGATGGAGGTCTCCCTCTATTAGGGCATGACCAGGACTGGAGGGTGCTCAGACTTCAGGACGTGTGGAGGGCAGGGTGTGGTCGGATGTGACTGTGGGTGAGGGGTGTGCATAAGGGACGAGCAGAGTGGGCCATGACTGTGGGTGAGGGGCGTGCATATGGGGCGAGCAGAGTGGGCCGTGTCCAGGAGCCTCCTGGGCCTACAGCTCTGTGCATGTACTCTTCTCCATGCGACGGACACACCGTCATTCTGGGCTTGCACATGTCTTTGGTTTGGGGATAGTATACCTTTCCCTTCAAAAGGAGGCATTAATGCCTGGTAGAAATTGAAGTTTAACATTGGGCTCTGTTTGTACCTGGTTCTAGAAAGCGTATTCTCATGACCCTTCCTCTTCTTGGTGACTTGCCTCTGGCCTAGCCCAGCCAAGCCACCCTTTTCCTTTCTGTGCAGACAAAGGAGAGCTGTTTGTGTGAGGCAAGAACATCCGAGGGTGCCTGGGAATCGGTTGCCTGGAAGACCGGTATTTGCCATGGAGCGTAAGGCTGGACTGGACGGGCGTGAGTGCGTGCCCACAGAGCAGACTACCTGATGTGGCAGCAGCGTCCAGTGTGCGGCTGGGCCAGGACCAGTTCCCTGGGCACTGCTTCCCCTCCCAGGTCCCAGCTGGCCTCCTCCTGCCCCAGCGCACCCTCTGCCAGGGCATCAGGAGAGACCGCGTAGTGGTGAGGAGCCAGAGCGAGCGCCCAGCAGCAGCTTCTCAGGCTGCAGGCTCCCTGGCGCTGCGCTCCTTCCTGGGGCTGTGAGTGAGCAGCCTGTGCAAGCAGGGGGCAGCCTGACCAAGGGTTCCAGTCCCCCTGTGCCCTGGAAGAGGCCCTGTCAGAGGCTGTCCACGGGCACGTGGAGCAGAGAAACAGAGGCCCCCCGGGGCCTCAGAGAGGCAGAAGCTACAGGCCAGGCTCCACAAGGCCCAGAGGGTCTCCCAAGGGGGAAAGATTTGAAATGACAAAGCTGGCGTGCCAGGAGCTGTTTGCAGAGGCCCGTTTGGAGGAATGTTTTACATGCATTTAAAAGAAAGCAGGATATTTAATATTTAGAGTGCCTTACCACAGCCACCAAAGTGAAAAATAATGTTTTTCATACCGGGGAGAATGCAATTAGACCAAAAGGCTCATTTCAGTGTTAAAGTGTTCTTTCTTAAATTGTAGTTTATATTACTGTTTACTAAATCAGTTGTTCTAAACAAAGCTATTGATGTTTTTGAACACGGAACATACGTACTTGGTACAAAGTGTCTTATGAAAACTAAGTCTCCCGTCTCTTGTCCCAGAGGCACCACCGGTTCTGGTTCTCATGTTGCCTCCAGAGACAGACTGCGGAGAGAGCGTGTGTGTGCCTGCGCGCGACCGTATGCACGCACAGGCCTAAGTATTTCCTTTGAAGGCTGGATTCTAATAATGTCTTTTGAAATTGTGAAAAGCATTTTTAAAAAACACTTGTAAAAATGCAAAAAAAAATGTATAATTTAAATACAATAAGGATTTATCTTTCAAAAACCCACTGCAGAGTGTTTCGAGGCACTTTGGTGTTTCAGGGGCTGTTTCCATCGGGCCTTCCCTCTGCCGCTGGCTCTGTTGGTTCCCTGTGACCTCGGCAGGCCCACAGACACAGAAACTGTTTCCACCATTAGCTTCGTTGCTATAATTTATCCTTTTTTTCCCTGCGAAAAGTCTGTCTGCAGGCTCCGGGCTCCTGTCAGTTCAGCGAGTGTGTGAGGACACCCTCAATGCAGTGACCATGGGCCACTCCGACGTGTCTTCTGGCTGTCCTGACTTCTTACACTCAGGCTCTGTCCTTCTGCATGTATTGGGGTCTGTAGAGGAGGCCAGTGCACAGCCCGAGTGGCAGGTGTGGCCTGAGAAGGTGGAGGGACTCTCATCACACGGTGGCCACCATTATCTCCCTCAGTGGATAGCCGTTCCCAGGGGCATAGGTCTCAGTCTTCTGTTCCCTGAGCACCCGCCAGGTGTACATGCTGCCAGTCCATGATGATTTCTGGCGGGGACGGGGGTCTCTTGCTGGCACACAGACCCTGACATCAGTGAATCCAAAACACTTGGCCTGCCATTCTCGTCAGGTCCACCCCTGACTCACTCAGGAGAGTCTTGTCCTGATCATGCTTGTTTCTTGAATATGTGGTTGGCTCGCATTTTCACGAGGTCAGGAAACACCTACTGTGCACTCACTGTGTTCATGTGACACAGTCAGACGCTGAGAACCACGCGGCAGGAAGAGTGCTCTGACTTGGCACAGCGGGTGACAATCTCGCTGAGCACCTGGCACAGGGTAGACACTCGGGCTGCGTTTCTGAAGATCCACACTGTTCTCTCTCCTCATGGGCAGCCCTGGTCAGGTCCCAGCACCTCCTGACCAGCAGCAGAGTTACTCACAACTCTGAGGGCCGTTCTCCCCGCAGGGGCAGCATGGGAGCTGCTCATTGCCTCGGCCTAACCATGCAGCCTGACCTTCCCAGAGACCACTTCAGATGGCCTTGGGGGTGGCCCCCAGCACTGGGGTGGCTCTGTGAGGTCTCCATTCTCCTGGGGCCTGCCCTGCCCCAGGATTGAGCCCCAGGAATGTATCCCCTCCCCCAAGGAGCCCACACTTGCCTTTCTCTCTCCCAGGGTGCATCACCCAGCTACCCTCAGACGCTCATGCTGTGGCGACCAAGAAACCCAACCTTTCTTCCACACCAACCTTGATATTTCTCATGGAACAGCCCAGATTGAGCTTGAGCTGGAGACAGTGCTTGGAGTCCCTCTTGCTGTGATTTTCTCGGGGCCACACTGAGGGCATGCTGAGCAGTCAAGTTTAAAAGGAAAAATCCCGAGAGTGTGGTCACCTCCTCGAACCAGGAGTCCATTGTCTTGCTAGGGAGGCAATCAGGTGGGATGTAGCTGGTGTGGGGGTTGCCCATGAGGAGCGGAGAGACTTGGTCTTGCTGTCGCTCTGGTAGGGTGGTGCCAGCTGAATTGCCAGAGAAAAGCACAGGAATCTGTGCCCATCAGAAAAATAGCCCTTGTGAGTCCACCCTCAGAGACGGAAACTGAACAGGCTCAGGCTCATGACCGGAAGCTGTTCTACAGCTAAGTCATCCACCCTCATTACAGCGGGAGAACACTGAAGATGAAGCAAAGGCCTGATAGGGTCCCTGTTCCTGTCTGACTGTACGCCAGGAGCTGCCAGGTGCAGGGGATGCAGTGGTGAGAAGGACGCGTTCATTCCAGCTGGCGCATCTGGGTGCAGGCTGCCTCTAATGAGTCTGCCCTCAAACTAGGAAATCAAGATGAGGCCGCCTGCTCTGGGGGCCATGTTCATGAGGGGATTCCTTTGGGCAGATTCAATCCCTCACCCTGGGCCTCACAACCTTGCCTGTATGATAGAATCATCTGGGAGGTTACTGATTGATTGTTTTGATGTATGCGAATGATCCAAAAAAAATAAAACGCTGGGCCAATGTAAAACTCGTACATGAAGTTCTGGCATTATTCATAATAACCAAAAAGTGGAACCACCCAAATGTCCACCAACTGTTGAATTCGGTACAAGTGTCTGTGTGAACGTGTTCTCAGTTTTCTCAAGTGTATACCTAAGGAGTGGGATCACTGGTGCCTTCATTTAATTTTTTAAGTTTGGACACTTTTACCACGTATTTCATGACACGCTCAGTGATCTTGAGTCCAAGACACCGAGTATTAATTGCCCTGAAAACAACGCGGGGCTGTTCCCTACAGGATCCTCAGAGGCTCTGCCTGCACTCCGAGGTTCTCCCGGGACAACAGGACCCTCCCGGTGCCGCATGCTCATCAGGGTGAGAGATGGGCCTGGGTCTCGCTGACGCTGCACAGCTTCCCGCTGGATCAGCTCAGGTCCAGAGCTCCTGGAAAAACAGCTCAAATGAGATGCTCCCCCACCAACATTTGCGAGGTGGGAGCTCCCGGTTCTTGCATCCGTCCTCATCCTCCTTCTCTGTGCTGCCTCCACCATGTTGATAGGGACTTCCTTTAACCCGCAAGAGTGTCAGAATAACTCACATTCTTTCTTGGCCATCCTTCACGCCCAGCATCCATTCCTGTTGCTTTTTCTACCACATCGATATTTTTAAAACATTGACATGTGAGTCACATGATGTAGGACCATTTTAAAGTGTACAATTAAGTGGTTTTAGCGTATTGTCTATGTGGTGCAACCACCCCCACGATCTCATCCCGCACATTCCCTTTGGAGAGCTCGTTTTGACCATCATGAGCCCCCTGCTCCCCCAGAGGAATATCACATGATAAACCCGGGGGGCCATGTGACCACAGTTGCTGCTGTTCTGTGGCCCAGTTCTTTACATTACCTTTTGAGAGAGGGTGGGGGACGTTTTACACCGATATTTTATCCAAGAGAAACTGAATCAGACACTTGGGGGTGGAGTCCTGGCATGGGTAACCCCCGTGGGGGTCTGAATGTGAGCAGTGGTGAGAACCTGCCACAAGCAGCCAGAGCTGCTCCAGGAGGAATTATGCCCTGGTTGGGCGAGAGGCACAGTCATGGTTCTGAGGGCTGGCTGGACATCTGCTGGTCCCCTGATACTCCGCTGCCCCCACCACCCCAACTCTGCACAGGGACGACTCTAGAACCAGCCAGGGGCCTCCTCCTGAGAACTGAGACCAGGACCCTGGCAGTTCCCCTTTCCTGCTCCTATCAGCCCTCTTCATAACGAAGACTCCCACTCAGATGCTAAGTTGGGTCCCCAGCGTGGAAGTCCTCAGTGGCTCCCCATGGCCTATAGGAGGGTGAGGCCCCTGGCGGACCTGATCACCCACCTTCCATTTCAGCCTCATCCCCTACCTGCCGCATCAACTCCTCCCTCACCCGCCGCACTCGTCCATTCCAGCCAAGGTTCCCTCTGGCCCTCTCCGCCTTTGCTCCTCCCTCTGCTGGGTCCCCATCTTACCAAGCTCAACCCTAATGTCCTGGTTTCTTGGTCTGCCCCCTACTACTGGACAGTGGTCATTCCCTCCCCCTGGGCACAGCACACCCTTGTGGTCTAGCCTGGCCTTGCACTCCTTGGAATAGCTCCTTTCCCTGTCTTCTCACCTCCTAGAGAGACGCAGGTCCAGGGGCCACAGCCTGTTCCTCGGGGTCCCCAGCACCTGGCACAAGGTCCAGCACCGCCCGAGTGACAGTGACTGTGAGTGAGTGGTGGGAAAGGGAGATCGGGCCCTGGAGGTCTTTGTAACTTTTGAGATTTTGGGGGAAATCAAGAGTCCCCGTGGATGTCCCAGCTCCAATGGGGTCTCTGAAGGAATGAGGGGGGCGTAGTCTGAAGACCCCAGAAAGGAAAGCATTCACAGCATCCAGAACTTTCTTGGGCTCAGGGTAGTGAGTGAACTTCATCCTCATTGTCACTCCCTTCAATCCCCAGGTCAGCTTTTCCTGCGAGCAGGGGTGAGACAGGTGGGGATGGAGGTTGGTGGGGTTCAGTGCAAGCTCAGGTCTTCAGCACTGCCTTGGTCACACCGGCCCTCTATGGAAAACGTCAGAGAGGGGCAGTGAAGGGTGTCCAAGGTCCAAGACCTCTGTCCTGCCTGGGCATCCCCCATGCCTACCTGTCAAAAGGGCAGGAACCAAATGCCAGAGCCCTTGTGGGAGGGACGCTGGGCACAAAGCCCTCCCTCGTGCCCCTAGGGTATCTTGTCAGGAGACATCAGCTCCTGCGCTTCTAGCACCAAGGACCTTCCTGGTGGTGTGACATCCACAACAGGGCTCCAGGCTTGTGCCAGAGGCCTTGTGGCCCGGAATCCAGCCCCGGATCCTCCCCATGCACCAGCAAGGCCCTGTTCTGCTCCGCAGGCCCCCTCACCCCCAAGCCTGCCTCTGCCAGAGGTTTGGGAGGAATGATGGGCACAGTAGCCGGTCTCCAAGATGACCCCAATGACCTTGCCCTCTTGGTTTCACACCCTTGTGTGTTCTCCTCCTGTGTCAAATCAGAGCGGGGCTATATGGTGACAGAGTATGGTGGAGGCAGAGGCGTGTGAATTCTGAGGCTCGGGGCCAAAAAACCATTTTGGTTCCTACACTGGTCCTTGAATCCCTTGCCCTGGGGGAATCCGGGCACCGTATTGTGAGGACACTCAATCAGCCCCATGGGGAGACCCATGTGGAGAGGAACAGGCTCCCTGCAAACAGCTGAGCCCAACTTGCCAGCCCTGTGAATAAACCACCTGGGAAGTAGATCCTCCCTTCCCAGCCAGGACTTCAGATGATTGCAGCCTCCCGAGGGACCCTGAGTGGACTGCTCAAACTGCTCCCGAATTCCTAACCCACAGAAACCGTGACACGTAAACAATCATTTTAATCCATTGCATTTGGGGCAACTCGTTACTCTGCATCAGGTAACTAATAAAGCCCCTCTCGCTCTGGGGATGTGTCCTCTCTCAGCCACTGGGTGTGGACGGGGAGGTTGTTCTGCCTTCCTCTCAGCCCCTGGCCATGTTCCCCGACCATGGAATGGAGAAGGAAAGAGATGAGATGTGGCCCTGGAGCAGCACAAAATCAGACGCCCTCAGCCAACATGATATTTTTCTCCGTTTTAATTAATACTTTACAAAGTACAAAATACATTGCATTTTTGGAGGAACAGTTGGTATTTGTTTCTCTCCATCACACAGTACATGAATCTTGAGGGTCTCGTGTTTCTTCAAGAAAGAAAGAAATCGTGAGTGTCCCCACCAGGGTGTAAGGCTGCCCACTTCTCCCCTCTCCAGACCTTGGGACAGATGTAAGTGCCACTGCTACTGCTGGTGACCTTGGGCAGGCCGGGTGTGGGCCAGACCCCCGAAGACGAGGTCCTGGGCAGGGCAAGGCCACCCAGAATACCATTGTACCCCCAACATCCACTCACCCCATCTCAGGGTAATGGAAATGATCTTTGCATAGAGGAGGAGGTTGGCTTGGAATTTTGTTTGTTACCGCCTGACCCCAGCTTTGGAGCCAACCCTGCCCAGTACTCTAGAACATTTCCTGAATAGGTAAACTGAGGCAGGGAACAGGGAAATTCACTGGGCTTGGCCTGTGACTTGGGACATGAATTTGGCCTATGTTTCATCCCCCCTTTCCGCCCCCTCTCCAACTTGCTGGACCCTCATCAGGGACGAGCCCCAGTAGGCGAGGGGGCACCAGCACCCAAAACCTCTCCCTGTGAACAATGTCCTCAAGGACTGGATGCTTCTGAAGTGCCGGCTCAGCAGGTCTAGCCCCTTTGGGCTGCATGGACTGCCAGGCCTCGCGCTGCACAGCAGAGCCCCTGCTGGAGACACCTCTGCCCCCTCCACAGAGCAGATTTACACAGTCAAGTGGGCTGGGGCTGTCCTGCATGCAAGGCCTGCCACACCCCCATCAACTCCACATGTGGCCTCTGGGTAAGAATGCTACTGAGGCCTCAAAATACAGGATGAGCCAGTCCCTCAGCTAGGATTTGGGCTCTGCACACGTTGCTGGCACACACCCTATTGTGGATGACACAGCACATGCTCACACTTACATGTGTGTGTATGAACACACGTTTGCCGTGTACAGAACACTGTCCTGCCCCCAGGGCAAGGTCCACCTTGCACTCCTGACTCTCACAGCCTCCCACCTCCTTGAAGCAAGAGCCACAAACTCCCTCACCACCAGGCTGCCCACAGACGCCAGGGGCCGGGCCGCAGGCTCCTACCTCCCATCCAGCCGCTCCTGGTGCCGCCTGCCTCAAGGCCAGAAGCTGCCTCAGCCACCAGCTCCTGCCTTTACCTTCCCAAGAGAGCAGGCGTCATAGGAGGGGTGGACATCAAAGCTGAAAGTATGGAAAGGGGATGAGAGACAGGTAAGCTTGTCCTTTTGCTGCCTCTAATTTGAAAATGAAAGAAAGAAAAGAGCCAGATGAGCTCTGAGAGGTAGGGAAAGGTCTCTCCTACAGCAGGGCTCCACTCCCCTCAGGACAGCCCCGCCACTCTTCCCAAGCCTGCCCTCTGCTGGGCCGACCACCGTCCACCACCCTAGTTTCTCCCCTCCCAGGAGGTCTCTGTGAATGGAGGGCTGCTGCCCCTCCCTCAACACGGTATCCAGGAACCTGAAAGGCCAAAGCTCATGTCTTTCCACTGCTGGGAGACTCCATCATCCTCCCCCAGGCTCTTCTAACTAAGCCAATCACCAACTCCATTTCTCAGTGGATGTGACAGCAGTGACTGGCTGCTCCCTGCCCTGGCTTACAGTGGGCACACATATATTGGGGGTATTTTCTTCCTAACCCTTCCCAGTGTTCACTCAGAGAGTGGCATCAAAAATTTCTCAGTCCCAGGGCTGGAGTGCTCTGTTATCATATGGGAGCTCCTCAAGGTTCCCTCTCTTAGCCGGGGTTGGCAAGGGCCCTAGTTGTCCCCACCTCCAGATCCAGAAGCTCAGAGAGGTGGACCAGGGTAGCTGTGAGACTCCTAAAACTCTTCCTGGGAAATACTGCCAGGAGGGGTTGGTGGTGGGTGAACAGGTTCATATTCAATGATCAGGCAACTGGTGCCTTGGCATGGGGTGGGGGCCTGGCCCTTCCTATCTCCCCAGAGCCTTCTCTCCTGACCTCCATAGCCTCCTCTGTCACCAAAAAGGGCCAGGCTCCACCAGAGCGTGCATCATCTTCTGGACACCACACTGGTCTCTGAGGCCATGGTGACTGGTGGGGGGAGGTCACAGTGGGCAGCTCTGAGTCACCTGGCTCCCTCCCTTCCCTCCAGGGGTCTGTGGCCTGGGGTTGGTGGGAGGGGGAGAATGCTGGTGCTTGGGGGGCTCTGGACCCTCTGAATCTTTGGGAGTTAGTTCTGCACACCTCTCCATCTTGGATGAGTGCCCTGGGCTGAGGACAGTGGCATGGGTAACACCTCTTGGGGGCTTTGGAGACGCCCATGGAGGAAGGAGGTGCAGAGTTGGCACTGTCCATCTCTCTCCTGGGTCAGGACTGAGGTCTGAGGGAGAAAGATGTTTCTTGGGAACCAGGGGAACCAATGCCAAAGGTTGAGCGAGGTCAGATTTTTCTACTTGGTGGAGGAGGGAAAGGGGTGGTCAGGGCTCCCCCTGCCCCTCACTCTCCTCTCCTGGAGCTCTCACCACTCTGGATGGGGCAGGGAGGAGCGAGGGTGGTGTAGAGGGTTTGAGCTTTTCTCACCAGGGGGAGGCACGGAGGCAAAGACACACACGGGAGTCCAGGTGGTGGATCTGAGTGCCCGCTCACCCTGCCTTTTGGCAGCCTGGCCCAGGAGCCCCATTTCCCTCCTGTGCCACCTGCCTCCCCAGTCAGTGCCCAGAGATCCTCAGCCCCCACGGGGCATCATCCTCAGGTCTCCCTGAGCCATTGGCTGCCCTTAGCACCCACCTTCGCCTTCAGCCGTTGGGAAATGTGGCCCCCAGCTCTTCTGCTGGGGCATGGGGTCAAGGATCATGCAAGACTGCAGTGCCCAGCATGGGTTTTCTCTGAACTTTTCTCTGCATGACTGGCCTCTATTTTCAGGTGTGGATTTCTGGTGCTCATCACCCCTGGTACCCCCAGGGACTGCCCTCTTTTATGTCACACAGTGGACGTGAGCTCCACGTGAGCAGGGACCACATCAGGTTGTGCTCCCTGGTGAAGTCACAGTGCTTGGCACACAGCAAGGACTGGAGGATGTTGGCTGAATGATTGAATAAATGAACCAGTGAATGAACAAATGAGTGAATGAATGAGTGATGACTGAATGAATGAGTGTAGGAATGAATGAGAGAATGACTGAGTGAGTGATTGAAGGAATGAGAGAGTAAACGAAACAATGAGTGAATGGGTGAGTGAATGAAAACACAGAAGCAGGTGTGATCCAAACAGGAGGAGCCTTTGTTTCTTCTCCTCTGGACTCTGCCCATCTCATGGGCCCGGGCCAGTCCCTGTCTCTCCTGGCCTCAGTTTCCCAACTGTCTCCTGAGAGCCTGCTCTTGGAACTGCATCAGCCAGCTCAGTGTGGACACGGCTTGTGCTCTCCCCGGCGTGGGGGCGGTAGGGACGCGCTCGGGGCGCACGGGCCTCCCTCCAATCGGCGGTCGCGGGTGGACCCGCGCGGGGCAGCCGGGCCTCACGTCCCCAGCCGGGCACGCTCTCGGGGCCCACGCACAGCGCATGCACGTGACCCCGCTCCTCCGCGCACATGCGCAACACCAACAGCTGCCACAGGGCTGGTCCCGAGGGTCCCCACTCCGCCGACTGCTCTGTGACCCCCACATCGGTTGGGGCATTGGAAGAGGCCCTGGATCCAGTGTGGGGCCGGGTCGTGGGTGCTGTGGGGTGGAGGACAGCGTGTGGGGACTCCTGTCTCCCCAGAACTCCCAGCCCCTTGTCTCGGTACAGCCGGCGCCCAGGGAGAGGTATCAGAAGAGGCTGCGGCTCCCGGAGAGACTGGCCTCCGAGCCCGAGAGAGACCCACCTTTGGTTCTGCCTCCGGGCTGCACGCGGGGGGACGGTATACCCTTTGCTCTGTGTCCCGGGCCTTTGTCACGGAGGCCTGCTTGTTCGTGTGTGCAGAGACAGCTGGAGACCTCCATCGCCTCGGTGAGGGAGACGGGCCCTGACCCCGCCAGCCTGCAGGTGAGAGAGCTGGTCCCAGTCCCCAGAGGCAGCACCGTCCCGCCCACTGTGCCCGCCCACTGTCTGGGCACCTGTGGGAGAGACGGGACCTGGTGGCAGGAGCATACCTGTCATGAAGGTTGATGCTACTTGGCCGAGGAGACAAACGTGTTTCGGCTCATTGATGCTCATTCATGACGAGCTGATACATTTATTGTGGGTCGACTATGTGGACTGAGGGGTCAGGACTCCAGTCAATTTGTTCCAATCTCTGTGGGGATGAACTAAAAATGGCAACTTGCCCTAGAGTTTTCTCTTGTCCAGTAGCCTGTTTTGTTTCTGTATCAGGGAAAGAACTAAAATGATCCTATAGGGCCGGCCCCGTGGCTCAGCGCTTGAGTGCGCGCCCTCCACTACTGGCGGCTTGGGTTCGGATCCCGGGCGCGGCCCGACGCACCGCTTCTCGGACCATGCTGAGGCCGCGTCCCACATAGAGCAAGTAGAGGGATGTGCAGCTATAACATACAACTATCTGCTGGGGCTTTGGGGGAAAAATTTTTAAAAATTTAAAAAAAGGCAGCTTTCTTTGAAAATGTCCTAAGGATCAGCCCATTTCTGGCATAGAGAGGAGAGTTCTTCGTGGCTCCCCAATGAGACAGTGCCCTGGACCAGAAGTCAGAGACACTCCCAGTGTGTCCTTGAACCCTCCCTGGGCGTCAGTTTCCTCATCTGTAAAATAGGGCTATTGTGGAGGTCGTAAGTGGTTTCCAGAAGTTCTTACAGCTCTGAGAGTGATGCCTTAAGCTACCAAATGTTCCTGAAGCCATGAAGGAGGGGTCACAAATGGTGTTGTTACCGCTTAACAGTCATAAGCTAGTAAATATGAAAATGAGAGGGGCCCAGCTCGCAGATGGATGATTCCAGTGAAACTCCTTCACACCTTGTGTGTCATGGAAAGTTCTCCTTTACATGCTCCCTGCGCAGGTCCTGCTCCTTACCTATCGCCAGAGTTCATCGTTGACCTTGGGCACTTTCATTGGTCTTTTGGGAGGATTTCTGTTCAACTTGATGAGTTCCTGAATATCGTACCCAGTGAATCACTCCCAATATTACTCATTAATTCCAAGTCCTATTTTTTAAAATCCCATCTCCAGCCCTGTTCTGGGCAAGTTGTCTAAGCAAACCTCAGTGTCTTGGTCCAATTGAATTGTAGTGAAGATATCCCCGTGTACACTCATGTTTTCTCCCCTTTGATGTATTTCCCACATGGAATAGCTGCTTTGAAAATCAAAAGATAAAATTTCCTCTCTGTCCTCTGCCAGCTACCCTCCTGCCAAGAGAGACACTCTAAGCTGCACGTGCTTCACCTTGGGAAGATCAAGGCGTAAATTCAAGGTAAAATTTCATCAGTGTGAAGGTTAGGGTTAGGGCTGCTCGTGCCCATGCTGCTGGCTGGACCAAGTCTGCACCCCCTCCTCCAGTGGCCAACTCCTCCATCCATTCCTTCTGAGGACGTCTTTCCCCATTTCCCTGGGGGTGGGCTTTGTGAAGGTGGGTTTTGTGGGGTTGTGACCCATATCGTTTGCATGGGTTGGGTCTTTGTGCTATAGCAAGTGCCTAGTCCGGCTGCTCCTGGGACCAAGACACATCTCCAAGTTGAAACAAATTATCTTTCTCTGTATTTTCTTAAAACAGCTGTATTGAGATATCGCTCACATGCCGTGTAAGCCACCCATTTAAAGTGTACAAATCAATGGCTTGTAGTAGAGTCACAGAGTTGGGCAACCATCACCACAACAGTGGAACATTTTCATCACCTCAGAATGAAACCCTGGACCCATTAGCAGTCACTCCCCCTTCCCCCATCGCCACAGCCCTAGACAACCACTCCTCTACTTTTTCTCTCCCTCGATCTGTCTACTTTGGACCTCTTATATACACAGAATAGTACAATGTGTGTTCTTTTGTGATAGCTCCTTTAATATGTCATGTTTTCAAGGTTCATCCTTGTTTTTAGTGTATCGGTAATTCTTTCTGTTTTGTGCCAAATGATTTTCCGTTGCATAGATATACTGTATTTTATTGATCCATTCATCGGTTGAGGGGCATTGGACTTGTCTCCACCTTTTGGCTATTATAATAATGATGCTATGAACATTCACGTACAAGCTTTCATGTTTTCATGTCTGTTGGGTACACACCTAGAGTGGAACTGCTGGGTCATATGAAAACTCTCTAAATTTTGAAGAATTGCTAGACTATTTTCCATCTTTATTCCTGCCAACAATGTATGAGGATCCCAGTTTCTACCTATCCTTGACAACACGTCTTAATATCTATATTTTTAATTTACAACCATCCTAGTGGATGGGAAATGATACTTATTGATTGTGGTTTTGATTGCATTTTCTTCCTGGATAATGGTGTTGAACGTTTTTCATGTCTTTATTGGCCATTTGTATATCTTCTTTGGAGAAATATCTGCTCAGCTCCTTTCCCCATTTTTAAATTGGGTTATTAGTTTCTTTATTATTGAGTTGTAAGCATTCACTCTATCTTCTATTTGCAAGTAGCTTGTTATATATATGGTGAGCTGGTATTGTGTCCCATTCAGCAGGCTGTCTTCTCACTTTCTTGATACTGCCTTTTGATACACACAAATTTTTAATTTTGACGAAGTCCAATTTGTTTATTTTTTATTCATGTGTTTTTGATGTCCTATCTAAGAAATCATCACCTAACTCAAGGTCAAAAGTTATATTCCTAGGGCCGGCCCAGTGGCGCAAGCGGTTAAGTGCCCGTGCTCTGCTGCGGCAGCCCAGGGTTCGCTGGTTCGGATCCCGGGCGGGCACCGACGCACCGCTTGTTAAGCCATGCTGTGGCGGCGTCCCACATAAAGTAGAGGAAGATAATGGATGTTAGCCCAGGGCCAGTCTTCCTTAGCAAAAAAGAGGAGGATTGGCATTGGGTGTTAGCTCAGGGCTGGTCCTCCTCACAAAAAAAAATAAATAAAATAAAAGTTTTATTCCTGTTATGAGAGGTTCGGGGATTCGATCGGAGATGTAAAAGACACTTTCCACTCCAAACAAATGGACTGAAGGTATATTTTATTATATAGAGGATAGTAAAGGTGACAGTCTGCAAACAGATCAAATAGGTCAAATATTAAGAGGGAAAAAACATCAGCTCGATTGGAAAGGGAAAACACCCACATCGGCTGAAGAGAAATGACACAAATCAACCGGAAAGAGAAACACCAGGTTGACTGAAAAGAGAACACATCAAATCAATTACTTCATATCAAATCAATTACTTCATATCAAATCAATTACTTCATATCAAATCAGTTACTCACAACATCCACGCCCCACTGCCGGGAGAGCCCTGTCAATCGACGCGGCTGGGCAAGGATCACACGTCCTGGGCAAGGTGTCCCTTCCACAGGTGGAACTCTCACCAGGTCTCAGCTTCCAGCAGTTTATATAAGCAGTTACAGAGTTTACAGAGCAAGCATCTAGTGTTCCCATGCCCAAAACAGTTATCAGTGGCATACGTGCACTGAGCCCCTTGGCTAACGTCCCAGCCCAGTGGTTGTGTACGTGCATTGTTTTCTTTGGTTATCATCTTAGCCCGGCACAGATGGCCAGTCCATCCCGTGCTACCATGCTCTAAGAGCCTTGAACTGTTACAACTTGCAACTCCCTCCATGGGAGAAAGGCCAGTTCCCGGGAAAAGGCCAGTTCCCACCACACAGAAAGCAGCTTTGTATTTCTTTGTGTGCTGGTGGCTATAGGTCAATGGAGCGGCCAAACATGGCTGTACTCATGTCAAGACAATTCCCATGTGTTTTCTTGTAAGAGTTGTATAGTTTTGCCTCATATTTAGCTGTTGGATCTATTTTGAGTTCATTTTTGTAAGTACTGTAAGCAAGGAGTCCAACTTCTTTGCGTGTGAAAATCCAGTTGTTTCAATACCATTTGTGGACAACATTGTTCTTTCCCCATTGAATTGTCTTTTCACTCATCAAAAATCAATTGACTGTAAATATGTAGGTTGATTTCTGGACTCTCAATTCTATTCCGTTGGTCTGTATGTCTATTTTTTATGACAGCACCACGCTGTATTCATTATGGTAGCTTTGTAATAATTTTTGAAATTGGGAAGTGTGAATACTCCATCTTTGAACTTCTTTCTCAAGATTGTTTTGGCTCTTGTGGCTCCCTTGCATTTCCATATGAATTTTAGCCTTGGCTTGTCAGTTTCTGCAAAAACAGGCAGCTGGGAGTTTGCTTGGAATTCCACTGAATCTCTAGTTCTATTTGTGGAGTATTGCCACCTTAATAGTATCAAGTCTTCGCATACATGAAGATGAAATGTCTTTCCATTTATTTTGGTCTTCATTAATTGCTTCCAATAATGTTTTGTATCTTTCATTGTACAGCTCCTGTACTTCTTATGATAAATTTATTTCTAATTATTTCATTGTTTTGGATGCTATTGTAAATTAACATATTTTCTTACTTATATTGTCAGATTTTCCTTTGCTAGTATATAGAAATAAAATTGATATTTTAAAACTTGACATATGATATTATATTAGTTTCAGGCATATAACATAATGATTCTATATATGTATATATTACCAAAGATCAACACAATAAGTCTGGTTAACATCCATCACCTCACATAGCTACAGATTTTTTTCTTGTTATCAGAACTTTTAAAATCTGCTCTCTTAGCATCTCTCAGATGTACAATACAATATTGCTAACTATAGTCACCATGTTTTTTGTTATATTTCCAGGACTCATTTATTTTCTAAGTGGAAGTGTATACCTTTTGACCCCTTCATTCATTTGCCCAACCCCCACCCCCTGCCTCTGGCGACCACCAAGCTGTTCCCTGTATCTGTTAGCTCAGTTTTTGTTTTTATTTTTAATTTTAGATTCGCCATTTAAGTGAGATCATATGGTATTTGTCTTTCTCTCTCTGACTTATTTCACTTAGCATAATGCCCGTCTATGTTGTTGCAAGTGGCAAGATTTCTTTCCTTTTTATGGCTGAATAAGATTCTGTTATATATATATACTTACACTACATCTTCTTTACCCGTTCATCCATCAAAGGACACTAGGTTGCTTACCGTGTCTTCACTATTGTAAATAAATGTTGCAATGAACAGTGGGGTGCAGATATCTTTTTGTGTTAGTGTTTTTATTTCCTTTGGATAAATATTCATAAGTGGAATTGCTGGATCATATGGTAGTTCTATTTTTAATTTTTTGAGGAATCTGCATATTCTTTCTCATAGTGGCTGCACCAATTTATATTCCTATACAATGGATTTTTTAAATTAATCTTGTATCCGGCAGCTTTGTTAATCTCATTTCTTAGTTCCAATAGTTTTTCCATGTATTCTCTGTGATTTCCTCTATATGTGGTCACATCATTTGAGAATTGAGATAGTTTTACTTCATCCCCTCCAATCTAGATACCTTTTACATCATTTTCTTGCCTAATTGACCTGGCTAAAACCTCCAGTAAAATGTAGCATAGAATTGGCAAGAGTGGCCAATGCTCATCTTGTTCTTGACCTCAGGGGTGGCATTTCCAGTCTTTCCCCACTGACTATGACGTCGGTGAGCTGTGGACTGTTCACAGATGCCCTGGACGAGGCTCAAGATATTCCCATCTGTTTCTAGTTTCTTGAGTGTTTCTATCACGAAAGGGTGTTGGATTTTGTCATATGATTTTTCTGCACCTAGTGGATATTAGCTTTTGCAGCAGCTTTTAAACCATGAAATCGTCTTCCCTCCCCTCTTCCTCCATCTTTCTCCTTCACAAAAACACACAGAACCTCTCTGGAGGCAAACCAGAACCCACATATTAAATACTTGCTGAAAGCCAGTCGAATGACTAGTCTAGACCTCTTGATCCCATCATCCCTGCCTTGGCTGCTGTGTAACTGGGGGGTGGGCCCACTCCAAACAGGTGACGACAGAAATTCACATACTCATGATAATTCCGAGGGTGGTGGCTCCCTCTGGGTTGCATTCTCCGTCGTGTTCTCTTCTCTTTACTGACTGTAGAGTGAAAATATTTAGCATGAAGGGAGAGGATTGTGCAGGAAAGAGCATATATCAATTGTGTGTGCTGAAAGGTAACAATAAATAGGCAAAAAACTTGACTTCTTCAAGAAATGTGTTAAAGGAAATATGACATATTCTCTACAGACCTTCCTGGCGTGGAAGCCCACATTCTGAAAATACGGTGTCTGGTTAATTTTCTGAGGCCTCGTGTATCACTTTTCTCTTGCAGGAGTCTGGGTGCTGACCCTGTTGTCGGCCGGCCTCACGAGGGTGAGCTTTCTGTTCCATATTTTGCCCGGTTTCAGGTAAGAGGCCTTTGGGGTCATTTGCATGTCTTCAGCAGGAAAGCGTCAACCACGCTTTCTCAGAATTATCAGGAAGTGCCGGCAGAGCCCGACATGCAGTACGAGGTCTGGATTGGACAGACACTTCGTCTGCAAACTTCCTATGGCACTGAGTTTCTGAAGCCCTTAAAGAACAGTGATTCTAAAGTGGAAAAAGGAAGGACAAAGGCATTTCAGCATTGTGTTTGTCAGAGTTCTCCAGAAAATAACCAACAGGATACATATGCATGTGCACACATACACACACACACACACACACAGATGTGTGTATATGTATGTGTAGAGAGAGAGAGAGACTGATTTTAATATATTGTCTCATGTGCTCATGAGGGCTGGCAAGTCCAAAATCTGTAGACCAGGCTTGCAGACTAGAAACTCAGGCAGATGTCTAGATGCTGGAGTCTCGAGGCAGATTTTCTTCTTTGGGAAACCTCAGTGTTTGCTCTGAAGGCCCTCAGCTGATGAGGCCCACCCAAATTATTGACAGTAATCTCTTTTTCTTGAGGTCAACTAATTGTACGTGTTAACCACATCTACAGAATACCTTCACAGCAAGACACGATTAAATATCCAGTTTGATTAAACAGCTGCATACTATGGCCTGGTCGGGTTGACACACAAGACTAACCATCAGAGCCCACGCTCCCTCAACTTGGCGCCCACTCACATCTCCTTTAGCCGCATTTAATCTCCAAATAAGGACAGGAAGAAAGTCATTCTTCCCTCTAACATGGTACCCCTCTCCTGTGGACAACTCAAAACACAAATACTCTCCCCAAGGAGGATGCAAAGTTCTTGGGTGATGTGCACTCCTTTCCTTGATATCCTATGACTTAAATACTATCATGTGAAGTTAACTGTTATTGATACATCTAGTTACATATGATGTTCTGTGATAAGAAGATAAGGAACAGAAGAAAAAAATTTATTTGATACATGCACACTGTCTACAGTCTGGGAAGGCTTCCTAGAAGGCTTCTTGGATCCTTGGGCTGGGGCTTCTCTGGAGGGCAGCGGGGTGTTTTCTGTTTTTGGAAAGGCACGTGAAAAGGCAGTCATGTTGCTGAACATTTGTCCTCTTGAAGCACCAGTGCCCGCTCTAAAACAAGCTTCAGAGCTAGTGCCAGCTCCACCACCAGCTCCACAGCTAGCACCGCCTTCAGTGTCAGACATCACACCAGCTCTAGTACCAAATCTTAAGTTCGAGCCATTTCTTGCCCATGCCCAAGAGCTAGATGTAGTACCAGCCACAGAGCTAGTGCCAACTCCAGAAAATGGTCAAAAGCTGGGGCCTGGTCCAAGACCAGCTCCAGCAGCAGCTCAAGAGCTTGAGTGTTCTCTGGAGCCAGCTCTAGCCAGGCTCCTGACTCAGAGCCATTTTCAGGACCAGCTTCAGCACCCAAGCCACTGCACGAACCAGTTCTATTACCAGCTCCAGAACTAGAGCCAGTGATAGGTCTATAGCCAGAGCTAGCCCCAACACCAGCTCTACCAACAGCTCTAGCACCAGAGTTGGGGCCAGCTCCATAGCTAGAGCTAACCCCAGCTCCCACAGTTGCACAAACTCCTGAGATAGAGCAAGCTCCACCTTCAGCTCCAGTGCTAGTTGCAGGGTCAGGGCCGGGGTTCTCTCATGAGCTAGAGCTGGCTTGAACACTAGCTGTAGCATCAACGCTGGAGATAGAGGCAGCTCTATCACCAACTCCTGTGCCAGTCCCAGTGATGGTTCTAGTGCTCACTTTAGAGTGAGAACCAGGTTGAAGCTAGTTTACAGCCAGTGCCAGGTTCCAAGGAAGAGCGAGCTCCAGCATCAGCTCTAACACTGGCTCCAGAGTTAGAGCCATTTCTGGCACCAGCTCGAGAGCTAGAGTCAGCACCAAGTTCAGAGGCAGAGCCTGCTCCAGCAACAGATCTAGTACCAGCTGCAGAGCTAGATCCCCCACAAGTGCTGGAGCAAGAGCTGGCTTGGGTACCAGTAGCAGACTTAGAGCCAATGCCAGCTCAAGAGAAAGAACCAGCTCTGGCAACAGCTCTAGCACCAACATCAGAGCTAGATCATGCTGTGCTACCAGCTCTACCACCGATTTCAGAGATGGAGGCAGCTCTATCACCAACCCCCCAGGCAGAGCCTGTGCTGCTCTAGTACCAGAATCTGCCCCAACACCAATTCCAGAGGTGGAGCCGGTGCCAGAGCTACAAACCAATCCACCACCAGTTTTAGCACCAGCTACAGAGCTAGAGCTAAGACTGGTTATACAACTAGAGCCACAAGAACCAGGTCTAGAATGAGAACCACAGTTAGAGCCACTTACAGCAATAACTCTACACCAGCTCCAGTGCAAGAGTTGGAGCCAGCTCAAGAGCTTTATCAAACTGCAGAAGCAGGTCTAGATTATCTCTGGAGGTAGTTCCAGCTCCAGTGCCTTCCCCAGAGCTAGAGATACTGGCGGCTATAGAGATAGCGCAACTCTAACACAGGCTCTCGCATGAGCTGCTGAGATTGAACCAGCTCCAGCTTCAGCTCCAGTTCTAGAATCAGAGCCATGTTTTGAGCTAAAGCAAGCTCCAGCACCAGCTCTAGCACCAGCGAGAGAACTAGCCCATGACATCACCATGATGGGTGGGGCCAGGTGTTGGGCTGAGGGGTGGGACATTTTCTGCCAGACAGCTCACTCCCAAGTACCTTGATCACATCCACTGCCAGCTCCTCGTCCTCCCTCACTCCATGAGGTCCCAGCCCCGGGGTCTCTGTGGCCCTGCTTTCCCAAAGAAGGCTCAAAGCTGACAAAGAGCCCTCTGGTGTTGGAAACTGGGGCCAGATCATTAAAAACAGTATACATTTTGACCCAGAAACTCCACGTCATGGATTCTGTCCTAAACAGAGATTTGTGGTTGCAGGTGTTCCCTTCAGCACGATTCAGAGAGTGAAAAACTGGAAATGGCCCCTGGTCCAAGCAGGGGGTCTTCATAAATTCTGATGCCAGGACAGAGAAAATACCAAGTGGAAGAGGATTGCCTGGCGGTGGCCATGCCTGGACAAATCAGGCTCTAGAAGAGCACACACCCTGGAATGCTCCGTTCCTGACACCCACAAGCGCACACACACATACGCACGCATGTGCACACACGTGCACACACTGTACAGACTTTCTGTGGGATGAAGTCCTGGGATCAGCACCGCCAACACAGGCGTGCCCCTGGGGGCTGTGATGGGTCCTGCAGGCTGGTCTCCAGAGAGGAGTGTCCTTTCACACTTGTCTCTAGGAGTCTGCTGGGGCCTCTGCTTCCTCACATTGTCACCAGGGCTGGTTGTCACCACACTGGAACCCTGCCCATCTGATGGGGCCCAGTGCCCTCTCCACAGTGTCTCCATGTACGCGTGTCCCCCTCGTGGAGCTCGAGCGTCTCTGACACATGCTGCCCCTGTGTATCACCTCTCATTGGCGTTGAGTGTGTTTGCTCTTTATCTCTTTTTAAAATACTGAATTTCAAGCATTTTTTGGAAGCGAGGGATGTGTAGCCTTTCCCTGGCCTTGGGTTATGAGGAATGCTTTCCGGTTTGTGGTTTGTCTTTCCAGCATTCTACCCTTGTCTTGTTTTTGTTTTGGCCACAGGCGTTTCATGCTTGGCTTCTGGCTCTGGTGTCCCACTTAGAACAGCAGTCTGTACCCCAAGATTATGCACATATTTACCGAAAGGGCTTTATTTGATACATCAAATCTAGAATCCACCTGGGATTTTCCTATCAAATTAGAGAAATTCTATTTCAAATAAAAACAGAAAAGGAAAACCTATAAGGCTCTGTGAAAATAAGAAGGCAGACACAAATGGCCAGTTATGGCATGATTTCACTTATAGGAAACATCCAGAATAGATTTAACAAAAAACAGTGACAGAAAACAGATTAGGGCTGGCCAGGGCCTGTGGGATAAATGGGGAGTGAGTGCTTTTAGAACAGGGTTTCCTTTTGGGGTGTGAAACTGTCTGAGCCCAGATAGCGGTGATGGATGCACAGCATTGTGAATGTACTTAATGCTCATAAAGTGTACAATTTAAAATGAGAAAACATAAATTTTAAAAAATCGAAACATTTAATTTAAATAATTATTAAGAACTAAACAATAAAGAAAAATCAAATAGAGCAACTAAGAAGGAAACAAACACATTAATGAGAGTAGGGAAGGAAATTTCTGGTGAGGGAGCAGTTTGAATGGGTGGTACAGGAGCTGCTGATGAGAGACATTGCAGAGCCAGCTCTCCCAGGCCAGATGGTTTGGCTTCAGGTGCCTCTTGGTCTCCTGCAGGACCCTCTTCAGGGAATGTGTCTCCCTGCTTGCATGGTGGGGCCTCAGTTGTCTCCTGGTCTCCTGCTGGAGCCTGTGCAGGGGATGGGTCTCCCTGCACGGAGGCTGGGGCCCCAGCTGCCTCCTGGTTTCCTGCAGGAGTTGGTGGTAATGATATTTGTCCGGGATGGATGATGGGTACTGAGGTAGCTCTGAGGCTTGTCCAACAGTCAGTGCAGACGTTCTCCCCACAGCTGCTGATGCAGTCTTGTGTCACAGCTGCTCATCCCTGGCGGTGAGGGATTGGATGTCCCCTTCTACCAGCTCCTCGCTGATCTCCTGCATGGAGCTCTGCAACGGCAGTGACCGGTAGCCGACCCAGAGGCATCCGAGCCCTGCCAGCTGCCCAGCTGTCCTTGTGCTGCTTCTGTCCTCGGGATCTAATTCTCCCAGATCAGGCACATACCTGTGTCTCCACAGAATTCCACCCCGGATGAAAGACATACACCTCAGGCAGAAGGGTGCCACTCTAGCACTCCACATCCCACCCAGCCGACCTTGACCTGGGCTGTGAACATGACCCACCAGGGTCATGTTAGAAGCCCACCAGGCTTCTAACACCTCAGCAACCTGCTCCTGCTCACGGTGGTCCACCCTCATGAAACCGCCCTTCCACACACACACATGGGGAGGGGATGTAGGGCTGCCCAGATGGGACCACAGTGCTGGTCTGGTCTGGATTGGCCTGCCCTAGGACTCCCTGTGTTACCTTTCTGTCCCTCCGGTTAAATGGCCACAATTGTCGGCCATGGGAAAGGAACCAGCATCTGCATTGCAGGTGGTCTTTGGGAGCTTTCCTGGGGCTCTGGTCCCTGACCATCGAGAAGAAGCAACTAAACACTTTGCTCCCACTAGACAAGTGCTAGACAAGTGAGCTGGCTTGGGGGCTGTCTCTAGGATGTGGGTGCCTAGTTACCAGGGTTCCAAGTACTCTTGGGCTCCATGAGGGTACTTCCTGGGGTCAACTTACCTAAGCTCCCTCCTCACACAAGACCTCCCTAAGGGCCCCCGGGGCTGCTGACTGCTCACTCTCCATCTCCACACCACGTCCAGACACAGTCACACCAACACAGTCCACCCCACAGCCTCTGGGGAGGTCTGAACGCAAGCAGGGCCCCAGCTTTGAGGACACAGAGTTGAATGCAGTCCCGCTCCTGCTTCTTGCCAGTGATGTCACCCTGGACAACCACGTGCCTCTCAGGGCCTCCTCAGTGTCCCCATCTGTGCAGTGGGGGTCATTCTAGCGTCTATTCCCTCGGGATGTCATCAGGTGCGATATAAGATATTTTATGTTTTCAAGTATATGTGGAAACCATTCTGGTTGGAACCTGATTTGGCCCGAAATGTATTTGAACCAAAGAAACCTGACTCGTGGCTTGTCAGACATGCATTGTCTGTGTGCTTTAATCATTACCCTAAAGTAAAGAATGTACTCTTTGAAGATAAAAAAGCATCCCTCCCTTCCTTTGATGTCAGCACCCTTTCAAGATAAGACTGAATGCCTCATTTACCCCAGCGCCGAGGCCATGGTGACTTGCTGTCTATGTGCTCATCAATAGCAAAATATCTCCTTGAATCCTTGAGAGAATGTGCACCTGTCATGCTTGATGTGTGTCTCTGTCTTTGGAAACAGGATGTAACTCTGCTGAAAAGCACTCTTCTTCACAGCGCTTTCTTCCCTTGCAAAGATGTGCTCCGGGCTAGAGTCCTCAAATGAAATTGGGCTCAAATAAAACTTTGTGCTACAGAACGATTATTGATTATTTGCGGCACCTTTTCCTGGCAACCACGAAGGGACTTCTGAGACACCCACATGAGACCAGGTGGAGCCTACTTTCAACCAACACTGGTACCACAGGGGACCGTTGCGTTCCACTACCCCTCCTCCCCTCGGCTTCACTGCACTTTTCAGGTGCTTTGGTGAGTTCTCCCGAAATCTGGACCTCCTTATTTAAGTTGACAGTCCTGACTTGTTATTCCAGCTGTTAAAACAGTCTGAAGACTTCAACATCTTAAGGGTGTGTTGGTACTCTTCCTAGGTAAGAGGAACCTGGGGGGGACATTTCCTAGGTGAGGGGAGCCAACAGGGAGACATTTCCTGGGTAAGAGGAACCAAGGGGGAAGTTTGGAGTGAACTGGGTTAGCTGACCTCTTTAATTTGGCTTTCAATTGAAAAAGAGACATGTTGATAAAGTCTGAACAAACTGACAGCAAAATGAGAGACTGAATTTTTTTCGTTCTGAAGAAAAGGGGCACTTGCTCTTTCCAGCCACAAGTTGTTCTCAGGTGACTGAGAACCTGGTGTAAGTGTCTGAGGACAATCTCCATGACATGTGGCAGTCCCATAGGGAACTCAGTCACCATCATTCACTTTAAATAATTAATGTCTTGTCGAGGGGCCCGCACACAAGGATTGTTCATCCAGTGCTCTGCACCCCTACGGTAGTTGTAGACTGCCCGCAGGAGAAGCTAAGACACGTGAGAGAGTGTTCATCACCTTTTAGGAAGTGACACTCACAAGCAGCACAGTTTTGACCAGCTACACTGTCCTTAGAAATTGTTCAGACTTGATATTAAAATGAAACTAAAAGAAAATGAGAAACCACACTTTCAAAGCCAACAATGCCAGATGGGCACCCACCCACTGGAACTCTGGCTGGCTCTGTGTACAATATGTATGGAGCCTTTACTTGCAAGTACTTAACCAAATGGGGATAGCTGTAATTGGCTGAATCTTTGGATCAGGATAACCTGGGATAATTTAAAATTATACTGGCCACTTTGGGGCTCCTTTGAGCTTCCGAAACTTGTCTTTTTGTGCACTAGATTTGAGAACCGTGGAACAGACAGATTAAATGCAATCTTTAATCTCTAAAGAGTTAAGCATGCCACCTTCCAGCACACCTGCTCGAAAACTAAAGGTTGCAGAAGTTGTAAATATTTAAAACAACAGCAAAATCTTGCTACGCTTGTATTGTGTCCTGAGAGCTTGGCTTAGTAACCATCAGGTTGGGCGCCCCAAAATATGGTCAGACAGAATTGCGGGTTGCACCCAATTTGCAGTCAGGTATGGTTGGACAGAAATATGGGTTGAACTCCATTTGTGGCTAGGGTCCTACAAAATGCCACCAGCTTCAAGGGTGTTACATTGGCCATTAGAAGGAATGATCTAATTAGATAAGATTGCTTAAGATGTGCACTTAAAAGCAAAGCCTTCAAAATTCCAAAAGAGCCCTACTGAAAGTTTGGTTGCAAAAAGCTAATAAAAATTAAGCTGTAAAAGCTACCTAAAAGTCTATTAAATTATGGCTTTACAGACACCCCCATAATCGACCTTCAAAGAAGGGCCCAGTATGAGCCCCTCTCAGAGTTAATGAGATCATGAGAGATTTTCTGGGAAACTTAACGTTATTCCCTTAATCAGTCAATGGGAAACTTAAATTAAAAATTAATAGAGTTGTTTAATACTGCCAAAAACACAGTTTGGATCCAACTATTCTTTTTTAAATTAGTGAGTTTTGTATTGTACCTGATTCATAGGAAACATTTAATGAAAACTATTTAAGGTCTCTGCTTGTGTCTGTCTGTGTATCTATGTATGTCTATGTGTACGCGTTATATATATGTGATATTTTTCTACCTCTGGATGATGTAATTTCTAAAAGAGCTCCACTAGTAGGCTTAAAGTAAGCATTTATATAAATTGTTTCTAAATGTAATGGAAACTAACCCAAATGTTTTTCAAGTTAACATGATATCATCTTTAGTAAATGAAAGCTTATTTAAGTTTGTTGGTTTGATGAAAATAAGCATGTTTTCAGTATTCTAAAAATTATATAAAATTCCTAAAAATCTGATATGTCCTGGTATAATTCTAGTCGTTATCTTAAAATGTGGCTTATAAAATAACCAAATTTCCTTGTAATTACATTATCATGTTAAGTCTTTTGCCATTGCCAGATCGTCATTATTTTACTCCAGTGGTTTTACAAATACATTTCATCTTCAGAGAAATTCGCAACAAGGCCTCTGACACTCCCAACATTTGACACACATGGAGAGAAAGCTTCTACAGTACGTTGGTTGTGTGATTTATCCTTTTTTCCTGTGAAAAGTCAGTGTTGGCAGGCTCCGGGCTCCTGTCACTTCAGCAAGTGTGTGAGGACACCCTGAATGCAGTGACCACGGGCCACTGTGACGTGTCACCTGGCCGTCATGTCTTCTTACACTCAGACTCTGTCATTCCACCTATATTGGGGAAGAAGCGAGGCCAGTGCAGAGCCCGAGTGGCAGGCACAGCCTGAGAAGGTGGAGGGACTCTTGTCACACGGTGGCCACCACCGTCTCCCTCAGTGGACAGTCGTTGCCAGGGGCCTGTGTCTCCGTCTTCCATCCCCTGAGCCCCCGCCGGACGTGCAGGCTGCCACTCCATGATGACTTCTGGAGAAGGGGCTCTTGCTAGTACACAGACCCTGACATCAGTGAATAAAAGACACTTGGCCTGCCGTTCTCGTCAGGTCCGCCCCTGACACACTCAGGAGAGTCCTGTCCTGACCACGCTTGTTTCTTGAATATGTGGTTGGCTCACATTTTCAGGAGGTCAGGAAACACCTACTGTGCACTCACTGTGTTCATGTGACAGTCAGACGCTGAGAACCACGCTGCAGGAAGAGTGCTCTGACTTGGCACAGCAGGTGACAGTCTCGTTGAGCACCTGGCACAGGGTAGACACTCAGGCTGCATTTCTGAAGATCCACACTGTTCTCTCACAGATTACGCTCAGGTCCCAGCACCTCCTGACCAGCAGCAGAGTTACTCACACCTTCTGAGGGTCATTCTCCCCGCAGGGGCTGCATGGGAGCTGCTCAGGTGCCTCGGCCTACCGTGCAGCCTGACATTCCCACAGACCACTTCAGATGGCCTTGGCGGCCTTAGCACTGGGGTGGATCTGTGAGGCAGCCATTGTCCTGGGGCCTGTCCTGCCCCGTGGTTGAGCCCCAGGAATGTATCCCCTCCCCAAAGGATCCCACACTTGCCTTTCTCTCTCCCAGGGTGCATCACCCAGCTACCCTCAGACGCTCATGCTGTGGCGACCAAGAAACCCAGCCTTTCTTCCACACAAACCTTGATATTTCACACGGAGCAGCCCAGATTCAGCTTGAGCTGGAGACAGTGCTTGGAGTCCCTCTCGCTGTGCTTTTCTCAGGGGCCACACTGAGGGCATGCTGAGCAGTCAAGTTTAAAAAGAGTAATCCAGAGATTGTGGTCACCTTCTCAAACCAGGAGTCCATTGTCTTGCTAGGGAGGCAAACAGGTGGGATGTAGCTGGTGGGGGAGCTGCCCATGAGGAGCGGAGAGACTTGCTCTTGCTGTCGCTCTGGTAGGGTGGTGCCAGCTGAATTGCCAGAGAAGAGCACCGGAATCTGTGCCCATCAGAAAAATGCCATGTGTGCATCCACCCTCAGAGATGGAAAGTGAACAGGCTCAGGCTTGTGACCCGAAGCTGTTCCTCAGCTGCAGTCATCCACCTTCATTACAGCGAGAGAACACTGAAGATGAAGCAAAGGCCTGATTGAGTCCCTGTTCCTGACCGACTGTACACCAGGAGCTGCCAGGTGCTGGGGATGTGGTGGTGAGAAGCATGCATTCATTCCAGCTGGCGCATTTCGGGGCTGGCTGCCTCTCATGAGTCTGGCCTCAAACTAGGAAATCAAGATGAGGTCACCTGCCCCCAGAGCAGCCGAAGGAGGCCGTGTTCATGAGGGGATTCCTTTGGGCAGATTCAACCCCCCCCCCTGAGCTTCTCAACCTTGCCTGTATGATAGAATCATCTGGGAGGTTACTGATTGATTGTTTTGATGTACCGTATTCAACATTTGGTGGACATTTGGCTGGTTCCACATTTTGGCTATTATGAATAATGCAAGAACTTCATGTATGAGTTTTACTTGGTCCAGCATTTTATTTTTTGGATCATTCGCATACAAGTGTCTGTGTGAACGTGTTCTCAGTGTTCTCGAGTGTATACCTAAGGAGTGAGATCACTGGTGCCTTCATTTAATTTTTTAAGTTTGGACACTTTTACCACGTAATTCATGACACGCTCGGTGACCCTGAGTCCAAGACACCGAGTATTGATTTCCCTGAAGACACCTCGGGCTATTACCTACAGGCTCCTCAGAGGCTCTGCCTGCTTCTCTGAGGTTCTCCCTGGACATCAGGACCCTCCCGGTGCCCCATGCTCATCAGGGTGGCAGATGGGCTTGGGTCTCGCTGATGCTGCACAGCTTCCCGCTGGGTCAGCTCAGGTCCAGAGCTCCTGGAAAAACAGCTCAAATGAGATGCTCCCCCATCAACCTTTGCGAGGTGGGAGCTCCGGTTTCTTGCCTCCGTCCTCTTCCTCCTTCTCTGTGCTGCCTCCACCATGTTGATAGGGACTTCCTTTAAGCCTCAAGAGTGTCAGAATAACTTACATTTTTTCTTGGCCGTCCTTCACACCCAGCATCCATTCCTGTTGGTTTTTCTACCACATTGATATTTTTAAAACATTGACATGTGAGTCACATGATGTAAGACCATTTTAAAGTGTACAATTCAGTGGTTTTAGCGTATTGTCTATGTGGTGCAACCACCCCCATGATCTCATCCCACACATTCCCTTTGGAGAGCTCGTTTTCACCATCATGAGCCCCCGTCCCCGCAGTGGAATGTCACATGATAAAACCAGGGGGGCCATGTGACCACAGAAGCTGCTCTTTCCTCCTGTAGCCGAGTTCTTTATGTTACCTTTTGAAAGAGGGTGGGGGAGGTTTTAAACAGATAGTTCATCGACGAGAAACTGAATCAGATTCTTGGGGGTGGAGTCCTGGCATGGGTAACCCCCCCACGGATCTGAATGTGAGCTGCAGTGAGAACCTGCCAAGAACCAGCCAGAGCTGCTCCAGGAAGAATTATACCCTGGTTGGGCGTGGGGCAAATTCATGATTCTGAGGGTTGGCTGGATATCTGCTGGTCCCCTGCATGCGCCACTGCCCCCACCACCCCAACTCTGCACACAGAAGACACTTGAACCACCAGGGACCCCTCCTGAGAACTGAGGCCAGGACCCTGGCAGTGCCCCTTTCCTCCACCTATCGGCCCTCTTCATAACCCAGATCACCACTCAGATGCTAAGTTTGGTCCCCTGCGTGGAAGTCCTCAGTGGCTCCCCATGGCCTGTAGGAGGGTGAGGCCCCTGGCAGACCTGAGCACCCACCTTGCATTTCAGCCTCAACCCCTACCTGCCCCATCCACTCCTCCCTCACCCGCCGCACTCGTCCATTCCAGCCAAGGTTCCCTCTGGCCCTCTATGACTTTGCTCCTCCCTCTGCTGGGTCCCCATCTTACCAAGCTCAACCCTAATGTCCTGGCTTCTTGGTCTGCCCCCTACTACTGGACAGTGGTCATTCCCTCCCCCTGGGCACAGCACACCTTTGTGGTCTAGCCTGGCCCTGCACTCCCTGGAATAGATCCTTTCCCTGTCTTCTCACCTCCTAGAGAGACTCAGGTGTAGGGGCCACAGCAGGTTCCTCGGGGTCCCCAGCACCTGGCACAAGGTCCAGCACCGCCCGAGTGACAGTGACTGTGAATGAGTGGCGGGAAAGGGAGGTCGGGCTCTGGAGGCCTTTGTAACTTTTGAGATTTTGGGGGAAATCAAGAGTCCCCGTAGATGTCCTAGCTCCAAGGGGGTCTCTGAAGGAATGAGGGGGGGCGTAGTCTGAAGACCCCAGATGGGAAAGCATTCACAGAGTCCAGAACTTTCTTGGGCTCAGGGTGGTGAGAAAGCTTCAGCGCCATTGTCACTCCCTTCAATCACCAGGTCTGCTTTTCCTGCGGACAAGGGTGAGGCGGGTGAGGATGGAGGTTGGGGGGTTCAGTGCAGGCTCAGGCCTTCAGCGCTGCCCTGCTCACACCAGCCATCCGTGGGAAATGTCAGAGAGGGGCAGTGAAGGGTGTCCAAGGTCCAAGACCTCTGTCCTGCCTGGGCATCCCAAGTGCCTGCCTGCCAAAAGGGCAGGAACCAAATGCCAGAGCCCTTGTGGGAGGGACGCTGGGCATGGAGCCCTCCCTCGTGCCCCTAGAGTATCTTGTTGGGAGGCATCAGCTCCTGGGCTTCTAGCACCAAGGACCTTCCTGGGGGTGTGACATCCACAGCAGGGCTCCAGGCTTGTGCCAGAAGCCCTGTGGCCCGGGATCCAGCCCCTGATCCTCCCCCTGCCACCAGCAAGGCCCTGTCCTGCTCCGCAGGCCCCCTAACCCCCAGGCCCACCTCTGCCAGAGGTTTAGGAGGAATGGTGGGCACAGTAGACAGTCTCCAAGATGGCAGCAGTGACCTTGGCCTCTTGGTTTCACACCCTTGTGTGTTCTGCTTCTGTGTCAAATCAGAGCAGGGCTGTATGGTGACAGAGTATGGTGGAGGCAGAGGGGTGTGAATTCTGAGGTTCGGGGCCAAAAAACCATTTTGGCTCCTATACTGGCCCTTGAATCACTTGCCGTGGGGGAATCCGGGCACCGTATTGTGAGGACACTCAAGCAGCCCCATGGGGAGACCCATGTGGAGAGGAACAGACTCCCTGCAAACAGCTGAGCCCAACTTGCCAGCCCTGTGAATAAACCACCTGGGAAGTAGATCCTGCAGTCCCAGCCAGGACTTCAGATGATCGCAGCATCCTGAGGGACCCTGAGCCAGCTGCTCAAACTGCTCCTGAATTCCTGACCCACAGAAACCGTGACAGGTATACAATCAATTTAATCCATTGCATTTGGGACAACTTGTTACCCTGCATCAGGTAACTAATACAGCCCCTCTCGCTCTGGGGATGTGTCCTCTCTCAGATGCTGGGTGTGGACGGGAAGGTTGTTCTGCCTTCCTCCCAGCCCCTGGCCATGTTCCTCGACCATGGAATGGAGAAGGAAAGAGATGAGATGTGGTCCTGGAGCAGCACAAAATCAGATGCCCTCAGCCAACATGATATTTTTCTCCGTTTTAATTAATACTTTACAAAGTACAAAATACATTGTCTTTTTGGAGAAACAGTTGGTATTTGTTTCTCTCCATCACACAGTACATGAATCTTGAGGGTTTCATGTTTCTTCAAGAAAGAAAGAAATCGTGAGTGTCCCCACCAGGGTGTAAGGCTGCCCACTTCTCCCCTCTCCAGACCTTGGGACAGATGTAAGTGCCACTGCTACTGCTGGTGACCTAGGGCAGGCCAGGTGAGGGCCAGACCCCCGAAGATGAGGTCCTGGGCAGCGTAAGGCTCCGCAGAATCCCACTATACCCCCAACTTCCCCTCACCCCATCTCAGGGTAACAGAAATGATCTTGGCATAGAGCAGGATCTTTTGTTTGTTACCCCCTGACCCCAGTTTTGGTGCCAACCCTGCTCAGTTCTTCCCTGGACCATTTCCTGAATAGCTAAACTGAGGCAGGGGACAGGGACACTCACTGGGCTTGGCCTGTGACTTGGGACATGAATTTGGCCTATTTTTCAAACCCCCTTCCCACCCCTTCTCCAACTTGCTGGACCCTCTCCAGGGACGATCCCCAGTAGGCGAGGGGGCACCAGCACCCAAAACCTCTCCCTGTGAACAGTATCCTCAGGACTGGACGCTTCTGAAGAGCCGGCTCAGCAGGTCTTGCCCCTTTGGGCTGCATGGACTGCCAGGCCTCGCGCTGCACAGCAGAGCCCCTGCTGGGGACACCTCTGCCCCCTCCACAGAGCAGATTTACACAGTCAAGTAGGCTGGGGCAGTCCTGCATGCAAGGCCTGCCACACCACCATCAACTCCATATGTGGCCCCCTGGTAAGAGTGCTACCGAGACCTCAAAATACTGGATGAGTCAGTCCCTCAGCTAGGATTTGGGCTCTGCACACGTGTGCTCACACACACACTAATGTGGATGACATGGCACATGCTCACACCTAACATGTGTGTGTTAACACACGTGTGGCTGTCCACAGAACACTGTCCTGACCCGAGGGCAGGGGCCACCTGCACTCCTGACTCTCTCAGCCTCCCACCCTCTTGAAGCAAGAGCCACAAACTCCCTCATCACCAGGCTGCCCACAGACGCCAGGGGCCGGGCCGCAGGCTCCTACCTCCACTCCAGCCACTCCTGGTGCCGCCTGCCTCAAGGCCAGAGGCTGCCTCAGCCACCAGCCCCTGCCTTTACCTTCCCAAGAGAGCAGGCTTCATAGGAGGGGTGGACATCAAAGCTGAAAATATGGAAAGGGGATGAGAGACAGGTAAGCTTGTCCTTTTGCTGCCTCTAATTTGAAAATGAAAGAAAGAAAAGAACCAGATGAGCTCTGAGAGGTAGGAAGAGGTCTCTCTTTCAGCAGGGCTCCACTCCCCTCAGGACAGCCCCGCCACTCTTCCCAAGCCTGCCCTCTGCTGGGCCGATCACCATCCACCACCCTGGTTTCTCCCCTCCCAGGAGGCCTCTGTGAATGGAGGGCTGCTGTCCCTCCCTCAGCACAGTATCCAGGAACCTGAAAGGCCAAAGCTCATGTCTTTCCACTGCTGGGAGACTCCATCATCCTCCCCCAGGTTACACTCACGAAGCCACACCTACTTCATTTCTCCATGGATGTGACAGCAGTGGCTGGCTGCTCCCCGCCCTGGCATACAGTAGGCACAGATATATTGGGGGTATTTTCTTCCTACCCCTGCCCAGTGTCCACTCAGAGAGTGGCATCAAAAATTCCTCAGTCACGGGGCTGGAGTGCTCCGCTCTCATGTGGGTGCTCCCCAAGTCTCCTCTCTTCGCTGGGGCCGGCAAGGGCCCTAGTTGTCCCCACCTCCAGATCCAGAGGCTCAGATAGGCGGCCCAGGGTGGCCGTGGGACTCCTATACTTCTTCCAGGGAAATGCTGCCAGTTGGGTGGGCCAGTTCATCTTTGATTATCAGGCAAATGGTGCCTTGGCTTGGGGTGGGAGCCTGGCCCTTCCTATCTCCCCAGAGCCTTCTCTCCTGACCTCCATGGCCTCCTCTGTCCTCTCAGAGGGGACAAGCCCCACAAGACCAGTCATCTTCTTCTGGACACTACACTGGTCCCCGAGGCCGTGTTGCCTGGTGTGGGAGGCCACAGTGGGCAGCTCTGGGTCACCAGGCTCCCTCCTTCTCAAGGGGCCTGTGGCCTAGAGTTGGTGGGAGGGGGAGAATGCTGGTTCTTGAGGGGCTCTGGACCCCCTGAATCTTGGGGAGGAGAGTTCTACATGCCTCTCCAGCTCAGATGTGTGCCCTGGGCTGAGGACAGTGGCATGGGCAACACCTGCTTGGCGGCTTTGGAGAGCCCCGTGGAGTAAGGAGGTGCAGAGGTGGCACTGCCCGTCTCTAATGGATTAGCGTTGGGGGCTGAGGGAGAAAGGGGTTTCTTGGGAACCAGGGGAGGCCATGCTGACGGTTGAGCCAGAGCACATTTTTCTAATTGGGGGTGAGGGACAAGGGGTGGTCAGGGCTCCCTCGTCCCTCACTCTCCCCTCCTTGAGCTCTTATCACTCTGGAATGTACAGGGATGGTGCAGGGACGAGTGAGGCGTGAGGGTTGTGCAGAGGGTCTGAGCTTTCTTCACCAGGGAGAAGCACAGAGGCAAAGACACACCCGGGAGCCCAGGTGGGGGCTCCAGTCACTGGCCCACCCCGCCTCTCGGCAGCCGGACACAGGAACACCATTGCCCTCCCATGCACGTGTCTGTCCAGCCATGGCCCAGAGATGCTCAACACCAACAGGACACACTCCTCAGGCCTCCCTGAGCCATTGGCTGCCCTCACTGCCTTTGCCTTCAGCCAGTAGGAAATGTGGCCATGGGCCCTTCCACTGGGGAGTGAGGGCAAAGGTCATGCATGATGGCGGTGCCCAGGAGAACTGAGGCATGAAGTAGAGAATGGCACTGGCAGTCCTGGCATTTTGCTGATGTGGGATTTCCACCCCTGCGCAGATGGCTGAGCTTGCCAGATGCAGGTCCCCTTGTCAGCCCAGCAGAGTGAAGGAGAACAGCCTCAGATCACTGATGGTCCAGCTCAGGGCTGCCCCAGGTGTCCTGCACCAAGCACAGAGCAGAAGGGACTGGGGACCTCCCTAACCACCACCCAGATGAGAAATCTCCGGGAAAACCTTGGCCCTGAGTCTCAGAACTCCCTGGTCCCATGAATGGCCCAGAGTAGAGTTCACAGGGCTGTGGGGAGGACAGGATAGGGGCTCAAGGTGGGCGCTGGTATTTTAGATGAGTGGGAAGGCATGAATTTTACCACATTTTATCCTTAGGAGAGTTGGAGGAGCAGGTGCAGTCGTGTCTACATATCTGCCCTCCCTGCGTTGATTCTACTCATCTTGACAACTACCGCTGCACTGCCTGCTCCACGTGCACTGATCTCATTCAACGGCACAGAATCCCCACCCTGGGAGCAGCATTGTCCCCATGTCATATGGGGAATTGGAGGTGCAAAAAGTGTCACCAATGCCCTCCTTCAGCTAGCAAGTACACCTGGTGTGGAACTGACGGTAAGGAAAAGTGTTCCTGGAGTTTCTACCTGCTGAGTTTGGCCGGGTTCTCACACTGCCCTGGGCGGCACCGTGTCTCCCGAGTTTTGGGAAATGTGTGGAGGCTCTTTGGGCTGTTCCAGTGAACGGGGGAGACCACTGTCATTTAAGGAGGCAGAACATGCCACAGACTGAAGAATTGTCGCCACCCCCAACCCACACCCAGGGTGCCCAGGTAAGAACCCCTGGGAAAACTGGGGAAGGACATTCTAGCTCTGGCCTCGCTTGGTCACTGGGGATAAAGAAGGTGCTCCTAATCAGCACAGGGGGCTGGTCCCTGAGGGCATGGGCACTCTGCACTTGGAGCATATTAATAAAGACTTTGAAACACTTAGAACCCCAGGGTGTTCTGATCCTTTCACCTTCTGTAAGGAAGGATTCCCTTGGCCTTGGAGCTGGGTTGAAGGCCACAGGGCCAGGGGCCTTGTGTGACCTTGAGGGAGACTCTTGTCAAGGGCAGCCCTGGGAAGTTTCCTTGAGCCCCACTGACCCCACTGTGCTCCTCAGCATCTCTCAGACATAGCCCTGCCCCTTGGCCAACCCTTGGTTCCTTTGCTGGGACTCCCTCCCAGGCCCCTGCTCTACTTTGCCCCAGCCCCTGTCCAGCCTCCCACCACCACTCTCCAACTGAGCTACCAACCCTCCTCGGTCCTGCCCACCTGTGACCAAGATCACAAACTAGGTCCTGCTGGTCAGTCAGAGGCCACCACTCAGCTGGGTTTCACCCTGATGGGGGCCACCTGCAGCAGGAGCCCCACACTGGTGGGGCCTGATGGACACCTGAAAGGCTCTGGGGAAGGAGAACCTGGGCCAAGCAGGGTCAGGGCTGCCTGCACTGCCCACTGTTCTCCCTCCAGCCCTCCTGGGGCCAGGAGGGATAGGGGTGCACAATCTCATCTCTCCACCTTTTGTTGTGACTCACAATTGCTGCTGGTTTTCTCCTGGTGAAGTGAATGTGCTTTTAAAAAATGTGAGAAATTGAGAAAGGTGTAAAGAAGAAATTAATAATCGCTGCTAATCCCTGCCCGTGTAACTGGGCAAAGGCTCCTTCTGCTTGCTGCAACCTTGAAGCCAATCAATCACAAGATGAGTCGGTGGTGAGGAAAGGGAATTACTCGATTAGCTAGCAAAGTTGGAAGATGATGGACTCATGTCCCAGAGACCATCTTAAACAAGCACATAATCTGAGGCAGTTCTGTAGGGACTAGTGGGCTGTGAAGGGGGCTCAGGAACATTGACCATCTGGCATCGGAGACTGGAGACATCACACCAGGTCTTTCAGTTGTCATCGATGATGGATGCCGGTATAGATGATCTTCCTGAGGAGGTCGTCATGTTCCTAAGAAATTCAAAAGAATAAAGTTATCATCTATCACTCTTGGGATGTACGTGTGTCAGCCAGGATTATTTCCCAGACCTGTTTATCTCCTAGGCTAAGTGCAAGGTAAAACACACAGAGCTTGAGTGAGCTAGTCAGAGGTTACTCTAAGTTACAACACGGCTTCCCTCGAGTCAACTTGCTCTAGGCCAGTATCACCCACGGGTAACATTTGGCAAATTTTCTCCCAGGCCCTGCTGCATTTGTGCTTTCACTTCTTGTTTTCCTCATTCACATTAATTCGTAAGCATTTTCTGAAGTCAGCACAAATATTTTTCCAGCTGTATTGAGGTACGATTAACAAAGAAAAGTTGTATATATTGAAGGTGTACAATGTGATGATTTCATGTATGTGCACATTGTGAAATGAATACCACAATCAAGCTAATGAAGAGTTCCGTCACCTCCTGTAATAACTCCCCCTTTTTTTAATGCTGAGAACTCTTAAGATCAATTCTCTTGTGTATACAATGCATTATTATTAACTCTGGTCACCTCGTTCTATATTAGATCTTGAAAACATCCTCATGTTATAACTGAAAGTTTGTACCCTTTGACCAACATCTCTCATTCCCCTCGCACCCACCAACCTCCATCCCTTGTAGGCACATTCCACTCTCTGTTTCCACGAGTTTGACGTTTTTAGATTCCACGTGTAAATGAGATCATGTAGTGATTGTCTTTCAGTGTCTGGCTTATTATGCTTAGCATAATGTCCTCCAAGTTCAACTGTGTTGTCAGAAAAGGCAGGATTTCTCTCATATTTAAAGCTGGATAATATTTAATTGTAGATACATGCAATGTTTCTTAATCTAATCATCCATCAACAGACACTTAAGTTGTGTCCATATCTTGGCTATTGTTGTCACCAACTAACTGCCCCGAGTAATTCAAAGGCAATTTCGAAAGCACTTAACTGTTTCTTTTTTGTTGTTTTGGTGAGGAAGATTAGCCCTTACTTAGCATCTGTTGCCAATCTTCCTCTTTATGCTGAGGAAGATTTGCCTTGAGCTAACATCTGTGCCCATCTTCCTCCGTTTGATATGCGGGACGCCTGTCATGGCATGGCTTGATGAGCGGTGCATAGTTTGGCACCATGGATCCGAACCTGCGAACCACAGGCTGTTGAAGCGGTGCGCCCAAACCCAACCACTACGCCACCAGGCCGGCCCCTTAACTCTTTCTCAAAGTTGTTTCTCTGTTACTTTAAGAGACGCAATCACCAACCACCCTGAACCAGTCCAAACCGCACTGCAAAAGCAACGCCTGCACAGATGGGCCAAGAAGTCTCCAAAGTTACTTTTGCTTCATTTTAATGTTAAGATCTCCACCCCAGGAGGAGCTTAAGCCTTATTAGCATAACATGAAAGGTAGGGGAAAGCACGTTTTCAAACTACGCCTGGGCTGGCTTATACCCACCTCTATACGTGATGACGAAACTTTCCTTTTGAATATTTATTCCCTACCAAAAATAAAAGGCACTTGTTTTCCCTTGCTGAGAGGGCCACAGCTTTGGAAGTGATTCCCTATGGTCCCCTTATTTGCGGCAAATGAATTGTACTTTGTGTGAGAACAACTTCTAGTAAAGGCTTTGATTTCAACTCACCAAATAGGGAACTCATTTTGGTTCGGTAACATTGTGACAAGTGCTGCAGTGAATATGGGAGGGCAGATATCACTTGAAGATACTGATTTCATTTCCTTTGGAACTATACCCCGTAGTGGGATTGCTGCATCATATGAGAGTTCCATTTGTAATCTTTTGAGAAAACTCTGATCTTTAATCTTTGAGAAAACACTGTTTTCCATACCGGCTGTACCAACAAAAATCAATTCCAGGTGGATTTTAAATCTAAACGGGGGTTTTTACAACAACTTCTCTAGTAAGTACCTTAGAAAAACAGTTTCAAGATCTTGGGGCAGCCAAAGATTTCGCAGAACACAAAGAACAGTAAACATAAGGAACCAAAAGATAAACAGGAAATTATTAAAAATGAGAACTGTCAGTGAAAAGAAACTTTTAAGAGAGGAAAAAGGGCAGGCACAAAGGGGATAAACACTTGCCATGTATTTATCTGACACAAGACTCTCATATAGGATATTTGACTAACTGGCATAAATTTATAAAAATATTACAGACAATCCACGAGAATAAAAGGGGAGATTTCACTAGGCACTTCAAAAAAAAGATAACCAAATGGGAACAATGAAATGGAAAAGGGCTCCACGTAATTACTCAGGAGGAAAATGCAAATTAAAACCACAATGAGCTACCACTACACATACACCACCACGGTTAAAATCAAACCTCTGACGGCACCAAGGGTTGGTGGAGATGCGGAGCAACTGGAACTTTTATACACAGCTGGGAGTGCAAACTATTTAATCTGCTTTGATACTCTTTGATAGTATCTCCTAAAGGTGGATGTACACATACTCCATGACCCAACAATTCCACGCTTAGGTATATACCCAACACAGATATGTTCATATGTTCACCAAAAGATGTACAAGATGTCCAGAGCAGCATTTTTTGGCATATCATCAAATTGTAGACAACCCATTCCGCATCAGTAGTGGAATGGATAAATAAAATGGGTTATATGTTTTATAGTGGAATACTATACAGAAATAAAAATTAACTACAGCCACATTCAAGAATATTGATGAATCTTACAAGCAAAATGAAAGAAGCCAGACACCAAAGAAGACACTCTGTATGATTCCATTTAAATCAAGTTCAAAGACAAGAAAAACAAATTCAGAAGTTAGAATATTGGCCCTCTCTCTCTTGGGAGAGAGAGGGAAGTGACCTGGGAGGGGCACATAAGAGGGCCGTTGGAGGGCTAGTCATATTCTATTTTTTTGTGGGTACTGGTTAGCGGTTTTGTTCCCTTTGGATAACTCACGGATCAATGCAAGTATGAATTCTGTACTTGCTGGTATGTATGCTATGCTCCAGTACATTAGTTCTCAGTACACGATGGTGACTCACGGTTACGTTCGTTACCATCACCACCATCTTTATTGTGTTGAGTCTGCTAGAAAAACCAGCACATTAATAATGTAGAGGATGTTGGATTAACTTGGCAGGCTGCGGCCTGGCTCCAGAGCACAGGTAGGGGGTGAGGCCTGTTTCCAGGACCCCAGGCTCAGGATTGGGGAGCTTGGAAGTAGGAGGGGAGGGAAGAACACCCACATGATGAGCATCTTGAAAACCAAATGACCTTGAAGTTCATTGTGAAGCTGAAGGGCAGCAGGGCTGATGCCACTTTTCCTCGAGGTTACTGGTCTAGCCCAGGGCTTTCTATACCATTTTCCTCAAAGCTGGAATAAAGGGATGTCTGTAATAAGGGCTTTAGGGAGAAAAATGCAAAAAGCTGATAGAACTGAGCCCAGATGTCTCTCAAATGACTAACATCGGAGCAGATGTGCATAGCTCAAGGAATATGGACTGTGAAGTTGGATGAAATAGGGAAAGAGAGATCAAATGGTTGAGGGAGCTGTGGGAGGCAAACAGCCATGTGTCCCCACACTTGGGTTCACCCTCCCATCTGATCAGCATAGGAAGCTGACACTAATAGGAAACGTCCTGTAAGATTTCCATAGGAGCTGCCGTGGCCCTAAGATCCTGAAGAGGAGGGGCAGTTAATGGGCCCTTTGAGAGGAGAACTCCAAAAGAAATTGGATACCTCTCAGAACTGGACATGCCCCCAATCCAGATCAAGGAAGGTGTGAGCAAGCAAGAGGAGAGGATGGAGCAAATGTGCATGGAGCTCACAGTGATGATCAAGTGGATCTAGACCCCATTACTTTAGAGGTGTCCATGTGTGCTTTATTTATCCTGGCCTCATAGGTATCCATCGATCCATCTATCCATCCATCCATCATGCATCCATCCATGATCCATTCATCCACCATTCATTCATCCATTCATCTATCCCTCATTCATCCATCCAACGGTAAACCACACATCCACCCACCCATCCATCCATCCATTCACCCATCCACTCACTATCCTTGCATCAACTACCCTTTCATCCAACCATTCATCATCCATCCATCCAGCATCCATCCGACCATTCATTTAATTGAGGAACATGGGATGAAAATTATTATGATAATGTGTCCAGACCTTCCTTTGTCCTGACAGGGTTGAAGGCCTCAGGTCCTCTAACCATTACTATTGCCAAACCGTTTCCCCTGAAATCAAGTACAGTTTCATTCTGATGATGAGCACACATTGCATGATATTCCCCAGGTTTTGGGTGTGACCAACCACCAGGATCTGGTTTCCCAGCACCAGCTCCCACCTCACTCCTGGGTCTGCTGGGAATCACTTTCTTTGAGAGGCTGAGGACAACTCTCAGAACTGAATGAGACCAGTTTTTTCAGGGGTAGGGGAGATGGAGGACCTAGACATGGGCATTTAAGAAGGAAAAGGCAAAGAGACGGGAACTTGGGTCCTCAGGCCCGGGTGGACAAGACTGAGGCCGGCATGTTGACCAGCTCCGAGAGAGGGACAGTGGGCATAGGGAGGCAAATGGGCAGACAGGGGGCAGGAACCTTGCACTGTACAGTTGGGGATGCCTGGAGCCCAGTACTGAGTGTCAGGGATGTCCAGGTCACATGAGTACCAACAAGAGGCACAGAGGGCTCACAAAGAGGTGAGGCTGTGACGGTCCCTGTGGGAGGGTAGTGACTAGGGACTGGGTGGCACCTAGACATTTGCAGACCTCAAATATTGTTCCAACAGCACCATGGATTTTTGAAGTTGATAACACGTTTTGTAACAATGTGTTTGATTTTTAATGGCAACCCCAGCGCAGTAGTCTTGCAAAATATAAACACATAATAGGGACAACAGTCCTCACATTTATAGATGGGCTTATAATATGTAAAGTTTCTTCCAAAACATGACTTTAGCCTCTGAGGGAACTATGTCTTAGAAAAGCTACCTGACTTGCCTATAACTTCACCAGGAGTAAGGGGTTAGCAGTGACCCATTGTGGATGGAAATCTGTCCAAGGCCTCACTGAGTTCCCCTCTCCCATGCTGGGCAGGAAGATGTCCCGCTCTGCCTGGGAGACACCATCAAAGACACAAGAGAGCAAATTCTGGCCCAAGTCCAGCTGGGGTTCTGAACAACAGGACTGAGACCCTAACCCAGTGCAGGTGGCTGACCTGGGACACACACGTGCCCACTGCCCAGCCCACCCAGAGACTCTCAAATGACCTTCACAGTGTGGTTAGGAATAAACTGGGTCCCTCAGCTCACAGCACGAAGAGCAGACTCAGTCCAGCAGTCACAAGGGACAGCTGCAGGGCTGGGTGGGGGACCCTACACCTCCTCCCTGCTCACCTGTCTGGCCCTGGGCTGACCTGGAGACAGGATCCTGCCCCTCCCTCATCTTCATAAAGGCCCCTCATTTTGACTTGTAGGTGGTGATTAAATCATTTTTGGGGGGGATCCTGTGAATTTATGTTCTTAATTTTGCATAATTAGCCATCATTACTCTTGGGTTTGATTTCTTCTGAGAAAGCTTATCTGGAAGGGAGAATGTTATCAGAATGGGAAGCAGTACATCTCTGCATTAAGAGCTAGCAAGATAAAGCAATGGCTTCCTCGTATGTACCCCCTACTCCCATGGTCTTTGCTGCCCCAGCCCCAGGGATCCTGGACCAGCCCTGGTCACTCCAAGCTCCCCTGAGAGAGCTGGTCCTAGTCCAGGCTCCAGCTCCAGCCTTGGAGCTGATGTCGCCACCCCGCCCTTTCCTACCAGACCTCTTGAACTACAAGCAAAGTGTCCAGCCTGCTCTAAATGCCCCCACCAGGATGTCCATGGCTCCCATTGCAGCCCCCTCACCCCTTGCAGGCTGAATTGATCTCCTTTCCCTCAAATGTACCCTGGCTCCTGTGTTCTGTACTCCCATCAGTGCCCTCAGTGACCCTGGGGGGGGGACCACATTGACCTTCATGTCTGCTACCCATACCACCAGGTCTGCTGGCCCCACACACGCCCCTAATCCACCTCCTCCCTCTATTACTGCTGCTCTTCCCCCGTTCCAGACTTGTGAGTACTGGGGTGACTGCACTGACTGACACACCCTGAGTGGTCTCTGCTTTCCCTGCCCCTCGTTCCTACTCCATTCTGCTCCCAGAACTTTCTACCAAATGCAAATGGCATCATCTTGCTCCTGTGCATGTGTGGGTGCATTTGTGTGTTTGTGTGCATGTGGGTATGCCTGTGTACACATGTCTTTCTGTGCATATGTTTCTTTCTATTTGTATGCAGCATGTGTACACGTGCATATGTCTTTTGTGCCTACACATATCCACGTGTATGTGCATAGACGCATGTGTGCATGTGTGTTTTCTGAGTGTGTGCATATGCAGAGTTGTGTATGTGTCTCTGTGTGTGCATATTGTGCTGCATATGTGTCTGTGTGTGAGTGCATGTGTATGTGTGTGTGCTAGTGCATGGCAGGGGGAAGGTTCCAGAACATTCCCACTGCTACCAAGTTCTTGCTCCAAGGGGTGGGTGAATCCAACTTTACCAGGCCCCATAACCTTCTGTGAACCCTCTAACCCCAACCATGCTGCACCCCTACTGGGGTGCATCACGCATATGGTAATCACAAAGCTCAGGGCTCTCTTTTATGAGACTTCTTCCAGCTGCTCCTGAGGAGGGTCAGCCACCCTGTTGTGTTCCCCTTTCATGGCTCCTCACACACCAATGACTCCATCCATGGCTGCTGTAGGCAGGAAGGTATATTTGCATTCTGTGTGCACTGCCCTATCCAGAGGCCCTTGGAATTGTTCATGTCAGAGAGACGGATCCTCACTGATTCTCTAACAACACTACATGCAATGCCCTTCCCATCCAGTCAAGGGCCAGAACCTCTGAATATGTTAGGTTTCAAGGCAAAGAGACATGAAAGTTCTCATGGATTAAGGGGCTGGTCAGCTCACCTTGAGATGGGAGACATCCTCGATTGTCCAGGTGGGCCCGGAGTAATCATATTTCTTACAAGTGGAAGAGGGAGTCAGGAGGGTCAGAGGAGAGAAGACGTGAGGACGGAGGCAGAGTCAGAGTGATGTGATGTGAGGAGAACTGTGCTGGACACTGCCGGCCTTGAAGTTGAAGGAAGAGCCCAGGAGCTAAGGGATGCAGTGACCTCTAGAGGCTGGAAAAGGTGAGAAAATGGATCCTCCCCAGAGCCTCCAGAGGGAACCTGCATGAATTAGAAAAACAACACTGGTCTGTTGAAATTGGTGATTTGAGCAGCACCACTTCAGCTGAGTCAAGAAGGCGTCCCGTTGTCCAGCAGACAACGAGGCAGGGGTGGTCTGCACAGAAAAGGTACAGGAGGTGTGTCTATGTGAAGATACCTGGCCCAGCCCCTGCAGGACCACAGGCAGTAGTTGTTCTCCAGTCTTCAAGTGGGCGTTTCAATGGGTTGTGATTCAGCCTGAGGTGGAGAGCACTACCCCTGGGCATGAGATTGGCTTGTGTGAGTGTGTGTGTGTGTGTGTAAGTTTCTTAGGACTGTTGTAACAAATCACCACAATGTTGGTGGTTTAAAATAACAGAAACATTCTCTCACGGTTCTGAGACCAGGTGTCTGAAATCAAGGTGTTGTCAGGGAGCTGTGTTAACACAGCACACATCCCAATGAGTGATACCTGTGGCCTCAGCCCCATGTCTGAAGGCCCAGGGTGGCCTAATGACTGAGCTCTTCCTAGGGTGGGGCTGGGTTGTCCCACGGCCCCCTGCTTCCTGCACATTCTCCAGGCCGATTTTCCAGATATTTGTGAATTCTGTGAACTACAGGATCATCTCCTTGTAGTTTATTTCTGCTTAAATTAGCTAGAGTTTCCTCTGGTATTTGTAGTCAATTACCCTCATTGGTCCAGATGCTCATAAAGAAAAAATTCACCCCTGTGACCCTTGCACTTTGAGATCGATGGCAAAACTAGCTTTCCAGTGTCCTTGGACTGGGTCTGCCAGACAGTAGGACAATGAAACGTACAGCTTGTGAAGGGAAATAGAAAACTCCTAGAAGGTGCATTGAGAGCCTACAAAACTTGTGTGATCCAAAGAATTGCGACAGGGACTCAGACAAGTCCATGAATGAGCATGTTCATTGCAGCATTATTCACAATAGCCAAAGGGTGGGAACAACCCAACTGTCCACCAACGGAAGAATGGATAACCAAAGGTGGTCTCTCCAAGCAATAGAATATCATTCAGCCATAAAGAGGAATGAAGTTCTGACACACACTTATAACATGGATGAACCTTGACAACATCATGCTAGGTATTTTCATATTGTAGGATTCCATTTATAAGAAATGTCCAGAGTCAGCAAATCCATAGAGATAGGGAGTAGATTAGTGTTTGTCAGGGGGTGGGGAAGGGAGGGAGGAGTGAGAAGTGACCGCTAATAGGCATGAGGAAGCTTTATAGGATGATGAAAGTATTCTGGATTAAGACAGTGGGTGGAGGAGGTGTGGCCGGGGGCTGTGCATCTCAGAAGGGGCAGTGGAGGAGTTGAGTGGACTTTCTGAACTTGATGTGGAGCAAAAGTGCAGTGATCAGCGACCTTAGCTGGCCTAGTGGCCTTTGCAACCCCCATCTATGGCTGGGACCTCTCAAGGTTGACCCCAGCAAGGTTAGGGTTGAGGTCAGTGAGCCCCCACAGGGCCAGCTTCTTGGCTGTGGGTCATTTCCTTCTGTTGAGTTGGATGGCAGGGCCTTTGAAGTGCTGGGCAGACTCAAACTGAGTTCCTCTGGGAGGAGACCAGCGTGACTCCTGCTCCAGATGGTTCTTCCCAACACTTTCGTAACTAGACTTCAGTGGGCAGGCAGCTCGTATGTGCAGACCAGTTGCTCCTAGGCATAGTGACCATGAGTGGACATGCACCGCCCTCTTGACCAGCGTGTGAGCAGGAGGAAGTCTGGCATCACCTATCCGGGGAACGACTGAGATGAGGGGGTCTCAGGGTGAGTAGCATTGAGAAGGGACAGCTGAGGGGAGGCAGTGACAGTCAGATTGGCCCCAGGACCAGCTGCAGCAGGTCGGGGCTGTGGTTTGACCACTGACCTCCCTCTTCTGAGTGTCCCCTCAGGAGGGACATTTCCTGGACCCGGAGAATCTGCTCCCCAAAGGTGAGCAGGGGCATTTACCTGCACACATGACACGGCAGATGGGCTGTGTTGTCCTCACAGAGCACCGCTCAGAGCCTCTTCACAAGAGAGCTCGCCACTGAGCTGCAAGACCAGCAGCAGGCTGAAGGCCACCAGTGGCAGTGCCCCAGGATGGAGCACATGGGGAGATTTGGGGAGGAGGGCGCTGGGCTGGCCTTTCCACTCTGCAGGCTCCTCCAGGGGCAGCCATGGCCCCCACCTCCCTGCTGGGCCAGTGAGGCTCCTGGGAGGGTCTCCTGCCTCTTTGGGCTTCCTTCTCCTTCATATCAGGCCTCAGCCCCCACACCCCTCTCGCTCTCCTACACAGCTCAGCAGCCACTTTCCAAATGACCCAACTGAGTAAGAAACCAAAAAAAGGCGCCAGGGGTAGAAAGGGAGAAATAGAAATGTTGTGTCTGCAGGAAAGATGAACTCTACATAGTCAAACCCCTTGGGGTCCCAGTGTCTCCATGATGAGCTCTCTGGATGTCATGTGTGTTCCTGGAAAAAAGGCTTTGCTGTATTGCATGTGTAGGGAGTAACTTGTTCTTGCAGACATAGCGTGAATGTTCCAGTGTGAGAATGAAGAGTGCGGCCAAATGGGGCGGCCACAGAGCCTTCGGCCCCAGGATTTCAAAAGGCAAGCATATGCTTTGGTTCGTACTTTTTGAAGCTGAGGGCCAAGTTGTCACTGCTAGAAAAAGCCCCACCCCAAAACTTGAGAGTATGGGCGTTGACACCAAGTAGGTCAAGAAAGGATCGGATGCCCATAGACAGCACGTGCTAGCAGTGTGTCCTGCCCAACCAGCAGGCTCAGAACCCCACATCTTGGCATCTGGGTCCTCAGCCACTGGCAGCAAGTCTGGTATTTCTCAGGCCTGGCACTCGATCAAGGCCCTGCAAAGATGAGACCCTCAGATATGGAAACCCGTGAACACAATTCCTACAGGGTTATTTTGTCATATTGTTTTAATAATGCGGCACATTAGCACCAAAAGTCTGTCTTATTTAAGGACATTTGGGGACATATATTCTAAAGACTCAATCCATTCCTGAGAACTCCACCCTCTACTTTTCCACGCCTCCTGAGTAGTGCCTGCGATGGGTCTAAAGTATTCCTTAGCATCCTTTTCATCATTGCCCCTCTGGCACCTGCCACAGGCAGACACTCCAGAGACGCAGTTGCACTGAATCCAGCCCAGCATCTCGTCTGGGGTGGGGAAAGACAACAGCAATCAGAAGAATAATAATAAGTGAGCATCGGCACATACTATGTCTCCCTGAGTCCCCCTATCCAGGAGGCACTTGGCCCATGGTCACATAGCTGGTCGGGCCCGTCTGACTCCTAAGGTCCCAGCCTTGGCCTCTGCTCCCTGGGACTTCAGAGAGCCCAGAGCTGAATGGGAGTGAATGGGGTCACAGGAAGTGTGCTCTGGTGTTGCTCACACCGGCTAACCCAGCAATAGCTGTCATGCATCTCCAACTTCCCCTCTCCTCTCAGGACTCCTTCACCATCCATTTGGTCTCAGTTGTAAAGATGAAATGTGTCTAGTCAGGAGCAATGAATGACAGATGGAACATGTTATTTTTCCCCCCCAAAACATCCTCTGTTCTTTTGGAATCCCTGCAGTGCAACTTGGACCAGCAGGTTTGGGGAGCAGCTAAGCACCCTACTGGTTGCTGGTCTCCTCTTCCATCAGGCCGAGTGGAGGTGTTGGGGACAGACTGGACAACACCTGGTGTGGGCCAGGGACTCTGACACCCACTGGGGCCTAGGAGCACCCTCCTTCACCGTGCATCCACACAGACCAAGGCAAGGAACTGCCCTTGAGGATGGTGTCCAAGTCTTCATGGCTGGTTTCTCCTAAATTTTAAATGGCTCCAGGGGCTCAAATCTTCCCCCGGTGGCCCTCCCATGCCAGGGTGCAGGGTTTTCCAGTCTGATGTCTACAGCCTGCAGGGCTGCGTTTGGGCTCTGGATGGTCACCTGGATCCCACAGCAGCAAGTAAATCTCAGAAGGAGGTGAGGAGCTGTAAGAACAAAGGCTTATTTTTGTTCTGACATGTTAATTTTGTAAACGTGTATGAGCTGTGCATTAGACACCAGCTTTTAGTCACTCTCATCTGATCTTTCCACGTTTTTCTCCCCTCCAGATAACTCTTGTGTTGTCAAGCTACCAGACCATAGTAGTGTGTTTCCTCCTTCCAGGAGAGGTTCCTCTGCTGTGGGATCCCACCTTGCCTATGGGTTCAGAAGTCCAAAAGAGAGATTGTTTTTTGAGTGAGTTGTCAGTGTCTCTGCATTCTGCCTCTGTCTTCCCTGGGTGAGGTTGAGCTGAGGCATGTGGAGCATCCCTGGGGCTCAAAGTTCACAGAGACTGGTACCCGACACCTGTCCCAAGGCTCTAAAGGCAGAGACTGGCCAACTCCCAGGTCCTCAGGGCCACAGCGAGCTGTGTGAGGCTGTGCATGCTTCCCAGGCACCAGGCGTGAATGCTGGGAGGAGGCCCAGGCTGAGCTGTCTTCAGGGGGACTCTGCCTATGATGAGAGTGGACCTCAGAGGCCAGGCCTGAAGGGCTGTCACAAGCTGTCAGCTCAGAGCACCATCACCTCTGTCCGGGGCTTGAGGACAGAGACCATCAGCTGGGGGGAGGTCTGAAGACCCACAAAAGCACTTCCTTAGAAATGGGGTAAGCATTTGGACCTCCACTGAGCCCAGTGGACACCCAAAAGAAGAGTCAAGAAGGATTTTGCTTCTCTCTAGCCTTTCCTCTGTGGCCTGTGTTGGCCCCACAGGCTCATTTGGAAACCTGGTACGCGTGGGTGAGGGACAAGTACAGCAGCTGCAGCAGCACTGGTCTTTCCTTCTGTCCTGCTCCCTGCCCAGCTCCTGCCTCTCTGGTAACAGGACTAATGGGGACAGACTCTGTTCTTCTGCTCCCTGGTGTGGGCATCGGACTGGAATCATGTTTTAAACCTGTTACTTTCCCAGTAAATGACCAGGTTAAGTATCTGAAGAGGTTGGAAGGGACTAACGGCCAGACATAGTTGGGTATGAGCTTAGACTTCTTCCTCTCTTCCTCCTGCAAAACTCACATTGGTGGTCCCCAGGCTCACTGGCAGAGCCCAGGCAGGAGTCTCTGCAGGCTGGGGTGGGTGTCCACTACTCGCTCAAGGAGAAGGGTGGAAACCAGGTTGGCATCCAGGCAGGGTGAGCCACCAGCCAGATAGCCACCATGGACAGGCTGCTTAGAGCTAATGCCCCAATGTACGTGATCATAGAGCAGGGCGCCCTTGAAGACTCCAGGGAGGCAAGGCCAGTGTTCGCTTCTCATTGAGCTTCAGGTGCTGAGAAAGACAGGTGGATGGCACCCACAGACGCAGATGTGGCAAGAAAAATGAAGAGTCGAGAGCCAGGCAGGGCAGGGCACACTCAGAACTGCAGGACAAATTCCCTTTGATGCTACTACATGCAAAACAACATGTATCAGTTTCTCTGAGACTAAAACAAGCGAAATCAGATGTTCTGTGCTGCTGCGGCTCCAAAGACTCTCTGAGGCACCACATGTGAAATGTGGCCTACAAAAGGCTGCTGCTGGCCTTTTGTAGGCCTCTCCAACCAAAAGTGAATTCGGGTCACCCATCATCATAGCTGCCATCCTGGGTGCTTGAGCCCAGCTGGGGGACTGTGGGGAGAGGGAGGCACCCCAGAAGGAGGAAAGAAGGAAATAACTCCACCCTAAATCTTGCAGTTCTGCCCAGAAACCAGTGCTGAAGTGATATTTGCCATGACCGGCTTGCACGTGCAGCCTCCACCCTCATGCCACACACACTCTGGGAAAAGAGGGGGTGTGCATTAGGAAGATCCCTTCTACTTGTTCTAAAACTGATCAAATCTCTGAAATCACTTAGTGAAGACTAACTAACTGCTCTAAGATTTCTGATGGATTTTTCTTTATAGTTTCAATCTCTTTTGTGAAAAAATTCCTGATTTCATTGAATTGTCTGTTTTCTTATATTTCATTGAGCTTTTTTATGATAGCTATTTTGAATTCTCTGTCATTAAGGTTATACATTTCTGTGCTTTCAGGGTTGATTTCTGGGTGCTTGTCGTTTTCCTTTTGGTCTGGAGATTTAATATATTTCTTGGAAATCTTTTCATGTCAGTACATGTGGATCTACCTTATTGTTTCTAATTGCTCTATAATATTCCACAGCATAGAATTACTATAATAGTTTTAGTGTAAAACTGTCATAGAAATAGTGATATTTTTGAAATTTAATTTTTTTAATAATATTTTCTTTTTTTTAATAACGTTTGAGTGTGTTTTTTTTGGTTTGTTTCCTGGAAGTTGGAATTTTCTTTTTCTTTCTGTGTTATGGTTGGTTTCAAGGAGGAACATGAAGCTTCTTTGGTCATCTTCAGCCAGGTGTCTTCATTTATTTACTCGTATCTTTGCATAATCTAATTGCAAAGAAATTATGTTGTATTTGGCAGCATTTGGGAACTGTTTTATTGAAGAGATTATGAAATGTAGATTGATTTGTACTATTGTAAGCAGTCACTTGTATGACTGTTTTTGGAAATTTGTTTTGTTTTGTTTTGTTTTTTTATGAGGATGATCAGCTGTGAGCTAACATCCATGCTAATCCTCCTCTTTTTGCTGAGGAAGACTGGCCCTGAGCTAACATCCATGCCCATCTTCCTCCACTTTATGTGGGACGCTGCCACAGCACGGCCTCAGAAGTGGTGCCTCAGTGTACATCCGGGATCCGAACCCAGGCCGCCAGCAGCGCAGCGCACGCACTTAACCACTATGCTGCGGTGCCGGCCCTGGGATAGTCTTCACTGTACACGTACTTGTGCATTGAGACTTTCGAACTTTAAAATTATACCACTTTTGATTGTTACTGTGTCTTTTCAAACAGAAACATCAATTTTAAGCAGTTTCTATGAGAAAGGAAGCAGATACCATCTCTACTGGGACTAAGCACTGGTAACATTTGATTTAAGTTGCATGAGAAGTTGATGATTGTATCTAAAGTACCATTGTTGCTACTAATATTATTACTAGTATACTTACAACTCTGATAACGATACTAGTAGTATAGTAACAAAAATATTTGTTAAGTATTTATGTGCCAAGCACTTAGCATAGTGGTATCTCATATATCTAAATAGGCATTTTTACAATATCATCATTTACTTTCTCATTATTGATATTACACAATAATAGTCATGAATAGTCAAACCATGGTATAAGCAAAAGGTTAAAAACAAGCATTAGATTTACAAAAAGGAAGCTTTCCCATTCCTTTGGGGCTTCCTTAACCCTTCTTGAAGGAAGACAAATGCATCCTCTTGTGGGTATCACCAGTACTGCTTCGACTGGCTGACATAATTAGCTGTGTGGCTTTGGGATATTAATAAATGTCTTTCAGCCTGTTTCCTTACAGTAGAATGGAGACAATATTGCTTACCTTGTAGGAATGTTAGGGTGAAATGAGAAAATATACATAAAGTGCCTGAGAACTTTTAGGTATTTAAAGTGAGCAACTTGAATTTTACCCATGTATAGCAATGATTGTCAACTGGGTTGGAGGAGAGGACATGTTCTCCTATAGAAACCTATCAGAATTTCTTTTTTTTAAATTTTTTTGGTGAGGAAGATCGGCCATGAGCTAACATCCTTTGCCAACCTTCCTCTCTTTTTTTTGCTTGAGGAAAATTGGCCCTGAGCTAACATCTGTGCCCATCTTCCTCTATTTTGTATGTGGAATGCTGCCACAGCATGGCTTGATGAATGGTGTGTGGATCTGTGCCCGGGATCCGAACCTGCAAACCTGGGGCCACTGCAGCAGAGCATGCAAATCACTACACCACTAGTAATCAGAATTTCTGAGTGAGGCCTTTTTAAAATCATATATGATCTCCCCCAAATGGACATTCTTTTCTCCTCTTTTTCTTTCCTCCCCCTCTCAACTCTTGAACTATGGCTATGTCAAACAACTTTTCCTGATGAAAGACTTTTATGTTGGGATAGAGTGGAAGAAAGCTTGAGAACTTTTGATAAAAGTAGTAGTTTCCAACTTCCCTGTATCAGATCACTTGGGGATTTTTATCTAAGCAGATTCCCTGGCTGAACTACCTAACAGAAATTCTCAAACTGTAGTATGCATGCACAAGAAGTGCAACTTCCTTTGGATTGCTGAGAGTGAAAGGGAGAAGGGAGGGGGAGAGAGGAGAGAGATGAGTTTTGTCTTTAAGAATGAAGAATCCAGTTGACTTTCTGTAAATTTTTAAGGGTCGCATTCTGCTTTACTATGTCTCCTTGTAACTAACTACTCACATTTATGCATTGTGAAAGATTGGATCTGTGAAGAAAAAATCACAGGGACTGACGCCCTGTTAAGGGAAATGCTCCTGACTAATAATGCCAAAAACCACTCTCCTAAACAACTCCAAGAAGGTATAGTAGATTGATACTCCTTTTTCCCCTTTAGTAGTGCAAAGAGATGTTAGGCTCATTGAAATCTTAAAATCATGCAGAATTTCCCTGGGGATATAATAATGTTTTCGTGAATATAATTTTAATAATTCTCTTTGAGTTTAAGGAGTTTTAACCATTTATTTCTGATATGCTTGTATCTGTTACCTCATAGGTCCTACGTTATATCACTGAACAGGTTGTGTGAAAGGTCGATAGAAAGAAGTCAGAAATAAGTGCCATGGAATAGAGCAACGGACTTGCGGTTACTGGATAGCGTTCTAGATCACCACTGTCAAATAGAAATAAGACGCAAGACACACATATAATTTTAACATATAATTTGAAACTTTCTATAGCCACATTAAAGTAAAAAGAAAGGCAAAATTAATTTTAATAATTGTTTCATTTAACCCAATATATCTAATATATTATTTCATCAGGTGCTCGATATAAACAATGATTAATGAGATATTTTACTGTTGTTCCATACTAAGTCTTAGGAATCCAGTGTATATTTTATACTTACTGCACATCTCATTTTGGACTAGCTACATTTCAAGTGCTCAACAGCCAGATGTGGTTAGTGTCTGTTCTATTGAAGAGCACAGGATTGATATTATTGAATAACAGCAATCTGCTGAGTGCTTATAACCTATAAAGGGGGCCACCTTTATAGGTATCAACAAACTCCCATCTTTCAAATGAATGTGACTACCAAAGGCAATACTTGTGTATATTTTCATATTTCAATCAATTTTTAAAATCTTTCTGAATCACCAAGGAAATGAACCTTGTCTTTGGGTCACTAATGTGATTTCTTAAATGAGATATGTTTTGTTCTTTGTGAAATAACTACACCTAAATGAATTTTTCTTAAGGTCCTTATTTTAAGTATGACCAAAACTATGGCTAGGATTGAAAGTTTTACGTTTAAAGCAACGTTGTTTTCTTGATTTGTTTGGCCTGTAGTCTGATAGAGCAATGTTACTTCTTATTTGCTAAGCTGTATAGAATTTAGATTATGACTGCTAAGTTTCCCCTTTAGCATTTTCAGCTGTCCCAGTAAGACATATGGAAACGATACAGATTCTAGAACGCTTGACTCTACTCTCTGCCAGTGAACTTATACCATAGGCAGAAGTATTAACATCCAATATGAGCCAGCTATTGAATTCAGGGGTTCTGTGGAGAATGCTTCAAACAGTCAATAAACTATGGATGGTTCTTAATACTGTGATGCCTAGAAGGTAATTTCAGTGTATTGTTACACGTAATAGATAAGTGTATAGCAGTGATTATATACAGTAACCTAAACTTAATGGTTGAAAAAAATTGTTGAGTGTTTAACAATATAAATCCCCTCTGAAGACTACTAATTAAAGAGTCATTATAACTTTCAGAAAAAGCATAAATTTGATCTTAAGAAACAGAGAGAAACTATAAAGTATTTCCAACTTGAGAAACTTCCTTAAAAGTGAGTTCTCCTCTATAGGCATCTGTCATTTGTGGCTAATTGTGATTTAAATCACTGTGTGTCTTGCATCATTGTGGTGGCTCCAAATTTTGCTGCACATTAAAATCACCTGGACAGCTGTTAAAACTCTTGTTCCCCAATTGTAACCCATGCCAATTAAATCAGAATGTCTGCGGTTGGGAGTCAAGCATTAGTATTTTCTTTTTTTAAGATTCCCCAGTTGATTCCATTATGCAGCAATGTTTAGAGAACACTTGATTAATTATTTCTTTAGTCAAATGGGTCTCTGCTGGTCCATAGATTGCATCAGAAACACCTGGTCAGCTCTGAAAACCAGGATACTGGGCTGGCCTTCCCTGAGATATCAGATGCTTAATGTTCAATCAAGTAAGTTCGATGTGAAAAATAAAAGCATACACTTAAAAAATACTGTAAGAATTTTCATATTTTTAAACAAGGCTGTTTTGTAGTCTTCTAAGATTAAATACAGCGGTCCTGTGTTCTTTTGTTTTGTTTTATTTTAAACTGAGGCTTTGGAATATTTTATGTGAGTAGGAAACCTCTAGGAGTTCAAAAAAGGTTGAAATAAATGGTTTCTAACTAAATGCAGCGCACATTCTTGGATCAGTTTTCAAAGGCTGATCAAAACCTGCTGTGTTTAAATAACAACATGCTGTTTTTCATCACATCCGTTGATGATGTAAACAAAATGTGTAACTATATTAGTAAATGTTAATATTCATGTATTTTAAGTTAAGGTTACAAAATTTGTCACAATGTGATTTTTTTATTCCAGTGAAAACAGATGTGTGCAGCTATTTTGAATATTGGTTTATAAACATGCATATTCTTTATCAAATGAACTTGTAGTTTATTTATGTTTTCTTTCACTACTGTTCACCTGAAAGGAACAGTTCAAGGGACTGGAATCCAGGACTGTCTGGCTCCAGAGCCTACGTGTATCCACTTCTGTTAACGCCACACACGTCAAATGGCCATACAAGGCTAGAGTCGGTTGGGAGCCTTAGGAATTGAGTGGAGGAAAATCGAAAATCGTAGTAGTTTCCCTGGAGCAGTTACTTAAAGGATTTGATATTTAAAAAAATTGTAAAAGCAGAATAAAAATTTGAAGATATTTTTAAGTATTGATAAATTATCCTTCATTCCACTGTTTTAACAGTAAGTTACATTTTTTATACTTTCCCTCCATCTTTGCTTATGCATATATATTTTCACATAATGGAATTCATAATACCCAGTAGGGAGTCTGCTTTCTTTCATTTAAATTTATATGAAATCTTTTTTGCAAGTTGTTTACTTTTGATAATTATTTTATTGGCTTCCTAATGATCAAACTGATGTATCATAACCGTATAGGGTGCTATTACTAGACCGGGAGGTTGATGACTTTTTTCAGGATTACAATAGGCAATGTTATCAATTTAGGTATTTTTACTTTTTCTTTCTTTTGGATTACTCTTTTAGGATGAATTTTTGAGCCTGAGATTACTAAATTAAAAGGTAGAATTTATTTTTAGCACTGTACATTTTGCAATTGGGGAAGATGCAGTAAAACTGAAAGGGAAGCAAACAAATCCACTCTCCTCCCGCTGCTCCGCCTGCATAAAACATCTCCCCAAACTAGTTGCTCAAACTTGAGAAACTGTCTCACGTTTTACTTTTTTGAGACACTAGTATCGGAGCCAAGCTTAGGCTATTCAGAAATTGACAAAATCACACTTTGGAGAGATCACGATTAACTCCCTACCTTTGAGGAAACTGAAGTGTACTTCGTGGCAAAGAATAATAACCCGGTTTTAGGAGGGACAGAAGGCGGATGAGCCTTGATGGAGCAGAAGTGACCGGGGCGGGAGCACTCTAGAGCGTTGCTCTGGTTGAAGTCGCTATCCTGGGAAGCCTGGAACATCCTGAGGGTCTGCGGCCACTCGTCAACCAGCCTTGTCGCCTGGCCGGGCTCAGGCTTCTGGCAGTTCCCGCCTCCGTCTGTGCGACACCCGGGCCGCCGTGAAGTTCGGAAACGTGAGCTGAGCGGCACTGACGGGCGCTCTGGGAAGAACTCGGCAAGGCTTTCCTTTCGCTTGGTCTACAGACCTGAAGAATGAGAATGCGAGTTTCCAAGGAAACGGATACATGGGTTAAGTCGCCGGTTTCAAAATCTCAAAATGGAGAAGACTTTTCCTTTAAACGCTGCGCTCTGCTCCCATCCTTCGCTGTTCAAGCGTTCGCCTCCGGGCCACGAAATACTTTGCGTTGGTTTTTATTGCGGAGGCTTCTCTCGGGGGCCAGCGTTCTCGCCCCCTAACCTCATGCCGGGACTGGTTTCTTGGTTTCTGCTCTGGCGGGTGATTGGGTGCTGGGAGTCGAGGGGGCGGGAGGCAGGAATTCGTCCGCAAGAGCGCTTGCGCGCGGCCTGGAGAGAGCGGAGGAGGGAGTGGGTGAGGCGCCGGGAGTCCGCACTCGGCCAGGGTGAGGAGGCGAGAGGTTTGGGGCTTCTCCTCTCTGCCAGGCTCCGCAGTGTGTGCTCGCAGATACCATTTCCTTTTCTCCCGGGACTCGGAGCCCAGGCAGCGCTGCCTCGGTTTTCCTCAGAACAGGCCAGCCTGTCTCTCCTGGGGTGGCGCGCAGCCTGCCCGAAGAGAGCCTTCTGCTCTCGCCTGGCCGCCGTGCGGGCTGTCGGGGTGACCGCGTCCCCGGGCCTCGGGGTTCTGAACACGCGGAGGCCAGAGGGATCCTGTCCTGAACCCCGAGGAGAGGCTCCGGACCCCCTTGACCCTCCGCTGACTCGTGGCAGCGGGGACGATGGCAGGAGGCAGATCGTGGCTCGTCCTTTATCCCCTGGGGGGTTGTGGTGACTGCAGGCGGGATGGATTTCTATGCTGTATCTGAGGAACTAGCTGGCGTTGCGTTATTGGCTGGGGTGAAGGGGTTAGAGACCACCAAATCTCTACTCAAGAGTTGCACAGATAGAATCACAGAATAGTAGAACTGGGAAATACCTCAGAATAGTGGTTCTTAGCTTGTTTTGGAACACGTAGGCTAGGGGTCAGGGTATAATTGGCTTCATAAGCTGTTGAATTACTCTTTTAACCATCCCTCCATCCCCAGGTCGAATTTGCCGTTTTTTTTCACTATTGCAAGGAAGTCCTCAGTTGATAACAGTGCATATCAGTCTCCCCTCTGTTTTCAGTTATTTTATTAGGATATAGTTTTGGGAATGAGAAATCCACGGACTTTCTCTTCAGAGAAACGCAGTCATGTACCAAGACTTCTGCATGCAATAGCAAGAGAGCACAGTCTCTGACTTCCGTCTCTGGATCCTAGATTAAGCATAGGTGGTTTAGAAGAGGTGGGGATTAATGTAGATCACCTCCTCTGTGTCAAATACTGGAGTTTAGGCACGTTCTATCCATTAACTTACTTAATTCTTAACTCAATGCCTGGCTAATTTTCGTCAAAACTCTATCGGGTAGATAATCTTATCTCCATTGCACAGATGAAGAAACAGACTGAGGTTCAGTGATTCACACAGTGGGACTCACACTTAGGCTTGCTTTACTCCAAAGCCCATCTTCTTTTCATTATACCCTTCTGACCTTTAAATCAGAATTATCAAGCACCTACTGTGTGCCAAGGCATTTTCTCCCTTACAACAGTTTTTCAATTAGGGATTATTACAGATGAGGATCCTAGTCTAGAGAAGTGAAGACATGATCAAGGAAACACATCTGAGTTGTGGGAACCTGATCTAGACCTCATACTTCTACCTCCTGGTCCACAGCTTTGGCAGAGTAGGGATACAAATCCGGATTTGTCAGATTCCGAGACATGTTCTAAACCACTGTGATGGTTAAGACTAGGAAATTCTTTTACTTGCATTTGTTTTGTTGATACATTTAGAAATCCCCTTTTTATTTCTAGACTTCTGTCCTAGTCTAGTTGGGTATCTGGTTTTCTTTGAATGGCATTGTTTCAGTCTTGATTTTCATTTCTGCTGCAGTTAGGAATCTAAGTAAACAGGAAAGCATGACTCTTCAATATGGTCTGAATGTACAGTTGGTGGGGTGAAGATGAACTTTCCTTGTAAAGCTTGTCCATCATAGCTTGCTATAATGAATTCTGCAAGTATTTTTCAGCAGTTAAGTCTTCATTAAGATAAAGATGCTGATAATTCATAACGTATACTGAATCTGTGACTACATTCATTTTCTCAGATAGTAAATGGATTGAAAATATTTGCTGGGTTCATGGAAGAACATGTAACCTTTCAAAAAATAATCCTGATCGCTATGAACTGTATGTGGCTAGGAGGCAAAGGAGAATATTCTGAAAACTATTCTCAGCTCATTTGGCACTTCTATTTACTTTACGGAATTACTACCTTCTACAAAGTATTTACTGTCTTTTACACAGAATACTATATTTCTCACCATATTTTTTGAGATGTTTCAATCATTTAGAAAATTAATAGACCAATGAGTAAGCCAACTTTCCAGAGTTGTTCAATCTTAATATTTTGCCATATTTACTTTATACCTTCTTTGCAAGTAACATTACTAGTATGCTGAATTTATTCTTTTTCTTTCCTAGACGTGTTGTTATACTTTTGTTACATATGTATGTATCCGTAAACAATATAGAGCATTACTTTACCTGTTTTTAAACTTTGTACAATGATATGATACTGTACCCATATTTGTTCGGAAGTGTTTTTAGTTGCTTAACATTATTTTTAAGAAGTAGCCTTATTGATTGTTCATCTATTTTAATTGCTGTGTAGTATTCCATTGTATGAATATACCAGAATTTTTTTATCCATTTTCCTTTTGACAGACATTTAAGTTGTTTACATTCTTTTGCAATTCTAAACAATGCTGCTATGAACTTTCTTATGCATGTTTCCTTATGTTCCTGTGGGAAAGCTTTTGGATATATACATAGGACTGGACTTCCTGGTGTTGGGTATCTTCAACTTTGCTAGAAATTGTTAATTTCTGTCCAAAGTGGTTGTAGCGATTTACACTCCCCTTAGCAGTATCCTCCATTAAGTTTTCATCCAAGATATTAGTGTACTCTAGTTTTAAAGAAATGACGGTGCTTGCATCATTAAGGCACAAATTGCTTTGTTCTTTTCTTTTATGCCTATATGCTTTTAAGTCCAACATAATTTTAGGGAGAAAGATAAAGGAATAAGGTCTAGATTGAACTAAATACTAATTCTCCCTTCTGCTGTTGTACAACCTTACTTCTTGTTGTGTTTGTACTTGTGATGGAGACAGACCCTAATGAAGTAAATTGTTTACTGAGTTTTTTTTATTGTTTTTGTGTCAATAGATTGTCCAAGGATTAAAAAGTAAGCAGCATTGTTTGTTGGAGAGCCCTACAGAAAGTGGGAAAAGCTTAGTCTTACTTTGTGCTGCTTTAGCGTGGCAACAGTCTCTTCTTCGTGGTAAGTATTTGGTTGATATATTCAGCTTGATTATTGGGACTTAAAAAAAATATAATAAAGTACTTTTTATCCAGAATGATTCATTTAAAGAAATAGCAGTAACTAAGAATATACTTTTGGTCTTTCTTTTAATCCTCCCTGCTTGATATTTTAATAAGTCTCAATATAAACGAATACTCAAGTGGTTGTGCCTTTATTACATTATTAATCTTTGACTATTATCTTTTTGTAAATTAGGCAAATTGATGATAATTTCTCTATAAATGTCTCTGACACCATAAGTGTTTCTCTCCTGTCCTAATTTGATGTTACAGATGGGGTGACCAACTTGTCCAGATTTGCCAAGTACTTTCCCAGGGTTAGCACTGAAAATCTTACAGCCTGGGAAACCTACCAATCCTGGGCAAATTCGAGTAGTTGCTCACTGTATCTGCAGAGGATGATTAATGTTTTTTGAATTAGAAATATTATAAATAGAGGTTCTTTCACTTTTAGGGAAGCCAGTGGATGAAAGCTTAAGCAAAATAGCTGAAGTACCGTTGTCGAGTCGTTGTATGTGCCATTCAAAGAATTTTACAAATGATGGCGAGGACCGAGGAACTTCACGTCATTTCAACAGTCCAAGTACGCCACCTTCTGAAAGAAATGGCACTTCATCAACTTGTCAAGGTAGGTTATAGTTTTGCCTGGGTCTGTTGGTATCTGTAACAGGAAACATCATTACTGTTGTTATGAGACCTAATTTGATAAATTTGATGAGCATAATTGATTAGGTACCTCCATCTAATTTCTCTGGAATTATTTTTAGATAACACAAGAGTGGTCAGAAATCCTTGGACTACTTTATTCTTGGTTTGGCTTTTAATTGATTTGGACATTTTGCTAGCTTAAATCATTTTTTGAAGCAGGCAAGACAAAACAAATGATATTCAGAAATTGATGTTATTTGTAGGCAGGATTGTTAATTATAGGTTAGAATTTTAGAAAACATTGATTTGTATTGTAAGACAAAATCTAGTTAGCCTCATTCATTCTTGATAAGTCTGCATGAACTTCTGAAGCCAGTATCCTGCATGAGGATGAGATATGTTTTAGGCATGATCCTTGACTAGTTCTAATTAGGTTTATTTAAGAGAAATATATTAAGAATAACATAAGACTATTCATTTTTAAAAAATATTTCTCTGGCTTTGACTATATGGAAAAGATTGATCTTTATTTGCCTAAGCCAGAAACCTAGGAGACATCGTGTACATGTTACTCTACCTTATTTCTCCGGGCAAATCTCTATCTCCATTGACAACTCCCTGGTCCAAACTACCATCTCTTGTTTAGAGCATGCAATAACTTCTTTTCCTGCTTTCACTCATGCCATTCTTTAACTAATCACTGGCAGGGAGAAAAGAGGTGGCCATGACTGACTTAAGTCGCAACAGTATCCACTTCCTAAAATCAAGAATGGAGTCATCTTCCTCTAAAGCACGTGACTATGTGTGGAGGAGGGTGGCTGCTGGAACCTAAGTGTGATTCTGTTAGGAGTGAGAAAGAGGAGATGGGATAGTACTGGAGAGGTGACCAATAGTGTTGTCTACACTGTTTTGACCCTTAGCCCTTTTGACTTTCTTTCCATTCCTTCAAAGGGTCATGCTTTCTTCTGCCTCAGAGCCTTTGCTTGTGTTAGTGTCTCTTCAGAGGAAAGTTACATCTTCAACTTGTTATCCTCCTCTTCCATTAGGTGTTGCTTAAATGTCGCTTCCTTGAGGGAGCCATACTGACCTTTCCGTTAGATCAGATTTGGTTTCCCTGTTATTTTGTGTCATCTCACTGTGCTTGTCTCCTTGACAGCACTTGTCTGTGAAGTTTTTATTATCCATGTGTCTGTGTGCATCTTTTATTAATCTCTGCTTCCCCTAGCAGACTGTGTTCTCCATGAGGTCAGGAACCATGTCAGTTTGCTCACCATTGGAACCCTGGAACCTAGCAGAGTGCTTGGCATATAGTAGGTGCTAGATAAATATTTGTTGTGTGAATGAATGGAGTTGATTTTGAGCTAATTATAAGAACTCTGGTTTACAATATTTATATACAACCTGTATTATTTTTAGAAAAGCTTTATTGTAATATACTTGAGAAAACAAACTGCACTTATTTAAATGGTATGCTTTGATAAGTTATGACCTCCACCATAAGGTGTACCTCTATGAAAATTTCAGTCAGTGTCAAGATAGTGAACATATCCATTACCTTCAAAAGTTTTCTCATGCACCTTTGTTATCCCTCCTTCCCACCCCTCTGTGACTTCCTCTCCCCCAAGAACCACTGATTTGCTTTCTATCACTGGAGATTAGTTTGCATTTTCGAGAGTTTATATAAATGGAATCAGACAATTTGTACACTGATTTTGTCTAGCTTCTGTCACTTAACATAATTCTTTTGAAATTCACCCATGTTGTGTGTATCAACAATTTGTTCCATTGTGTTGCTGAGTAATGTTCTGTTCTGTGGATATACTACAAATTGTTTATCCAGTCACGTGTTGATGTATATGTGAGTTGTTTCTAGTTTTGGGTTATTGCAAATAAAGCTGCTATGAACATTTGTATGTAAGTCTTTGTTATGGACATGTGCTTTCCTTTTTATGGGCAAATACCTAAGAGTGGAGTGAGTGGATCACTTATGTTGAACTCTTTAAGAAACTTCCAAACTGTTTCCCAAAGTGTTTATACATTATACCATTTTACATTCCCACCAGCAGTGTCCAAGAGTTCCCATTTCTCTACATCTTTGCTTACACTTGGTATGGTCAGTCTTGTCAGCCATTCTAATAGGCATGTAGTGTTGTATCTCATTGTGGTTTTAATCAGCATTTCTCTGATAACTTATGATGTTGAGCGTCTTTTTGTGTGCTTATTAGCCATCTGTGTATCTTCTCTGATAAAATGTCTGTTCGAATCTTTTGCCTGTTTTTTTTTTCTTATTGTTAAGTTTTGAGAGTTCTTTATATATTTTGAATACAAGTGTTTTTCTATCAAATATAGTTTTAGGTTTTACCATTAAGTCTAAAATCCATTTCGAGTTATTTTTGGTATATGGTGTGAGGTATGGATCCAAGTTCATTTATTTTGCCTATGGATAGCTCATTGTTCAGCACCATTTATTGAAACGGCTACCCTTTATCCACTGCATTGCCTTTGTGCCTTGGTAAAAAATCAGTTGTCAATATATACAAAACTTGCATTTTAACATCATTGTGAGTTAGGGCTAGAATAGGGTTTAGAATAGTCTCTTGAAGCATCAGATGCGGTAAATCAGGGTTGTATTCTTTATATTTTTAAGCAAATTCTTTAATAAGATATAAGCTAAATACAGAAAAGCATACAAATCCTAAGTGTATAGCTTGATGAATTTTCACAAAATAAACACACTCGTGTATCTACCACCTAGATAAAAATAGGACATTCCCAACACCCTACAGCCCCTTCTGATGCTCTTTTCTAGTCACTGTCCTTTCTCTGCGCAGGTATTTGCTCTCCTCCTTTCTGTCACCATTGATGAGTTTTGCCTCTTTATAGAAATGGAGTGATATCTGTACTCTTGAGTCTGCGTACTTTTGCTTAACATTGTATTTTGGGGATTCATTTGTGTTGTTGCATATAGTAGTAGTTCTTGTTGTGGTATATTATTTCCTTCTATGAACATATCACAGTTTATTAATCCATTCTGCAGTTATTAGACATTTGGGTGGTTTCTCCTTTGGGCTTTTAATGCTTTTATGAACATTCTTGTTCATTCTTTTGCAAATAGGTAAGTATTTTCTGTTGGATATATCCCTAGGAATGGCATTGCTGGTCATAGTGTATGGATATGTTCAGCTATAGTAGAGACTGCCAACATTTTCCAAAGTGGTTGAACCAGTTTATGCAACCCCTTCACTACATCCAGTTGTATATGGGTATTATGTTGTTCAGCATTCTTGTTAACACTTGATATGTCCAGTCTTCTAAAATTTTAGCCATTCTGGTGCATGGATGGTGTTCTCGTGAGTTTGAATTGATATTTCTCTGGTGACTAATGAGGTTGAGAATCTTTATATATGTTTATTGGTCATTTGAATATTCCTTGTAGTGAATTGTCTATTCAGATTGTTCATATTTCTATTGAGTTGTTTATTACTGATTTCTATGAGTTTTTTTTTTAATAACTTCTGGCTATGTCTTGTTTCTTTATAACTTTGTATTTTAAAGACTTAACCCCTCCAATAAGCTTCCTGCCAACGTCACTGCTATAGAGAACAGGAAGATAAGCCTTTTGGTCAATGCAAATAATATGATTTTTTTTTTAATGAATTGGGGTAAATCTCATTGGCATATGGCAGTTCAGTTTTTCTAAAATTAAATTATTGTTTTTGGTAGACATTCCCTGGCCTTTAATGGGCACATGCAAATTTGCCCCTTGATTTATTTGGGACAGGGTTTCTCAAAAGTGGCACTATTAAAATTTGAATGGGATAATTCTTTGTTGTGGCAGCTGTCCTGTGCACTGTGGGGTGCTTAGCAGCATCTCCCAGGCCTCAACCCACTAGAGGCCAGTAGTACCTACCCCCCACTTTGTGACAACCAAAAATGTTTCCAGACGTTGCTGAATGTCCCTGGGGTGGGAGGTGGGGGTGTTAAAATTGCCCTGGTCGAGAAACACTGATCTAGATTTGTTTTGTGGGTATTTTACCAGTTTGCCAGGAAATTAGGGAGCTCAAAATTACGTGTGTTTTCTAAAATACATATGGAAATACAAAGGACTAAGAATAGTCAAGATATTTTTTAAGCAGCAGGTCAAGGTGAGAAGACTTGTTCTATGAGATATCCTGATTTATTATATATAAAGCTATAATAACTAAAGCACTTTGGTATTAGCACAGTATTAGACCAGTGGAAAACAGTAGAGAACCCAAATCCAGTTCCGTGTGTATCCAGAAACTTGATTTCTTTTAATAGTAGTGCTCTTACAGAGCAGAGGGCAAAGAAGGGGCGTTTCTATAAGTGGTCCTGGGACTATTAGATATCAGTATGGAAAAAATTCAAATTGGTATCCTACTTTACTCCGTACACAAAAATCCATTCCAGGTAGATTAAAGACCTAAGCATGAAAGGCAAAACTACTAAGATGTTAGAATATAGTGGTTTTCAAACGATGTTCTTAAGAGTCTTAGAAAAAACATGGCTTGTAGTGGGAAGGGGACAGTGGATCAGGGAAGTTCTAGGTCTTGAGTGCTCTTTTGGAAATTTTAAACGCTATTTCTTAAAAAACTGTAGTCCTCCTCAGAAAAGGCTTGAAAACCTGTGCTGTGTGGCATAGAATGCCTTCTGTGTTTTTGCAGACTCAAACCTTATTTTTTTTTTGAAAATAGTATTGGACTTGCTTATAGTGCTTTCTCCCCTAGTAGTCTGTAAATCCTTCAAGGCCAGGGACTGGTTTTTTTTCATTGTTTTTCCATGGGGTCTGGAATTGTATGGACTCAATAAAATAAATGCTTGTTAAATGAATTCAAGCACTGGGAGTGGAGGGAATGTATAGAGAAGAGCAGAGAGGAAGGAAGGTACTTTGAAGAACACTCTCATTTACAGGAAGCGAGAAACCACTGCATTGCAATAGTTAAGAACCGTGTTACAGACATTAAGGAAAAAGAAAATGCATTTATTCTGTTGCAAGAATACAGAGTGTTACGTTTGGCTGTATACCTAGAGGTTATGCTTATGGATTTTAGAATCAGACAGCAGGAGTCAGTCATATCTAGGCTCTGCCTCTTACTAGCTAAACAATATTGGGCATGAACTTGACTTCTTTCAAACCTAGTATTCGCACTTATAAAATGGGAATAATATTATTCGGTGATTTAAGAGGTCATTGATGACCTTGAGATAGAGCTTTCCGGATTGTGGGATTAAAAGCTAGATTATAGGAGCTTGATTCTACTATATTGTTAAGCCTAAAGAACATTGAGAAGCTCAGTAGGAAACAAACATTGAGACACTGTAAAGAACGATTTTTATAGAAATGAAATACATTTTCTTGAGAGAATCTTACAGTTATATTTTTTAAGCCACGTTATTGGGAGTGGTCTACAAAAGCATAAAGCTACAATTGGACTTTCCTGTTGAAAGTATATTTCTCAAAATGTTTGCTATATCTTTGTTAAGGTAAACTGAGTGGTAAAGTGCTTTTAAACATGTTGAGCATTTCATGTTTTAAAGTATGTTATGAAATTTTTAGAAATAAATCATACATCTTGATTCCAATTTTTTTCTAGAAAAATTTCCTGGAGCAACCCCTGATGGCCTAGTGGTTAAAGTTTGGCACGCTCCGCTTCGGCGTCCCAGGTTCAGTTCCCAGGCGTGAACCACACCACTCGTCTCTCATTGACTATGCTGTGGTGGTGGCTCATATAGAAGAACTAGAAGGACTTACACGTAGAATATAGAACTATGTACTGGGGCTTTGGGAAGGGAGAAAGAAGAGAGGCAGATTGGCAACAGATGTTAGCTCAAGGCAAATCTTTCCAAGCAGGGAAACGAAAAAGAAAAAGAAAAATTTCCTAAGTGTAAGTTATTTATACCCATTTTTTATGACTTCTTATATAAGACTCTCCCGAAAAAAACTATACTGGCTGCAAAGCTATCTGCCATTAAACAGGTATCCATATGGAGAGATAAAAATGGTGATTTTCAAGTAGAGAAGAATTCAACCCTTATAAACTACACAGCAGGTAAACAGAATTTGTTGGCAGTGAAATATTCCCGTTAGTTCTAGTAGAACAAGGTAGCCAAGCATCAATCAAGATTTCAGTGGTGCTTGTAGAGAGTAGTTGGTTCATGTCACAGACATAAATTGTAAATTATTGTAACTTCATTTTATATAGTTACTCATTACAAAGGAGTTTATTATTATACTAGATTATTGAGGCTAACATCATTAAAATGTAACTGCATGGTGCTTTCTTATATAAGAGGAATTTGACAATAAACTATTTACTTAAGGCATATACTGATAGTATAGCTACTTTCTACTTTTAATTCTTCTGTTGTTTTGATCTAATAATGGCATTTTGGGGGGTCAAAATACCTTTTTTTAGAAACCTTGATACAACCATATGTTGTCTTCAAAATCTTACTTCAAATAAAGCAATAGAGGCAAGTTGGAAGTAAAAGCATGGAATACATAAACAAAATAATAAGGGAATTATGGTGCCAGTTATCAATGGGTTGCCCCTGTGTAACAACATCAGAGTGTTGACCTCTATTGTCTGCTCTGCAATAATGGAGCTGCACCCAGTAGACATTTCTCTTTTGCACCTGGCAGGGGTTAAGCTTTGTCAGAGAAGGTTTAGGACAAAGGGCCTTCCTTCCTAATTCCAGGGTGCTTCCATTCTTTTCTTTTTCTTTCTCCTGCAGTACAACCAACAGTGGCACAATTCAGGGGTGTCTACAGGGACTCACCCACAGTGGGTGATCCACAGTGGATTCAGTGGATCCCCTTGGATGGCTTAATAAGGAGAATGAGTGGCACCCCTGCAAGTGGAATCCCAGTGAATCCAGTAGGCATCCCAGCCTCAGCCTACCTGCACCTGGGAGGGGACAGGGCTTTCCTGTTTGCCAGTCTCAGCCTGCTGTTCCCTACCTGCTGAGCTCTGCCCTGACCAGGGACCGGTACTGGCCTTGGGAAACATGACAATCTTCTCTACCATCCCTGTGCTGCAATCATTCCTTCTCCAACAAGCCCTGAAGGCAGCCTTGGCGAGGGGGGTCCTCTCCCAAAATTGTTTCTTTCTTAACTACTCTACTGTAATTCTGGGCTATTCTCTATAGTTCCCTTTAAAGGTTTATGGTTAATTGTTCATTATATAAACTGTCCCTGCTCAATCTATTGGTTGGTTTCCGTGTCCTGATTGAACCCTGATTCTTATCATTATATATTATTTTATAGGGTGTTAGTGCTAAGGGGAAAAATGAAAGGAGAACAAGTTGGATAGGGAGTGTCAGGACAAGAGGATAGTTTATATTTTAAATGACATGGTCAATACAGCCTCAGCAAGATGACATTTGAACACAGAATTAAAGATAGTGAAGAAGATGAGGCATGAAATCATCATGTGGAAGAGGATTCCAAGTGGATGGAACATAGAGTGCAAGTCTACAGGTGGGAGAGTGCCTGGCATGTACCAGGAGCATAATGGAGTGCAGAGGTACAGGGGATGACTGGCCAAAGATGATGTCAGAGAGAGTGTGGGACCAACTGTATGGTGCTTGAGGTCCAGCATAAGGACTTGAACTTTCCCCCTGAGAGAAATGGAGAGCCCCTGGAGAGATTTCACAATGTCAGGGTGTGACATCTGGTTTTAAAGGGTCACTCCAATTGGTGCATTGGAGATAGATTGTGGGTCAAATATAGAGGCAGAGAACCCAGTTAGAAGGATACAGTGATAATCCAGGCCAGAACAATGGTGCAATGTGGTCCACCCAGCCATCAGGGAGTAACAGGGTGTTGACTTACATACTCACCGCAAGCAAAGAAAAAACTAGTCAAAATACGTGATATGATTATTTTGCTAATGATCAGTCTACAAATGCAGTGGGTGAAAGTCCACAAGGCCAGAGAAAAGCAACCTTCGTGTAAAGAAAAATTCTGAGGAACTGTGAGTCACACCACCTGCAACAACCACAGATTCTAGAATTATTTGAGATGCCAGGACAATGAGGAGGGAATAATCTTTTCAACAAGTAGTGCTGGGACAGGTGGATATCCACATGTGAAAGAATAAAGGTGAACCCCTACCTACACCATATACAAAAATGTTACATCTTCTTACCATCAAAGATGTAAATGTAAGACCTAAAACTATAAAACTCTTGGAAGAAAACATGGCCCTGGATTAGGCAGTGTTTTTATAATTATGGCACCCAACACATAAGCAACCAAAGGGAAAACAGATCAATTCAACTTCATCAAATTAAAACTTGAGTGCTTTGAAAGACATGATCAAGAAAGTGAAAAGACGACTCACAGAAGGGGAGAACATGTTTACAGATCTTTACATATCTGATAAGGGTCTACTATTGACAATATATAATACATTCTCCCCTCTCAACAATAAAATACAAATAGCACAATGAAAAATGGGCAATGCATTTGGATAGGCATTTCTCCATAAGAAATACATGCCTGCCTGGTGCTGTGCTGTCACTGCCCGAGGCTGCAGTTCCTGTGCTGGCCATCAGGTGGCAGCCTTCTGTGTCAGTGGTGCCCACTGAGCTTTGTTGGAGCAATTGGAGAAAGGAGGAGTCATGCAGAAGTCATGCTGACCCTCCGCCTGCCTCAGGACCCACTTGCACTTCCTATTACTAGTGTTCCTCTTCACCGACTGAGTGGAGCAAAAGCAGGAAGGAGGGATCCAAGATGCCCCTATTTGTTCATTCGGCAGCTATGTGCCAAGCCCTCACCCTGGGCCGGGAGCCCTGGTGGTCCCAAGGGTGGTACTGAAATCTACCCAGTGGTCCCTGCCCACCAGGAGCTCAGTCTGGAGGCAGATGGACAAAAGCACAAAATCAGAGACACGTGAAAGAGAAGAGCATGAACTGGAATGAAAATAAAGAGTGTCCTGCAGGGAGGGTTGGGGTCTCACTGGGTAGGAGGGTCTGAAAGGCCTGATTGAGGTGACATTTGCTGTGACCAGAATGACAGGAGGACCCAGCGCTGCACTCACCTGTGATCAGCGTGCCAGGGAGAAGGCACTGCTGGTGTGGAGACACCCAGGCAGAAGTGAGTTTGGCCAGAGGAGGTTAGAGAGGTGGGCACTGTGGCTGCAGATAGCCTGGAGGGGAGAGGAGGGAGAAGGGCAGGCCAGACCCAGGAACTGGGAGATGGTGTGAGGTGTCTCCTCCTCTCTGAGAACACTGCTCCCCACCCTGCATCTTTAAACCGCAAATATTCTCTCTCTCTCCATCTCTGTGGACCAGGAATCCTGCACAACTGAGCTGGAGCCTCTGCTCATGACGACTTCCAGGTTGGGGCTGTGGCCTCCACTGAGGCTGGAACAGGGTGAGATGTGCTGTCAAGCTTACTCTTGTGGGCTCGGTCAGGAGCAGCTTCACTGAGAGCCCGGCTCCTTTCTGTCTGTTGGCCAGGGCACTCCCTTGGTTTTCTTCTATGTGGGCCTCTGCATAGGGGAGCTCAGGACATCCATGTATGTCCCCAGGTCCAGGGGTTAGACAGACTGAGAGAGGGGAACAAGGGAAGAGGGAAGAGGGAACACAAGAGAGCGAGTGAGAGAGAATGACAGCCTCGGTGATGGAATCTGAGAAGGGTCGTCCTGTCACTTGTGCTGGGTCTGTTGGTCAGAAGCCAGTGCCTAAGCAGTCAGTGGTCCACAGGGACGTGTAGAACAGGCAGGGAGATCATCCCTGCAGGGGCACGCTGACCTTGACTCGAGTGTCCTGGTTGCGAAAGGCTTCCTTCCTACCTGGGCTGATCCTGCGTTGAGCTTAGATCCTCCTCCTTGGGAGTGTTGCTCATCGTGACCCGGGTGTGCTCTCCCGGGTTCCCTGGGCTCCTGTCTCCTCCAGGAGGGAGATGTACACTGAAGAGGCTGAGGCCAGAGCAAGCAGGGACCACTCCACCCTCCCAGCTCATTTGCTTCCTTCTCCAGGTGGGCCAACTTCTCAGGAGCCTCTCCTCACTGCTCACCATCTTCTCTGCTCTGAGAGCACCTCGTTTCAGCCTCTGAAGAAGACCTGGGGAGAAGTTTGCAGGTGGGAAGGCCTCTCTCCATGGGAGCCCCAGAGTGGACAGGGACCTTCGACAGGGCTGGGCATTGTCCCCTCAGTCAACTTGGACTTCCTGGGAGGCAGCAACACCTGGGGGCAGGGCCTAGGCTGGTGGAAGGTCTCTAGCATCCCCACAATGCCCATCTTCCTGGTCTCACCTGATTGGGCACAGGCCTGCACAAGCACACAACATTTCAGACCCCCTGGGGTCATGTGCAGCCCATCAAGGCCGCTGTGTCTGTCTCATTGTGTGGTTGTCCGTCTCACTTTCCTGGCTGATTCGCTGCTCTGTTCTAGATCCAACCTCAGGCGGCTGCAAAGTTGACCTTCCACGTCAGCTTGCCACTGAGATGGTTACTGTTTCCAGAAATGCTTAGGGGCCGGGCTTTGCCCAACCATGGCGACATCAAGTGGGCAACCTCTGACAGTGAAGCCACCCCCTTCAGTCTTGCGCCACTCACAGGGCCGTCACACTGAGGGGGTGGGGACGGGACCTGCCCTGGGCCAAAACACCACGACTCTCACTGTTCTTCCCTCAGCTTCAAATGCTCCTCAGTTGGTTGTATGTCTTTGGTCTCTTCCCAGAAGTTGTTTTCTGACAGCGCGTCCAGTGTGATCATGGCTTTCCGGGAAGAGGATTGGCTGAATTCCTCACTCAACCATTTGGTGTGTCCTGCCGCCCCACCCCGATCACTTTCTAAAGGCTCATCCTTTCAGCAATCTGAGGACCCAAGATTGTGAGTCTTTGTCCCGGAGAGATTTTGAGAAGAGCTGGTGGGATGGCAGTATTGCAAAGCATAAAGTCTTGCTTCCAGAAAGCTCTCTGGGATCCTCATCATCTTGCTGTTTTGGAGTCAAAGCCCTGAGGTCTTTAAAAAGCCAGCAATGTTAGAACATGGGCAGGACAAACAAAAGTCTCTGGACTCCAACACCAACTAAAATATTCTGAATTTCTAGTAACCTGAGACGAGTGGAAAGGAATTGGGAGTATGGAGTGGAGGGGCGGTTTGGGCCAACTACGCATCTGGGAGGAGAAATGCCATGCAGAGCAGCCTTTCTGGGGGCATAAGTGTGGGACATGTGTGCAGACCCCCGCTGCAGACATTGCTGCTGCTGCCCTTCAGTTCCCTCAGCCCACTTGAGTCCCTGCAGTCCCTGGGAGCCAGTCCCCAGCAGGCCCACAGTGTTCCCCTGGAGCACCTGCATCCACTCTCTCTCTGAGGGCTCTCTCCTGCACCGGGAGCTTTCTCTCCTGCAAGCCTGTGCCAGCCTGTAGCACAGAAACCTTCATGACCCGGGGTAAACCCTCCACCCACAGGGACAGAGCCAGTCCGGGTGGGATCTCGTCTCCCAACAGGACTAGGATGGATGCTCACCTCAGTGCTCCCTCGTCAGGCCCGCACTGGCTCTCCTCCGCCAGGCTCCCTTCCCCCATGGTCTCCCTCGGGCCTCCTCCATCACCTGCAAACAAACCACTTGCCCTACAACCTTGTCTGCTTTGGGGGCCCAAACCCTGCCGAGGCTCCACGCTGGCTGTGACTTGGAGCAGGTCGTCCAGCCTTCTGGACTTGAGCTTCCTCACCTGTAAGATGGGGACAAAAGGCCTGCCTCCCGGAGTCTTCGGAGGAGACACAGCATGGGAAGATGCAAACCGCTGCAAAGAAAGATGCCAGGTGATCACCCAGTAAAACATCAACCTTGCCAAAGCAACAGGAGCTCGTGAGGCTGAGGGAGGAACGCGGGCAGCCTGTCCCAACAACGTGGAGATTCACTGACGAGTGTGGCCGTGCAGGGTAGGCCCCTGAACAGTGGAAGAGCCATTAACAAGGAGGGTGACAGGACAGAGGCTTCCAAGGAGAAAGATTTAAGTGTTAGAGGATCACAGAGGCCTTAGGAAAATCGTGAGGCCCTGGAACATGTTACTGAAATGCTATTATTGGCCGTAAAAATGTGTTACAAATACCCAGTCCACTCTGGATTACTTCTCATTGGTTGTAGGAATGAGTGCACACTTGTGATTAGAACCCACATTTTGTTAAATATAGGATATCTTTATTTTACTTAACTTTTAATTTTTTTTTTGTCGATGAAGTGCCAAGCATGGGTTTTCTCCGTTCTTTTCTTTGCATGGGTGACCTCTACTTTCAGAAGTGGATTCCTGGTGCTCATCACCACTACTATCCCAAAGGACAGCCCTCTTTCAGGTCACACCGTGGATGTGAGCTCCAGGTGGACAGGGACCACATCGGGTCATACTGGTGAAGTTACAGTGCTCGGCCCATGGCAGGGACCAGAGCGTATTGGGTGAATGAGTGAGTAAACAATGAACGAATGCATGAATGAGTACATGAGTGCAGGAGTGAGTGAGTGAGGGAATGAGTGAAGGAATGACTGGGTGAATGAAGCAATAAGTGAATAAACCACAGCAGCTGGATCCACACAGGAGGAGGCTTTATCTGTGTCGGGCTCACAGGGTGTCACAGCACAAGGCCTAGACGGTGGCATGGAGCATGTCCAGCTCTCCTTCCAGCACTGAGCCTCCGTCACCTGCAACACAGTGTGGTCCTGGTTCTTCTTCAGCTCCACCTCAAACAATGTTGAATGTTCCCGGGAGCAGAGCAGCAGGAAGGGAACCTGAGGAGGGACTTCCCAGACCCTGCGCCCTGGAAGACCACTGTGACAGCCTGGCAGGGGGCTCTTAACACGCTCCAGGCACCAGGCTAGAAATACTCAAGCCATTCCTCAGGGAAGTCTCCCAACAGCCCATCAGGAGGCCAAGTCATTTCCTCATTGTACAGATGGGGAAGCTGAGGCTGAGAGCATCACCTGCATCACCAGCTAGAAAGAGGCTGAGCAGGCACTAGGACCCCTGTTTCTCTGACTTTGGATCATTCCAAACCACTGTCCTGCACTGCGGCCTCCTCGGGCTCAAGGGTCCTGGCCTCCCTGGGACCGGCACCCTTCTGGCCTCCAGCCATCACTGAACTAAAGGGACAGGGCCACTCCGTCTGCCTGGGGCTGGGTATGGTGGCCGGGGAATGGCCAGCCGTGGGCGCTGTGGGATCTCCCAGTACCAAGGACCAGCCTATCCCCCCGCAGAGTGAGGTCTTTCTGGGCATCAGGACCAAAAGTTGTCAGAACTTTAGGGAAAAGAGGTCCCTCCCTCAGCATGGGGGAGCCCTTCTCAGGCAGGCCCCATGGGGTCTAAGAGGCACTGGGTTCAAATCCCGGCTCTGCCACTCTGCAGGGCACAGAGGGGGCAAGTCTCTTTGAGCCTCAGTTTCCTCATCAGTGAAATGAAGACAATAATTGCTCCTCCCCCAAGGAGTTGTGGGGAGGATTCAAGGAAATAGCTCAAGAGGAGAACAGAGTCCCCGGTAAGTGCTCATCACCGTGAGCTGTTCCTGCTGATGTCACCCCACTGAGAGGCCCCTGGGGCCCTTCGCCTCTGCCCACTCTGGTCTCCCACCAGGCATGCCCTACTCGCTCTGACTCCGCTGTTCCTCTGGAATGCCTTTCTCCACCCCATCTTGTCCCACGGGAGTCAGCCAGCCAGCTGGGGATCCAGGACCCAGCCCCATCTCTCCTCCCGTGATTCCTCTTCATTACAGCTAGTAGCTGTTGAGCTCTGAAAAGGTGCAGGACACTCCAGGTGCAGCCTGAGCAAACTTGTCTGACACCACCATGAAAGGTCGGCTGCCACCCCACTTCACAGTTGAGGAAACCAAGGCTCCAATGGCAGTTCCTCTCCGAGGTCACCAGGGCTCTCTCGCTCATCCCCACTGAGCAGGGGCCCTCCATCGCAGAGGCTGAATGTGCTGGATATGTGGGCTGGGGCTGGCACAGTGCCTGAGGCAGCCATCACTCCTGGAAGACCCTGAGGTGTGCTTTGGCACAATGACCTTCTCCAAAGCCTCCAGCCCCATGCTCTGACCTTCTGGCACCTTCTATGACACCTCCACTGTGTCTTGTCAAAGTCACTTCTGCTCACACAAGCTCCAGTGGGTCCTGCTGTTGCAACTGAGAACTCCCCCTGGAGGGAGTATGTTCAAGGAGGTCCCTGTGACTCACTGCTCTGTCCTAGATGTGCTTTCCCTACTGAGGATGGAGCTCTCTGCTTGGAGGGAGAGGGAGCAGGCAGGAGTGTCCAGACCCTCATCATCATCTGTCCTGGATGGCAGGCCAGGCTGCTCAGCTCAGGTGAGTTAGGGAGCAGGAGGGGCATGGGCAAGGCCAAAGCGGAGTCAGGTGTGGTAGGGGCGGGGCCAGGGGTGAGGGGAGTGGTAGGGCCAGAAGGAACAGGAGCGGGGCCTTCCAGCTGGGCAGGTCACCCCAGGTACCTTCATCCCCTGCATCCTAGCTGCTCCTCCTTCTCCCTCCCCCCCTCAGGTCTCTGCTTCAGGGTTTCTGGAATCCCCGTTCCCAAACAAGATCACAGCGTAGAAGGAGACCTTGGGTGTCAGACTGTGACCAACACCTTAACATCACGTTTACATTATGAGCCAGAATCTCCACCTCTAGGGATCGGTCCTAAAGAAGTAGAGATTTATGGATGCAGGTGTTCCTTTCAGCATGCTGACGGGAGTGAAAAATCAGAAATGATCCGTGTTGCCCAGCAGAGGCTCTTAGGAAATTCTGAGGCCGACGCAGGGGAGGAAGAGGATTGACTGGCCAGGGTCCAGCCCTGGGGAAATCAGGTTCCAGAAGAGCACACTCCCTGCAGTCCTTCCCACACGATAGCCGCAAGTGCACACCCACACACACTTGCACATAGACATACCCATGTGCATACAGATGCACACAGCTGAATGTGCACATGCACACACGTGCACACACACGTGCATACAAATGCAAAGGACTGAAACGGTGAACACTGCCTATTAAGGGCACTCCTCAGTTTCCACTTAATTCTTAATTCCCTTAGAATTCATTCTTTTACTATAATAAAAGTTCATTGTCTTTGTAATAAAAACTTTTACAAAGAAAAACTAAATAATGTACTTCAGTCCAAAGATGAGTGATAAATGGATAACATTAACCATGTGATTTTATTCTTGTTAGAATTATAAGAGGAATAGAGGCACATTCTATCAAGTTGAAACATCACGCAGGCCCCTAAAGGAGAAGAGAAGCGAGTGGGAATTCCCATCCCCAGAGGTGAACCCCGTGGATGATTTGGTGCGTATCTCTCTGGCTTTGTCTCTCTCTTTCTGTCTGTCTCTCTCTGTCTCTTGCTCACACACAGATTCATTTTCATAGATGCGTGTCTCCTGGCTGATATCACATATACGTGGTCTTACAGATGGGACAGATGGATCCCATCTCCTCGCCATGGACAGTAGCATTCCTTCCAATTGCTTGCTATTGCAACCAGTGCTGTGATGAATAGTCTGGAAAATACATCTTTGAAAAGTTGGGAAGGAATTTCTGTGGGATGAAGTCCTGGGATCAGCACCGCCAGTACAGGCGTGCCCCTGGGGACAGCGATGGGTCCTGCAGGCTGGTCCCCAGAGAGGAGTGTCCTTTCACACTTGTCTCTAGGGGTCTACTGGGGCCTCTGCTTCCTCACATTGTCACCAGGGCTTGTCGTCACCACATTGGACCCCTGCTCATCTGATGGGGCCCAGTGCCCTCTCCACAGTGTCTCCATGTGCGCGTCTCCTCCTCGGGGAGCTCAAGCATCTCTGACACATGCTGTCCCTGTGTAGCGCCTCTTGTTGGCGTTGAATGTGTTTGCTCTTTATCTCTTTTTAAAACTCTGACTTTTGAGCATTTTTTTGGACCACAAGGAGGCGTAACCTTTCCCTGGCCTTGTGTTATGAGGATACGTTCCAGTTTATGGTTTGACTTTCCAGCTTTCAATCCTTTTCTTGTTTTTGTTTTGGCCGCACGAAGAGCAACGCGTATTCGTGTGTGGCTTCTGGCTCTGGTGTCCCACTTAAAACAACAGTCTGTACCCCAAGATTATGCACATATTTACCAAAAGGGCTTTCTTTGATACATCAAGTCTAGACTCCATCTGGGATTTTCCTATCAATTTAGAGAAATTCTATTTCAAATAAAAACAGAAAAGGAAAAGCTATCAGGCCGTGTGAAAATGAGTGGGCAGACACAATGGCCACCTACGGCATGATTTCACTTATAGGAAACATCCAGAACAGATTAAAAAAAAAAAAAGTGACAGAAAACAGATCAGGGGTTGCCAGGGCCCGAGCGAGAAATGGGGAGTGACTGCTTTTAGAATAGGGTTTCCTTTTGGAGAATGAAATATTCTGAACCCAGACAACGGTGATGGATGCACAGCATTGTGAATGTACTTGATGCTCATGAAGTGTACAATTTAAAATGAAAAACAGTAAATTGTTAAAAGATGAAAGTTAAATTTATTTTAAATATTCAAGATATAAACAATAAAAACAAAGCAATGAAAGGAACCAAGAAAGAAACAAATACAATAAGCAGGGTGGGGAAGGAAATGTGTGGTAATGGAGCAGGTGGAACAGCTGTGATTGGAGGTGCTAATAAGGGAGGTTCGCGAGCCAGATCTCCCAGGCCGCAGAATTTGGCCTCAGCTGCCTCCCTGTCTCCTGCAGGCGCCTGTGCAGGGGATGGCTCTCCCTGCACGGAGGCTGGGGCCTCAGCTGCCTCCTGTTCTCCTGCAGGAGTCTGTGCAGTGGATGGCACTCCCTGCACAGAGGCTGGGGCCTCAGCTGCCTCCTGTTCTCCTGCATGAGCCTGTGCAGGGAATGGCTCTGCCTGAGTGGAGGCTGGGGCCTCAGCTGCCTCTCATTCTCCTGCAGGAGGCTGTGCAGGAGATGTCTGTCCCTGCACGGAGGTTCGGGCCACAGCTGCCTCCCTGTCTCCTGCAGGAGCCTGTGCAGGGGATGGCGCTACCTGCACGGAGGCAGGGACCTCAGATGCCTCCTCGTCTCCTGCAGGAGGCTGTGCAGGAGATGGCTCTCCCTGCACAGAGGCTTGGGCCTCTTCTGCCTCCTGGTATCCTACAGGATCCAGGGTGCGCCATCCCCCTGTACAGGGGTTGGCGCACCCTGCTTGGAGGCTGGGCCCTCAACTACCTCCTCTTCTCCTGCAGGAGCCTGTGCAGGGGATGGCTCTCCCTGCACAGAGGCTGGGGCCTCAGTTGCCTCCTGGTCTCCTGCAGGAGACTGTGCAGGGAATGACTCTCCCTGCACGGAGGTTGGGGCCTCAGCTGCCTCTTGGAGTCCTGCAGGCGGCTGTGCAGGAGATCTCTGTCCCAGCATGGAGGCAGAGATCTCAGCTGCCTCCTCATCTCCTGCAGAAGGCTGTGCAGGGGATGGCTCTCCCTGCACAGAGGTTTGGGCCTCTTCTGCCTCCTTGTATCCTACAGGAGCCAGTGCAGGAGATGGCGCACCCTGCTTGGAGCCTGGGCTCTCAGCTGCCTCCTGGTCTGCTGCAGCACATGGTGGATATGATTGTTCTCCCGGGATTGAAGCTGGGTCCTCTGGTGGCTCTGAGGGTTTTATCACTGCCACTGCAGACCCTCTCCCTGTAGCTGCTGATCCAGTCCTGTGGGACACCGGCGCCTCCATCGGGGAGATGGATGGAATATCCCCTTCCACCAGCTCCACGCTGATCTCCTGTCTGGAGCTCTGCAAAGACAGTGACTGGCTCTGTCCCAGAGGCATCAGAGCCCTGCCCAGCTGTCTTTGCTGCTGCTTCTGCCCTCTGGACCTAATTCTCCCAGATCAGGCACATACCTGTGTCTGCACAGTATTCCACCCCTGAGGAAAAACATACACATCAGGGGCTTGTGATAAACCTCAGGCAGAAGGGCGCCACCCCAGCACTCCACGTCCCACCCAGCCGGCCTTGACCTGGGCTTTGAACCTGACCGACCCCCCCCCCAGGCTTCTAACACCTCACCGACTGCTCCTGCTCACGGTGGTCCACCCACATGAACCCGCCCTTCCAGGCACACATGAGGAGGGGATGTAGGGCTGCCGTGATGGGACCACAGTGGTAGCCTGGTTTGGAATGGCCTTCCCTGAGCCTCCCGATGTTACCTTTCCATCCTTCCGGGGAAATGGCCACAGCCGTCGACCGTGAGAGGGGCACCAGCATCTGCATCGGTGTTTGGGGGCTTTCCTGGGGCTCCGGCCCCTGGGCATCGGGAAGCAGCAACTAAACATGTTGCTCCTTCTAGACAAGTGCTAGACAAGTGAGCTCACTTGGGGGCTGTGTTTAGGATGTGGGTGCCTAGTTACCAGGGTTCCAAGTTCTGTTGGGCTCTGTGAGGTCACTTCCTGGGATCCCCTTACCTAAGCTTCCTCCTCACACAAGACCTTCCTAAGGGTCCCCCGGGCTGCTGACTGCTCACGCTCCATCTCCACACCCTGTCCAGACACAGTCACACCAACACAGTCCACCCCACAGCCTCTGGGGAGGTCTGGACACAACCAGGGCCCCAGCTTTGAGGACACAGAGTTGAATTCAGTCCCGCTCCTGCTTCTTGCCAGTGATGTCACCCTGGACAACCCTGTGCCTCTCAGGGCCTCCCCCGTGTCCCTGTCTGTGTAGTGGGGGTCATTCTAACATCTATTTCTTAGGGATGTCATCAGGTGCATAGACCTAGAGATCCCTTCAGAGCCTGTGAAACCATGGGCTGCTCCCACACGTAGCTCCTGCACAGACTTTGCAGTGCAAGGATGACAGAAAGGGCTGGCTGTGGCAGAGAATACAATGCAAAGAGGCTTGGGTCTGCTGGGCGTCTGGGAGAGGCACTTCCCCTCTTGCCTGTTTCCCAGTGTCCCTAGGGAGGTTTGAAATGAAATGACGTTCAGACATCATCTCCTTCTGGCTTGCAACCCTCCAGGGCCTCCTGTTCTGTTTAGACTCAGGTCCAAGTGCCTGAGTGGCTGTCATCTCAGCCTATGTGGTGGGCAGCCCCCACAATGGCTCCCAGCGTTCCCACTTCCTAGGCACACATCCTTGGTAATCCCCGCTCCTCGAGGAGAATGGACTTTGCGGCTGGCTTCTAACCAACAGAATAGGACCGAGTGATGGGATGTCACTTCCATGGTCGGTTTAATGAAAAGTCTGTGACTTCTGCCTGCTTCTGTCTTTCCTGTGTTCATTCTATCTCTCTGTCTCTATCTCTCTCCCTGTCTTTGTCTCTCTCTGTCTCTGTGTCTCTGGCTTTCTGTATCTCTCTTGGTCTCTCCCTGTCTCTCTGTCTCTCTCTTTGTCTCTCCTCTCTGTCTCACTGTGTCTGTCTGTGTCTCCTCTTTTTGTCTCTCCTACCCATCTTTCTATCTCTGTGTGTCTCTGTCTCTCTTTCTCGCTCTCTTTCTGTCTCTCGGATCCACTATTCAGGAGAAGCCAGATCAGATATTATGAGCTTCCGTCCCTATGACACCCCCAAGTGCAAAGAACTGGCAGAGGGCCCCGGCCCACAGACAGAAAAGGCCTGAAACCCCCCATCCAAACTGAATCCTACCACTGCTCCGATACTTCCGAATGATCTCCGAGATGGCTCCTGCCTCTATCGACCTTCAGTTGAGAACACAGCCCCAGCCTCCTGCTAGACCTTGACAGGGAGCCTCCCAGCTGACCTGAGCCTGGACCCTGGTAGAGACATTGTCAGATGCTCAATGACAGGTCTTGTAAATGCTAAGTGAGGCTAATGCTGTCACCCAGCATAGACAGCTAGTACCTCCTTCCAGGCCTGGGTCTGGCCCTGCCATCCTCTCTCTCTCTTCTCTCCTCCCCAGCTCACTCTAGCCACACTGGCTCTTTTCTCACCTCCTCTCTCGTCAAATTCTCTTCTCCCTCCAAGTCTCTGTGCCTTTGAGCTTCCCCCCAGCACGCTGTTGGCAGACAGATGCAGGGCTGGTTCCTCTTGTCCTTCTGCTCAGGGCACAAATGTCCCCAGGGAGGCCCTTTACACCCACCTAGGGGCTCCAGGCCCTCCCTCCTCCAGCACCCTACTTCATTGCCCTGTAGCACCTGCTCTTCTTTTTCGCATGGATTTGTTCATGATTTTGTCCCTTCCACCTCCAGGGTGTGAGCTCCTGGAGGGCAGGGACCATGTAGGTGCTTTCAGCACTACCCTCAGGACTAACATGGGCCCTGCTCAGAGTGAGTGCTGGGGCCACAGTAGCTGAAAGAATCATGAGAGGATCTCAGAACCCTCCCACCTCTGAGCAGCTCCCATTGTGAACGTGGATGCCAGTAATCAAAGGTTGCTTTGGACAGGGGAACACCCAGAACGAGGCCTGGGTGTCCCTTCCCTGCTCCACTTGCTCCATTGAGCACGAGTGGACACAGAACACCTCTGGTGGTCAGCCCTAGCCTTGCAGCCCCAGGCAGGAAAGCAGAAAGCAAAACACACACATTTCTTTGTTTGGGGTCCTCAAGGTAGTGGTTCCCCCAGGGCCGAGGGTGCAAAGGATCAGGACCCGTGGGCTCCAGGAGAGATGTGAGGGACCTCAGAATCCTCTCTTGCTCCCCACTTTCCTTACACTGGCCCTGGCGTGTCCCGTTGACTCACAAGGCATCCTCATCCCAGCCAGGAAAATGACTCCACCTCACTTCCAAAGGAGGACCCCGAGGCTCCAACAAGGATGACCTTGTCCCTGGTCCCCGGACAAGTCGACCAGTGCTCTGCCATGTTCTGCACTGCCTGGGTCCCCAGTCCCCAAGCTCTCAGGCTGCCCTCTGCAAAGCAAGACCTCGAGGGAATGGAATGCATTTTACAACGACTCAGAGAACAGTGGGTCATGGATGGAGAATGAAGGTCAAGAGACTCTTCTACAAGCCTGTGAGACCCTTAGAGTCACCCCATCTATGCATCCCAATTTACAGAGGCCGAAGATCAGGCCTTCTCTCATGTAGCCCCTCCCCCCTAGGGGGGGGTCATATCCTAGTTCCCGGTGCACAGAGTGGTGGACACAGGACGCCAGACCTGGTTCTCTGCAGGCTGCTCTAGGGATGGCCCGAACCCCTGCATCCCCCTGTGCACCTTGGGGACCCCCTGCCCACCAGTCTGGCATCTCTCCCCTTCATGCTATGGGCCTGGGCATGTGGCTAGGGGACCGGATGCCCCTGCCTTATGGCAGAGCTGCCTCCAACCTCTTTCTTCCTTCCTCCTGTCACCTCCCCAGTGTGCACTTCCCTTCTGACACAGGGCTGGGCAGTCAGAGTGTGTGTGTATGCTTGTGTGTGTGAGTGCGTCCACGTGGGGATGCATAGAGGAAAGGGCCCTACATGGGGGACGTTGGCAGGGGTCCCCCAGGATCTTAGGAGCTCTCATTCCCAAAGCAAACCCCTTGGAAGTGTTGAGGCTGGCCTAAGAGCTTGGAATGCTCTCTTCTCCTCTGGACTTTGCCCACCTCGTGGGCCCAGGGCCTGTCCCTGCTCCTCCTGGCCTCAGTTTCCCAACTATACTGTGAGGGTTGGACATGGAGCAACATCAGCCCCGATGAACATGGACATGACCCAGGATCTCTGCCCGCGTGAGTGTGGCAGGGATACCCTCATGGTCTCATAGGCCTCTCTCCTGTGGGGCAACCAGGCCTCCTGTCCACGGTCAGGCACACAGAGGGGCCCTGCAGACAGCACTTCTGGGTGACACAGCCCGCAGCACACACGTGTAACACAACGGTCCCCTGACATGGCTGCTTTCGTCTGTCCCCTCCCCAGCCAACTACTCGGTGACCCTCACATCCCCTACGTACCGGGAACACGCCACACAAGCCAGGTGGGCCACACGGTGCACAGTTGAGTAGGTTGGACATCTGGGGATGTGAGAGTCACTGAATATACACCGACCTCACTGTACTGGTCCACAGACTGCATCCCAGGGTCCAGCTCCATGCATGGCTGGTCCTGTGGACACGAAGACAGTGGTGGACACAGACCCTGGGCAGGGAGAAGGCCAGGCCACCCTTTTCCCTCCTCCTCTACACCCCATCCTGGCCACATGAGGTCCAGCCAATCCCTGCCTGCAGCCCTGGCGGGTGTAGGAGGAGCTGAAGGGAGCCCAGCTGGGCAACTATTGGAGGGAGTTACTGTTATTAGGAAGCCCCCTGGGTGCTGAGTTATTAAACCCCATTTTACAGATGACCAGTGGTCCCAGCGTTCAAGGTCACTCTGCTCTAAGTGACCAAGTCCAGACGTGAACAGGGGACTAGAAATCCTTACTTTTCACTACCATTGAGCCCAGCATTGACCATCGAGGCCTTGTCCTGCGTTGGGTCTCCTCCAGCCAGGCGACCTCCTGAGTCCAAGCACTTTGGGCACCTTCTTCTCCCCGCTTGAATCCCAACACACCCTCCTGAGGTTAGAGTCACTGACCCCATTTTTCATGGAGGAAACTGAGTCTCCGAGAAGACACCACATGAACTTGCCTGTCACAGGGCTGTGAGGTGACCCAGGTGTGGGTTTGACACCAGGTCAATCTGCCTCTAAAGGCTCTGCTAGCACAGGAGCCTGAGGAGGTGGCCTGTGAGCCCAGCACAGAGGTGAGTCCATCCTGGATGGGGGCTCGGGGGAGGGGCACTGCAGGCTAGGAGCTCTGAAGGGGGCAGGGGCTTGGCAGGGTCCTTGGGGAGGAAGGCTCTAGGGAGGGTGGGGTGCGGTGAGGGGTGCACTCTGGGGATGGTGTCTGGACCAGATCACCCAGGGCCGTGACGCAGGCAAGGAGTCGGGCCTCACTACAGGTTGCGTGGACTTGAACGAGCAGTCTCATCAGAGCCTCAGGCTGTTAGGACCTAGATTTGGAGGGAGCTTGGTGGGCACCTTATCCACCTCCACTCAAGCCCAGATCCCCAAGAACCAACAGGATGAGAAGGCTGCTTCCATTTCCTCCCATGTACAGTGGGCACTGTGGCGGTCGCCTACCTTCTGCCTGGGCTGGGGATGCTGCCTGGAGGGCCCAGAGAGGGCTTCTTGTCAAAGTAGCCATTCAGGACAGGTCTGTGCTCAGAGAGCTCTGAGTGATGGGACCAAGGGCATGTCCCACCAGTGGGCTAAAAAGACGCTCCTGTCCATGTCGCTGTTGTTTATTGCAGGTGGACAGGGATGATGCAGCATCACCCACTGGCTGGATGCAGAGGGCCAGCGAGGAGCTATGGTTGAAGAGCCTGAGACACAACGCTTGTGTGTGACCAAAGCTGCCATGGGTGTGGTGGAGGCTGAGGAGGAAGAGGTGCTGCTGGAGGCCAAGATGAAACCAGAGACCATCGGGGACCAGGTGGCGGTTGATTTCCATAACTGGGGGGGATGGCATGATCAGCAGAGTCTCTTGACCCGGCAGGACACCCTAGGCCGGCATCCAGCTCCTGGGCTTCTTGGCCCCTTTGTAGGTGTCGATGGGGAACAGTGGTCCCGGGCAAGAAGGGACTGGGAATGGGCTGTCAGGGAGAATGGGTAGGGCAGCCACCTTCTTTTCCTTGAAATCAGGGGACTCTGGGTCAATACTCATGTTGCTCTCCTCCACCTTGGAGCTGGAGGAACCAGCCAAGTGCTCGCTGAGCATTGGACAATGTCCCTGCCACTGATGTCCTGGCCCCACCTGAGGTGTCCCAGCACTTGGAGTGGGAGCTATCCCTGGTCCTGAAGCCTGTGTTGGGGCCTGGAGGCTTGGAGGCTGGATGGAAGGGCTGCATTTGCAGAGGTCACGCCCCCTGGGTGAGTGGGGACTCTGGGACACCTGAAGTCACAGATGCAAGTGACCCACACCTGGGAAGGTGTGAGGGAGGTGCACAGAGGGCAGTGCCTCAGTGGCAGGCAGGGCTTCATGCCCATGGGCAGCACTCCTTGACAAAGGTCAGCTAGTCCTTTGGACCCTAGAGGGCAGAAGGCACCTAAGGCTGCCAGTGGTCCACGGGAGGCCAGGACAGCCTGCTGACTGGCAGGCATCAGGCCTGCAGCAGGAGAGGTTCAGGGTGAAACTGCTCCTGGGTAGCCTGGGCCAGCAGGTTGGACAGAAAAGATGGCCACTTGGTTTTTGTCACTCTAGTCTGTACGTCATCGTCTCTCCAGCTAGCCAGACCCTGGGGAGGGTGGCCTGTGGCTGAACAGCACTAGGGACTGAGGAGAAAGTGCCCTTGGCAATATCGAGTCCCTCTTCTTCATGTGAAGCAGGGTTGAGCTGGCTCCATGCCTGACCTCACCCCCTTGGTGACAGTGGGCTTCTTCAGGTCAAAGTCATACTAGGCATCAGGTTCATGGCACTGAACACATTGGCATCCTCAGGGGTCTTCAACATGGAGGGGAGGGGCCAAAGGAGTGTTGGCTGTGCTCAGGACAGCCATACCAGGGACAGGGAAATGCACAGAGACAGGAAGCAGATCAGTGCTTGTCAGGGGCTGGGAGAGTGGATATGGGGGCATGGCTGCTTCATGGGTACAGGGGTTCTGGTGGGGTGATGCAATGATCTGGAACTAGATAATGGTGACTGTACACAGCATAGAGGATGTAGTTAATGGCCGGCCCTGAATTGTACAACTTTAAGTGATGAAAACACTAAACTTTATTGAATCTAAATTGGAACACACAAAACATAAGAAATCATAAAACATAGAAAAGGGAAAAGACATCCTGCCCTCACAGGCAAGGTGAAGGACAGCTCTGGGGTGGAGCTGGAGCCGGCCGGGCCTTAGTTGCTGACGAAGAGGGTGGTGCTGCAGCTGCCGTAGTGCTGGAGCCACTGCTGTGGCTGATGCTGGAGATCCCACCAGCTCTGGCTATGCAACTGGCCCAGGAGCTGGACCTGATCTGGGGCTGGAGCTGGGTCTGTCTCAGGTGATGGTGCTAGACCTGCCTCTAGAATTGGCTCCAGTGCTGAGACCGACTCTAGCTCTGCATTGTTGACAGATTTGGTGCAGGAGCCAGTGATGGAAATGGCTGCTGCTCTGGAGCTGGTCAAGTGTGGGAGCTGGAGGGAGCTCTCCTTCTGGAGCTGGCCGCAACTGAGCTCTAGAGCTGGTGCCAGAGCTGTCACTAGTCCACAGCTGGAGCAGGATCTGGTGCTATGTGGCTCTAACTTTGTAGGTCGAGGTAACTCTGGCTCTGCTGCTGGTGACCGAGCCTTCTCTAGCTCCACAGCTGGTAAACAGCATGTCGTGACCTTTGGATAGGGTCAGTGACATCACCAACCAATCACGAGCTGTCCATCAGATGGTGGGAGCACTCCAGCAAATAACATATATTACATTAGTGTTATTTCATCTCCGTTCTAGTTACATATTTATTTTAAATATACTTAGAAGGAGAATAGGATAATAGAAACCATTTATTCTTTGCTCAGATTTAACAGAGCACACCTTATTAATGTCGTTTTTTAAGAAATATTACATACACAGTGGAAGGCACCATTCTTCTTCCTCTCTCTTTCCTCCCCAAAGGTAACTACTGTCTTGAAGTTAATATATGTATTCTATACACATTTTCTTTTGAAAAAAGACAGTTGTCCCCAATTTGCTGAGATTTTTTTATGTGTCTATCAAAGATATGTTTCTGAGCAGATGCTGTTAAAAACTTTGTCCTTTCAAAATAAAGATGACAAGTCAACCATTAGTTGAGAAAGTACCTGCTTTTTAGACATCATTTTTTAAAGAGAGGTTTGAAAATATCTCCATCATGTTACCATTGATCCTCCCTATTTGGAAGAGTTACAGTCTATCAATTTTTAGCAAACACTGCATGAGCCAGACTGAACCAGTGCTCCTAGAGGAAGGACAAGGTTAGATTCCTGCAGCCTTTGGTCGTGACATATTTGGGAACATATCAACACATAGCCTTGTTTTATGTTTGTCTCTTTTGAAAAGATCTTATTTAGTATACACTGTAGACACATTATTTGAACTCCCAGCCAATATCACTATCCATAACCCATGCCTGAAGGAATCTTATCTAACACAAGTGTTTTCTACATATGGCCCATCACAGGCTTCTTGTGCTTAGGAACACTACACAACACTTCAGCACTATGCGGATCATTACAAAGAGGAAAAACAGCAGCAAGAAGCAAAAAAGGTGAAAAATGTACCATTTATAATTTTATTTATTTATTTTTTCCCCCAAAGCCCCAGTAGATAGTTGTATGTCATAGCTGCACATCCTTCTAGTTGCTGTATGTGGGACGCGGCCTCAGCATGGCCAGAGAAGTGGTGCATTGGTGCGCGGCGGGATCCGAACCCGGGCCGCCAGCAGCGGAACGCGCGCACTTAACCGCTAAGCCACGGGCCCAGCCCCCGTACCATTTAATAGACCAGGAAAAGGACACTTGTTGACCTGAGAGCTGAAACAAGAGTGTCACCTTGTTCTACCTCAGCCGGGAATGTGCGCCTCAGGCAACTCCAACTTTCTGCCACTCTGCACCCATCCAGGAATTACTAGGAAAAACACAGTGTGTGTTGGGTTTGGATTCACCTGTAAATTTTAGTGACTAGGTGAATTCACGAATATCAAATTACTGAATAAGGAGGATTGACTCTGTTCTGTTGCCAAAAACAATGAGTGTATGAAACTCATACTTCAGAACTTAAACATGGAAAGCTTTCTAATCTGCTTTAAAATCTACATGAAGAGTTTCATTGTTTTGAGCCATTTGTTAAAAATGTCAAAAACATCTTCTGATTGGTTTAAAAGAACAACTGATTGACCTCAGGAATGGCTGTGTGTACTCACCATCTCTGATTTCTCTCATTCTCTCTTGAACCCATTCCAATGAACCCCCATCACTCCACTACAACTCTTTTTGCCAAGGTCACAAGTGACCACCACATTGCTAAATCCTACAGTCATTTGTCAGTCTGTGATTTACTTGATCTACCAGCACTTGACATAACTATTCACTATGTATGTTAATAAAGTCTGGTAATAGCCAATAAACGATTTTGAGACAATCAGATATTCATTTGACAAAACATTAATAAATATTCTATTTGGTCTCATACCACTCCTTAAAAATCAACTCCAAATTTGAATATAATAAACAATAAAAATGTAATGAATATTAAAAGTATTAGATTGTTTTAAAAAGATTATAGAACATCTTTATATCTTGGATAATAGACAGTCTTGCTAAACGAGACTCAGAAAGCAGAACTCTAGTCGATAAGATTCATAAAACTAACTACAGCAAAATACAACTTTGTAAGACCAAAGGCACCGTAAATTAAGTAAAAAAACAGAAGAAAACACTCCAACATGTAATCAAGGGTTTCTCTGCAGACTATATGAAGAACTCCTGTAAACTAATGAGAGATAAACCATCCAGTGGAAGTGTGGCAAAGGATACGAATAGCCAAACAATTCTCAGTGGAGGAAATATGAAATTCCAGTAACCAAGAAGTGTTCAACCTTCCCAGAGATGACAGAAATACAAAATAAATCAACAAAGAGACATGCCTTAGATATCAGATTGACAAACATTTACAAAGTTTGTTTCAGGTGTTGGTTACATGGAAAAATGAATCCACTCATACAGTACTGAAGCACAACTTTTGGAGAACAAATTGAAAATACCTGTTGAGTTTTTCAAATGAGCATTTTCTATGACTCAGCAGTTCGTTTATTAGTATCTGCCCAGGAGATACCTTCACACAGATGCAAAAAGAAACATGTATAAGAATATTATTCATAATATTGTAATAGCAAAAAATGGGGACAACCCAAATGTGCACCAAAAGAAGAATGGTTCAACAAGACGTAGTTTGTTCATAGTAACGTGTCAGAGTGACAAAGAATGGAGTAGATCCAAGCAAATTGTTACAGAATTATCTCCCATATAGTTTTGGGTGAAAAGAGGAGGCTGCAGAATGAGGTGCATATTATACCATTTTCTTTAAACACACAAAACAAAAAGAAAAGAATATTTTTTCTACAGCAACAGATATATGTGGGGCTGTGGTTAAAGGAGCCTTTAGCTTGATCCATATATAACTATAGTGTTTTACAAAGGTACTGCTTCATATATTATTTGTATAATGAAAAATTAAAATACATAAGACTAATTAAGTTCATTCTTTCCTACTAGAGAATTTCAGCTACCCCAAAGTAACTAAGAAATCAGAACAACCACAGGAAAATGTCAGCATAGGTGGGGGACAACTGAGCTTGGCTAACATGAGCAGACATTTTTCACACATTAGGGGAGCAGATATTTTGCTGTAGGACCATCTTTGCCATGCAAACCTTGGGACAAAAGTGCAAGTATTTGCCAGGATACAGCCAAGATATAAAACCAACAAGATCTTGAAAATAAAATGGAAAAGCCCAGTTGTCACTCTAAATCTACCTCTTCATTAGCCAAAACCAGCTTTGAAGCTGTTTTAGCCTGTTTCTCCACGAACAAGAGCCACAAAATTGACGGGCCAGCATCACCACCTCGTGGCTCTGCTTCCCATCGCAGGGTTCATCACCATACCCTTTGGCCCCCAAATCTCAAACCAAGAGTTCTGTCTTTTGGATATCCCTTCAAAGTTAAATGTTTTAGAAATACAAGAGACTCAAGTAGGGTTATGGATTTTTTAATTCTGACAAGGCAAGATTTTTTAAGAGACTACTATCTATCATCATTGCCAGTTTGTAAAAGAACAGCTATTTAAAACCAAGAAATCAGAAAGGCCATAAACTCGTATCAGAAGACAGTCCTGCTTATCAAAGAACAGTTGAAAGTGGTATACACATTTCATAAATACGTAAATATCCCATAACTATATTAATAATTGTGATCATTAGTTAGGCTGTTAAATAGGTCAACTTCACCAGGCCATGAGGTGCCCAGATCTCTGGCTAAACGTTATTTCTGAGGGTGTCTGTAAAAGTGTTTCTGGAAGAGATTAGCAGTTGAATTGGTGGGCTGAGTAAAGCAGATTGCCCTCCCTGTTGTGTGTGGGCCTCATCCAACCTACTGAGGGCCTGAACAGAACAAAAATGCCGAGGAACGTTGAATTATCTGTCTCTCTCTCTCTCTCTCTCTCTCTCTCTGCCTGAAGGTTTGAGCTGGGACATCAGTCTTCTCCCGCCCTTGAACTGGAACTTATACCATTGTTGTTCCTGATTCTCAGGCCTGTGGACTCAGACTGGAAGTACACCTCCAGCCTTCCTGAGTCTCCAGCTTGCAGACGGAAGGTCATGGCACTCTTATGTCTCCTAGTTGTTCTGTTTCTCTGGAGAACGCTGATTAACACAACCATATTTACATACTTCTCCTTTATCAACGTGTGTCTCAGCTTTATCAATAAAGGCAGAGCTGGAGACAAGGTCTTGTACATAGATACTTAATTTGGGAGGTACCAGGAGTGAGAGAGCAGGGAGAGGTCATGAGTAATACTGTCCTTCTCATGGAGAGGCAGCCTTCCTTTGATCCTCATTGATCAGACTGGCCAGACGGCTCTGTCGGGTTCCAGGCACCCCCAGGAAACCAGTGCTTGTCTGTCCTCACTCCTTCTTGTACATGGCCTGAAAATTGGCTCAGAGAACTTATGCAATTCACCAGAGATGTACTCAAGTCGGCCTGGCAGAAGAGGCATTGAAAAACAGGCTGACACATGTTCTGGTTCCTTTTACATCAGATTTTATTCTTCCCTTTACTCACTTATTCTTTCAATAAAAAATGTATCAATATCTACCATGTCTTAATAATGATAGCAACATTTATTGAGCGCTTACTATATGCCTGGTACTGTTACTGCTTTATAGGTATTATTTCATTTAATCCTCACAACAGTGTTATGAGGTAAGTGCTTTTAGTATCCCCCATTTTACAGATAAAGAACAAAACACAGAGAAGTTAAATAATGTGCTTGAGGCCACACAGTCAAGAAATGGTGACGCTCAAATATGACTCGGGAGTTTGGGCTCCTTCCTAACTGCCAGATGTCAACTGTGTTTCAGCTGCTCTGCCTCCAGGTTTCAGGCTCATGATGGGGCATAGAGAGAAAGAGAGAAAGGTGGGTGCCATCCCAACCCAACACAGTAAGTCGGATGGAAGTGGGCACCCAGGTGCCATCGGAGCATGGAGGGGTACTCTCACCCCAGAAGTTGGGGCCACTGAGCTGACTCTTGAAGGACAGAAAGTGGAGAAGGGGCGATGTAAGTTGGGGAGGAGTCCAGGCAGCAGAAATAACAGAAGAATACCACTGGGAACACCACAGAAGTGCAATGGTTTCAAATTTCAGTGCACACGCTCAGATGGCAAACCATGCCATTGCCTTTTTTCTTTGGGACCTTAAAGTCTATTAGGATCCCCCATTCTCTAGGTGTCAGAAATAATCTCCTTCAATTCAGAGGCTGAGTCCACCCTGGCCCTGGGACTGTGTCCTCAACTGGGGGCTTCTGTGGGGCCATGGTATGTATCTGCATGGAAGACAAAGGTGGAGAAACCATCGTTACTCATCATCAGTCCACATGTTTCTGCTGACACTGCCCACAAGAGGTCCTTGACACAGAATACCGACTTGCTTAGTAAGCCTGTCTTATCTCCTGCTTCCTTGACCTTCTGGCCTCCTTCAGTGATGGCTCTCTGCTCTCCTTCACTGACAAGCTTCTCCAAAGACTCTCATCACCATGTCTCCACTTCTTCCCCTCCCAGTCTTCATTCACTATTCAACACACAGTGATGTGTATTCTGTTCCTACAACACACCCAAAATGTTCTGCTAAGATCGCCACTGGGCTCCACGTTGCTAAATCCAATAGATGCTCTTCTCTTCATCTTAGCTGATTTCCTGGCTATATTCAACTTTCATGACCCAACACTTTCTTACTTTTCTTTCTACAACGTTGACCACCTCCAAAAGTCATCCCTGATTTTTCTCTCATCTCCTTGATTTTACCTCTCCCCAAACATTTAATCTATCAAGTTCTATCAATTGTATTGTCAAAAATTACACATCAAGTCTATCAACTTCTCTGCAGTTCCGCTGCTAACACAGTGGCATATGCTCCAATTCTCTCTCCCCTGGATGAGTGAAACAGTCTCTTCACTCATCTCTCTGCTTCCACACTTGCCTCCAACAATCCAGTCTCTGCACAGTAGACGTGGCATCCTCAGTTCTGTGCAACATCTCATCATGTCTGGCCCCAGGAAAATTCAGTTCTGTTTTTCTTATGAAAATCTTTGGTTTTGTAAAATATCCTTGATGTTTTCTGGCATATAGTTTTATTTATCTTCATTTTTACTGTCAAAAGACACATATAATCACACACACACAGAAACTCTCATTAAGGGCCTATTACTTGTAAATCATTAGCTTGATATAGTGAGACATAAAAAGTAACCTCATTCTTTTAAAAAGTAACTTGATAACAGGGACTCTGGCTTAAGGAGCTCATGAATTGTTTGGAGAAAATATAAAACAATGAAAATGTAAGCAAAGAGAAAGGTGTAAACAACAGTCCACCATAAAATATCATCACAAGATGGCACAAGATTAGTTGCCAAATTAAATATGAACAAATTATTTGCTACAGAAATTCACAGGAAGGAAAATACTGGAAGCTGGACTGGAAAGAAAAAACTTCAGGGAAGACAGAAAATAAATTTGAATTGGCCCCTGAAGAATGAGTAGGATTTATAAAAGCACAAAGAATTAAAAAGTCATAAAAGCTCAAGTAAACTAGTTTTGCTAAAGAAGAAAGTATGGTTTACTGAGTCATCAGAAAGAAGGCTCACAACAGAATGAGGTCAGCTCAGCGAGGACCATGAATGCCAGGGTGAGAAGTCTGACTGATTTTATAGGCAATGAGAGCCACATAAGCATTCGATGTAGAGCTTCCCATGATCAATGTGGTACTTTAGGAAGATTATTCTGGCATGGTGTGAGACTGAAGGATGAGAGGAAGCTGTCACTAATCCACTTAGCCTCCCTATAGGGAGCTCTCATTTTTTTTTACATAAGCTTTGTGAACAGTTATCCTCCAACAACAGTTTCTGGATGAGCATCTCCAGGATGGTCATGGCTGCACGTATCTTGTTTAATTGGAAGAGACCACAGATAACTAAATCACAGGCTGACACTTTTATGATGAGACTGAAGAAGACAAGTCTTTACTCAGCCTGTGTCCACTGGGAAAGCAGGAGGTGCCCTCCACTCTGCTCCCTCCTCCCTTACATCCAGACAAAACACCAGCATCTCCAGGCCACCTCCCTTTGTTCCTGTCAGGTTCATCTGATGCTGTTCCTTACGTTCTCCTTATATCTGACATCACTGGTCATGTTATTAGGTCCTAAGACTTTGGGACTTCAGCTCCTTTGGCCTTGCCTTTCTTTGGCTATGACAACAATGGTCATCACTTTACAGCTGAGACAAAGATCAATTATTTGCATCTTGGTCTCTCCTCTTTACCTTTTAGGGCTTCATCCTCTGGGGCAGATGCTACAGAAAGAAGAATGCTGAAATGCTTTTGCTATGTGATGACAATAAGTTATTTCTACTCTTCAAAGCCCTGTAGATCTATGGGCAGGTCTGTGCATTCCGTAGAACAATATCTTGAGAATGAAGCTCAAATTGCACTCAGTGCCATTCTGTGCCAGGCATAAAATATACCCGCCAGCAGAAAACTAGGGGATTGCAACTCCAACACTTCAGTCTCAGACTTACCTTTAGTTTATTAAACACTTTAAAGGATATAACAGTTAATGATGTATCTTCCTGCTCAAATATTATCAATATCTCCTAATATTTCCAAATAAAATCCTTTGAGAGGAAAGAAACTAATACTTTGGGGGATGTCTTAGGTACCAGGCCCTCTCCTAAGCAGTTTTCATACATTATTTATTTCATCTTCTAAACAACACTTTTAGGTGGGTACTATCCCCATTTTACTGATGAGGAAACTAATGTTGAAGAAGGTTAAGTAACTTGGCCAAGGTAACACAGAATGTAAGGAGTGGATTCAACTTAGCCCCATCTTCACTGTACCACCTGGTCCACTCTGCCTTCACATGGCATTCAGGGTCCGAAAAGTGTGGCCCCAAACTGCCTCTCCAATCTAGTACACATTTTCCCATCTTTTATTTTGTTATATATAAATCACAGTTGTTTGTCCAATCTAATTTCATGATTTCAAAAACATAACATCATAGAAAACCAACCAGCAGCAGTTGCTAAGCTGAAATACACATACTTTACAACCTAGCAATTCTACTCCTAGGTAAATACCAAGAGAAACATGCACGTATGTTCATCAAAGACAGGTACAGTACTCAGAGCAGCACTACTCACACGAGTCAAAAACAAAAACATGGGCATAACCCAAATATCTATCTACAACAGAAGGGACAAATATTTCTACAAGGAAAATATAAATTACAATGAGAACAAACTATAGCCATACACACGTATGAATCTCACAAACATAATGCTGTGTGAAAGAAGCCGGGCACGAAAAAGTATATGCTCTATGATTCCATTTATATGAAGTTCAGAAACAGGCAAAACTTAGCTGACCCACTGGAAGCTGGGACAGAGGTCATCTGTCCCCAGGTGGAGGGGAGCAGATATGACTGAAGAGAGATGACGCCTCAGCACAAATCAAGGTGGTGGCACCAAACTATATTAGAATCATCGTAATCTTCACAGGCATGACCTCACGCTGGGAAAAAAAAAAAAAACAGTTTTACTAAAGAACATTCTTTTTTTTTGTGACGAAGATCAGCCCTGGGCTAACATCCGTGCCCATCTTCCTCTACTTTATATGGGATGCTGCCACAGCATGGCTCGACAAGCAGTGCATCGGTGCGTGTCAGGATCCAAACTGGTGAACCCCGGGCCGCCGCAACGGAGCGCACGCACTTAACCGCTTGCGCCCGGGGCCGGCCCCTAAAGAACGTTCTTGATGGAACAGTAACTATTATTTATTTTTTAATTTTATTTATTTATTTATTTTTCCCCCAAAGCCCCAGTAGATAGTTGTATGTCATAGTTGCACATCCTTCTAGTTGCTGTATGTGGGACACGGCCTCAGCATGGCCGGAGAAGCGGTGCCTCAGTGCGCGCCCGGGATCCGAACCCGGGCTGCCAGCAGCGGAGCACGCGCACTTAACCGCTATGCCACGGGGCCGGCCCGTATGTTATTAACTTTATTAAATCTTGACCTTGAATATACCTCTTTTTAGTATTTTGATATAGTACGTAGTATGTGATGAAATGGGAAGTAGGCGGGAAGCACTTCTGTTACGCACTGAAGGACAATGGCTGTCTTGAGGAGAAGCACTTGTGTGACAATCTGAGCTGACCTAGCCACTCTTGATAGAACGTCATTTTTACTTAAAAGAATGACTGACAAACTGAGGTTATTCAGTTTTGGGTATTTGGCACACATTTTCTCAAAAATTACCTCCAAGAGCCTATCACTTCAAGGAAAACAACTGACGGTATTTGTTGACAATGACAAAATTCAAGCTCTCAGCCAAAATTATGGAAAACTTACACTTGATACAAAGAGCTTGACAGCTTTCCACTATGTAAGACTTTTCTGATAGGTCGGGGGTAGTGTTAAGCACTGTATGGTATTTTGTTTTGTTTTGTTTTGTTTTCGTATAATGAAACGTGTCAACACTTGGAAGATCTGCAGAACTCAATGAGCAGAGGTCTAGAATAGTAAATCCTTAGAGACGGAACAGTGGTTGCTTGGGGCCAGGTCAAGTGATGGAGCAGGAATGGGGAGAGATGCTAATGTGCTCGGGGTTTCATTTTGCGGTGTTGAAAATGTTCTAAAATTAGACTGTAGTGATGGTTGTAAAACTGTAAATATACTAAAAACTACTGCACTGTGTACTCTAAGTGGGTGAATCGTATGGTATGTGACATATATCTCAAAAAAGTTATAAAATAAAAACTCTACCACCGTAATAATATTGTAACATCTGGAGTTTATTTAAAAAAAAAAAAACAGGTTGTCAACACAAAGGCCACGGTTTGCTGACCCCTGTTTTATTGTACAATGTACCATCACCTTTGAGTTTATCATTCTAGAACATCTCTGGTGTCCAGTATTTCAAAGTCCATCTTTAATCTACTATTTTTTTATTCTCCCAACATGCCCTCCTTTTATCTGTGCATCAAAAAAATGTTCTTTAAAGTGAGAATTGCCTCTATTAGTAAAACGAGCTTACTTCTAACCAACACTCCACAATCAACACACACAACAACAACAATAAAAGATATCAGCTGAGGCTACAATCATCTGAAGACTTGATTGAGGCTGAAGGATCTGCTTCTAAAATCACTCATGTGGCTGCTGGCACGAGGCCTCGGTTCTTCACCTCAAGGATTTCTCCATCTGTTGCCTGAGTTTCCTCATGACATGTCAGCTGACTTCCTCCTGAGCAAGAAATCCAAGAGAGAGCAAGGAAGACACCTCAGTGCCTTTTCTGACCCAGTTTCTGAAGTGTACAACATCACTTTCACTTTCTTCTATTTGTTAGGAGTGAGTAGTCAAGTTTTGCCCACACTCAAGGAGAGGGGAATTAGGCTCCACCCTTTGAAGGGAATAATATCAAAGAATTTGTGGACATATCTTAAAACCACCATAGCCACCTTGGCAGTATACAAACAGGCTCTCATCTCCTCTGTGGGAAGGCAGAGAAACTGGGGACCAGGCCCAAGACTTAATGGTCAGAACAGCCAAACTCCAAAGATGGATAAATTCCCAACAAAGGTAGGTCTGCTGTACCAAGGTCAGGGCCCGGTTGGGAAAATATGGATGGAGTTATGTAGATTGATGTCCCTGAAGATCCTGAATCCCCAGATTCCCCTGAACCCTCTGAGCCTCCAGAGGCAGCCCACTCCTTTCCATTATGCACTAACCTCCTGTCTCCCACTTGCTTGGAGATGATGCAGAGGCTGCTTCCCCACAAGACAATGTTCACCCACCCACCTCCATCTCAGTGGGGTGTGGATATTCAGGATCTGCCCTTCCTGGCCACCAGGACTTTAATCCCTACAACTGTGATTTAATCTCAAAATTAGGATTGAGTCACAACATAAGCCAGCTGCTGACACATTGAGGCTCACAAGGGAGCAAAGGGACTGTGCCCCAAGGAGCTACAAAACCTACCCAGCATGGACCAGCATAAGTCAGGAGAGCGTGTGTGAGACTGGAGTCTAGGGTGCTTGATCAAGAGGACTGGAAGATAAGTTGAATAAGGGAGAGTTTATCCATTTGCAAGCTCTTTCCTAGGATCCAGGATTCAACATTACTCATCAAGAAAATGAATAGGCAAGCTACAGATTGGGGAAAATATTCTCAACACATGTATCTGACAAAAGAATTGTGTCAAGAATATATAAAGAACTTCTACAACTCAATAATAAACAGACAATCCAACTTTTTTAAAAGGACAAAAAACTTGAGTAGACAGTGAACAAAGAAGAAATGGCCAGTGAACACATGAAAAAGTTCTCAACATCATAAGTCATCAGTAAAATGCAAATTAACCCCATGAGATACTTCCACACACCCATTAGGATGGTTAAAATGAAAAAGACTGACAATACCAAGTGTTGGTGAAGATGAGAAACAACTGGAACTCTCATATTTTGGTGTGTAAAATGGTACAATCACTTTAAAAAAGTGTTAGTCAGTTTCTTAACTGAAACCCAGCAATTCCACTCCTAGGTATACATCCAAGAGCAACAAAAATTTACGTCCACAAAGCCTTGTACAAGAATGCTTGCAGGAGTTTCATTCACAATAGTACCAAAATTGAAAACAGCTCAGGCGTCCATCAATAGAAGAGATAAACTGTGGTATGGTCATATAACAGAAAACTACTTTGCAATGAAATGGATTGAATTATTAATACACACAACAATATAGATTAATCTCAGCAGTATTACGCTGAATGAGGAAAGCCCGACACAGACTAGTACATGCTGCCATTAGTACATACTTCCATTCAGAAATTCTAGCAGACAAAAGTAATCTATAGGGATAGAAATCAGAGTAATGGTTGCTTTTGGAGGAGGAACTGACTGGGAAGGGGCACAGGGGAACTCTCTGGGGCTGATGGACATGCTCTATATTTTGATAGGACTGTGAGTTACAAGGGTATATGCATTTGCCAAAATTGATTGAATTGTACACTTAAGATCCATGCATTTCACTATATGCAAATTATACTCTGATTAGGATAAGGAATAAAACTCATCATTTTTCCTTCCAAACCTCTTCCTCTTACCATTTATCTTAGTTAACACATCACCACCTATTTAGTATTCTTCAAGCCCAATTCATCCTAGACTTCTCTCTCCCTCTTCCTGCCACTGTCTCTCCCTCTATCACCAAACACTTTGGAATCCTTCTCCTAGAGAACTCTCAAATCTGTCACCTCATTTCCATTACTAATGACCCGGGCTTAGTTCACACCCCTGGACTAATGAAATAGACTTATAGCTGGACTTACCCTTTCCTAATTGACTCCTTACAATGCCAATAAAGTGATCTTCCTAAAATTCCTAATTTATTATGTCATTCCCTCACTAAAATCTTCTTCAATAGATTTACACTACCTGTGAAAGACTATCTAAATTCCTGGCAGAACAACATGGCAACAGTTACCTAGTCTAGTCTGTGAGCATGCCCAACAGATTTCATGTCCGAAGTAGTCTGGTCCCCAAGTAGAGGCCTGGCAGTCTCATCTTCTGTCTGATGAACTATGCATTTATGTGTCACGTTCAAGCATATAGCCTAGATTTCATAATCATCTCAGTTGAGTGACAAATTCTCATCCTCCTCCTTTAATGCCTCAGTGAAAGGAGTCCAACTCCAGCCACCAAGACTCAAACCCTGGAGGCACCAGTTCTCCCCACCCCTCATCAGCCACACCAGATGAGACAAAAAAGTCCTTCCAATTTAGCCTCAACAGCATCCATCGAGCTGACTGCCTGCCTTGTTCTAACGTCAGGACTGCAGCACCCCTCTGTAATTACGGCCGTTGCCTCTCAACCGGTTTTCTCCACTTTAAATGCAACTTAGAGGACTTACGCCCGACACATTAACATCTTGCATGGTTCAGATTTCAACATCCCAGAGATTCCCACTTTCCCTGGGTAGCACTATAACCGTTGCTTTCCTTGGAGTTTTGTATTACAAATTTCAAAAAGATTAGCTTAAAAATGAGGACTCCCAGTGATCAAATCAACTCTCCATTTTTATGACTCACTTTATCTCAAAGTTAACGTCAGAGGCTGGTCTAACATCCCAGCAAAGGCTTACTTTCATGTCATTGAAAATGTCTCAGCAAAAATTGAACTGCCTTTGTTGGGGCTGCTGTTTATAAAAGAAATGTCCACAGCATGGCAGGTGAGAAGATATTACCTCTGAGATGCCTTCTAACACAGATGTTTTTCTAATATTCAAGGTGGTAGATTAAAGATGGCCATAAATTGACACTCCTCCTATTAGAGGTGGGGTCTATGTCACCTCCTTTTAAATTTGGGCAGGTTCTATAACTGCTTTGACCAACAGAATACTTCAAGCGTGATGCTGTGCCAGCTTCTAGGCCCAGCACTTACGAGACAAGCAGCTTCCATTTCTTGTGTCTTGAAACAGTTGCTCTTGGAGCCCTCAGCCGCCATGTAAAAATTCCAACTGTCCTAAGGCCGCCGTGCTGGAGACACACATAGGGAGGTCCTGAGACCACACGATAGAGAGAGATGCCCAGCCTGCCCCAGCTGAGGTCTCAGACATCACGGAGCATAAATGAATCTTCCTCACTGTCTTCTGTCTGAATTCCTGTCCTACAAAACTGCAAGGAATATTTATTTATCCAATGAATATTTACTGGATATCTACTATGTGTCAGGTTCCACTCTGCATGCTAGAGTTACACTGGTGAACAAAACTAACAGCTCCTGTCCTCTGGGAGCTGACAATGAATGATAAATATAAAAAGAGAAAAGCCAATAAGCCCCAGTTGGGCTCAAGAATTAACAAATGGTCTCAGTGCACAAGGTACACATGTACGCAGTGGTGGCAGGAGGGCAGCCCCACGCCTACTGGGACCTAGGCATGGAGCCCAGCACTGGCAGCCATAACTCAATTCCTATGGGGTAAAGGAGTCTTGCTCTCTGCAAGACAATAGTCTCAAGCCAAACTTGAGGCTCGAGGCCCTTCTTCTTAAAAAGAAGCTGAAAAAGACAGCTGCCAACTGGGGCTAGGTGCCCTGACCTCACAGGAAGCCGTGGGCTTGGGGAGGCGACGAACACAGAATCCGAACTAAACTGGGTCTGAGATTCCCAAATATGATCACAGAACAGAGCATCAAAATATCATAAGATCTGGTTCTGGGCTGGAGGCGGAGGACAACACGTGATGGCAACTATCAAACCATAAAACTGCTAGACAGGAGGGAAAGAGACAACTCATCCATAAAACTGTGCACCTGTTCCTGATAACATGTGAAACACACCCCACTGAAATGAAACACAGACAGAACCTCTCAAGTCCACCTAAAAGGCTTTGCCTACACAGAAGAAAAGCTGTAGTACTATTTTGTAAGCAAAATTTGTGTTTTGGTGTGTCATCTATAGAGAGTTTTTATTCTTGTTCCTATAGTGTTTGATATTGCTATGGTGGGGAAATAAAACTCAGCAGCCTGCCGAGCATCAAGAGAGTCTGACAGTCACGGCCACTTGTGAGTCTACTTAGCTGGCTGGCAGCCACCGTGCAGCCCTGGAGAGGACCGTGGGCCAGCTCGCAGTGAAGACGGGTCTCCTCTTTAAGGGAGCCACTGTAACTCTAAGGAATGGACAAAAGCTACTATAAAACTGCAAGTATTCTCACACACAGATTTGACTACCTTAAGACAAAAATGAAATAGATGAGTGTTTTCAATAGTAAGTAAGTTTTTCATAACGTGATCGCAAGTAAAATAATTTCCTAACATACGTCTTTTAAATTCAGGTATGAATGGAACACATCAGGTGACCCTGGGTGACTTTTGCCTCATCTATTAGTGACGCAAATTAGTATCCAGGATCCAGCCATTTTATTATTTATGAAAAATAAAGCAATTGAAGTAAATAAATGTCTAACCACAGTTTGACAAGAACGTAGCCTGGAGGCAATATTGAACAGGCAAGAAGCGCAGAGTTCTGAAGCCGGAATGTTGAGTTTCCGACCTTGACTCTGCCCGTAATAGGTGTGAAATCTTTGGGAGGCGACTTTGCTTCTCTGTGCCTGTTCCCTCATGTGCTCACACACTATATTGGCATTCATATAGTATATTTTACAGGGGTCTTCAGAAATGAAACTGAGTAGTAGAGCAATACTTTGATAAGAATGTATTTTATTTTGTTTTGCTTCAAGAAAAAATACAAGAACATACCTTTACTGTGGCAATCTAATGGAGGTGCCCCTAAGAAGTCATTTCTAGATGGGACTGGGGACTTTGTTTTAACTTTAAAATAGGTAATCTTTCACAAGCTCGGGAAGCAACAACTGTATTTAAACGGAAAACTCTCCACCCGGGAAGAAGCAAACCACCCAGGGGCTGCATTGGTTTTGCAAGTGCCCCCTGACGCCGGCGCAAGGATGCAGGAAGCACCTCCTGCGTCGTTGTCCCACTCCCGACAGGACTTGGGGGCTCGGTCCTAAGTGAGCGGAGGGACCCCGTCCCACTCTGCACCAGCAACGCCTCGCTTTCCCTTCCTGCAAACAAGCCGGTGCAAATAACCTGGGGCCCCTGCGACCGCCTCGCTGCACTCACCTGCCGCTGCACAGCAGCTCGCAGCCCGGCCGCTTCTCCTCCCCCGGGCGGCCCCGACCAGGAGGCGGGGATAGGGGCGTGGCTTAGGGAGGGGCGGGGCTAGGGGCCGGGGCTCTTCCCCCGCCCACCTCACTGCGCCTGCGCCCAAGGGTGCGTGCGGGGCAGGGTGGGAGGTGGTGCCCCCGTGGTGGTCGGTGCTGATGTGGGTCCACCGGGTGTTTGCTGCCCCTCCTGTTCCGATCCTCTGAGCTTTCCAGCCGTCACGGCGCCCAACTCTGGTCACTCCTGCCGCCCCTCCGCCCGCCTGCGTCAGGTGCCAGCAACCAGCCGGAGTCTCCCCCGCGAGGTCAGACTACCTCCCCCTGCTCCTTTGGAGAACGTCGTGACGCCTCCTCGCCTGTGTCCCTGGCGCCTGGCTGGTTAGGTGTATCGTGTCGTTTAATCACCTCTGCAGCTGAGACAGTGAAACCAAGAAGTGAAGGAACTTGCTTCAAGTCACAGACCCAAAATGCGCTCCAGCTTGAAGTTGATTGCAGGCTGCCTGCCGCCGCCCTTCCACCTCGCGTGGCGCGCCCAAGTTGAGTGCCTAGCCAAGTGCCATGGGCTTTACCTGAGTTTTCGCTGTTTCTTAAGCCCTGCGACGGCGGTATTATCTCTACAGAGGAGTCTAAGTGACTTGTCAGTCCAGCTTTGTCTCATGGCAAAACCTGGGCCATTTAAAACACCGTATGTGGCCTCTGTGTTCCTCCACACCTTTTGTCTTAAATGGCTTTATTGAGGTGACTTACAAAAAGCCTGTACATATTTAAAGTGTACAATTTGATTTTTATGTATGTATGTATATGCCCCTGAAACCGTCACCACAATCAAGAGTGAACGTAGCCACCACCCCCAAAAGTTTCCTTCTGCCCATTTGCAATTCCTCCTCCCAGTCACAGACTGCCATGACCACTCCTCAGATAACCATAGATCTTCTTTCTGTCACTATAGATTAGTTTGCATTTTATAGAATTGTATTATGAATGTTTACTGTGTGCTTTTTTGGGAGGAGGAGAGTCGGGCTTAATTATTTTGAGATTCAGTAGTGTTGCTGAGTGTATCAATAGTTCATTTCCTTTTTATCACTGAGTAGTAGTCCGTTACATGGATATACCACAGTTTGTTTATCCATTCACACATTGTTGGACTTTTAGGTTGTTTCCAGTTTCTGTTTTTTTTTTTTGCAAACAAAGCTATCAACATGGTTCTTCATTTTCTTACTATTCAGTTTTGAAAGTTCTTTACATTATCGGGATATGTCTTTCCAGTTATATGACTCAATATTTTCTTCCAGTCTGTGGCTTAAAAGCATGTTTCAGAAGCAGACTTTTTAAATACTTCAAAAGCAAACTTTTTAAATTTTGATAAAGTTTAATTTATCAATTTTTATTTATAGATTGTGCTGTTGGTTCCATATCTAAGAAATTTTTTCCTAACCCAAGGCCCCAAAGATTCTGTCCACTTTTTCTCAAGAAATTTTATAGTTCTAAATTTTAAATTTATGTCTGCGATCTATGCTGTATTAATTTTCATATGTAGTGTGAGATATGGGTAGAAGTTAATTTCTTTGCATGTAGATACCCAGTTGTTTCAACCATTTGTTGAAAAGACTAGTTATTCTCTACCAAATTGCCTTTGCCACGTTTTTGAAAATCAATTGATCATATAAATGTGAGTTTATTTATGGAATCTCTATTCTGTTCATTGATTTATTTATCTGTATTAGCATTGATATCACATGGTCTTGATTACCATAGCTTTATAATAAGTCTTGAAATCAGGTCATTTAAATCTTTCAATTTTGTTCTTTTTTCTCGAAGTTGGCTTGGCTATCCTATACCCTTTGCATTTCAAAATGAATTTTAGAATCAGTTTGCCAGTTTTAACAAAAAAAATTGCACAGATTTTGATTGAGATTGCAATGAATCTATAGATAAACCTAGGGAAAATTGACACCTTAAAAATATTGAGTCTTGTGATCTGTGAAAATGGTATGTATCTGCATTTACTTACGTATTATGTAATTTCTCTCAGAAGTGTTTTGTAGTTTTCAGTGTACAGGCCTTGCACATCTTTTGTCAGATTTAACTCTAATTATTTCATACTTTTTATGCTATTGCAAATAGTATTACTTATAAATTTTTAATGGTTTATTGCTAATATATAGAAATAAAATTGATTTTTATATTGATCTTATATCCTGAAAACTTGCTAAACCCGCTCATTAGTTTGAGTAGCTTTTTATACAATCTATAGGATTTTATTTGTAGACAATCATGTCATCAGTGAATAAAGACCATTATCTTCTTCCTTTTCGATCTGGACCTTTTATTTCTTTTTCTTACCTTAATTGTACTAGCTAGAACCTCCAGTACAATTCAGTGGGGGAATGGATGGTCTTTCCAATAAATGAGGCTGGGTCAATTGGATAGTCATACGAGAAAGCATGAACCTTGACCCCCATCTCACACAATACACAAAAATTAATTTCAGAACCGTCATGGACCTGAATGTGGAAAATGAGACAATAATACTATCAAAGAAAACATAAGACAATGTTAATTGTAAGGGCAGGCAAAGATTTCTTAAATGAGACACAAATAACAGTAGCTATAAAAGGTTAACAAATTAATTCAATTTAATTTATAAATTAAATAGGATTAACTTATACATTAATTAAATTAGTAGAACTTGTATTCATCAAGACACCGTTAAGAAAGTAAAAGGTAAATGACAGGCCAGGAGAAGATATTTGTGAAATGTATCTGACGAAGGACTCCTATAAATTGATAAGAAAACATCTGAATCAATTTTTTAGAGGAGAGGAGGGGCAGAAGGCTTGCATTGACCTTTACAAAAGAGGATAGCCAAAGGGCAAGGCATGATGAGAAGTCATTCAGTATCATTAGTCATCAAGGACATGCAAAGTAAAACCACAATTGAGATACCACTACAAACCAAGACTCTCAACCCCCACTGTGGTGCAATCACTTTGGAAAACTGGCAGTATTTGCTACAGCTATACTTACATGTTCATCCTACGACCTAGCAGTGCCATTTCTGGGTATATACCCAATGTAAATGAGTGCTTATGTCCACCAAAAGACACGAATGAGAATGTTCATAGCAGTTTTATTCATAATGATCAAAAACTGGAAACAACTCCAATGTCCACCAGCATTAGAATGGATAACTATATTATGTTATATTCATATAATAGAATACTATTGTATGGAATGGAATACTACAACAAGGAAAAAGAAAAACTACTGCTACTTGCTCGCACTTGGATGAATATCACAAATACAGTGTTGATCAAAATAAGCCAACCACAAAAGGTTACATCTGTATGATTCTATTTGTATAAAGTTCATAAACAGGCAAAACCAACCCATGGTTACTTTTGATGGGGGAGTGATAATGACTGAGAGAGAGCACAAGCAAACCTATTGGGGTACCAGAAATGATCTATACCTTGATCTGTGTGGTGGCTAAGCAGATGTATACACATGTAAAAATTCACTGCTCTGCACCTAAGATTTATGTGTTTTATGTATAGATGTTATATCAACATAAAAGAAAACTGAAGTGTTTTTTCTGAACATAATTATTCAGCTCTGCTGATACGTACACATATTTCTGAGCCAAAGCTGCACTTTTGATCACTATAACTTTCTAGTAGGTTTGATATCTACAAAATAAGTTCAAGTCTTTTCTTCCAAAATTTTCTTGCACCTGTATGCTTCCAAGCTAAACTTTAGGATCAGTTTTTCAAATTCCTTAGAAAAATTCTACTGGGATTTTTATTGGTATTATGCGATATTTGTAGTTTATTTGAAGAGCACTTACATCTCTCCAGTATTGACTCTTTCCATCCAATCAACATGGTTCGTTTATTCAGGAATTTTCAATCAAGATTTAAATTATTCTTTATGTAGGGCTAGAACATGTTTTGGTATATTATGTATATGATGTATATTAAGTCATTATGGTTTCTGTTCCTATTATAGGAGAAATATTTGTCCCATTACTTCTCTAATCATTGCTGGTATATAAAAAGGCTCTTTTTCCCCCTATCTGGCCACCTTGCTGAACTCCTTCATTCATTTTAGGAGTTTTCCATTCGATTCTTTTAATTTCTAGGTTGTAAGTAATGTATTAAAATCTTTTCTCCTTTATATGAGAATCTGACTTCTGATTAGTTTCCTAACTATGTTTTCCTGAAAACAGAAAGATGGTATCTGTAGACTATGTGACTAGGCAACTTTGCTTATAATAAAAATGACTCCTGGTTTGTAACTTTTGTCTGGACTGGGAGTCACCATGGCCTTAGGTTCCTTTTCTAACCCACAAGTCCCTTGTGGGGACCCTGGAAACCATGCCTATGGAGTTGTCACCAAAGATATTTTCGCGGGGGTCGGGGGCATGAGGTTTTTAAATCAGAGTGACTGCCTGGTGTAGCTCTTGTCTTCCTGCACCTGAGCCGTCTGCTGAGTGGACTGCAGTAAAGATTCCCACTGCTCGGAATATCTACACTGCCTTGCTAGCATGTGTGGTTCCTGCCCTATGGCCTTGAATAGGCCAGGATGGTATGTGGCCCGCAGTGGTCTTGTGAATCTGAATTAGTTGAATCTAAGAAGACCCACCCCCTGGGCATTGCAGAGTGGTGGAGCAGTGGGCTAGACTTTCAGACCCTCGATGCAGTTTGACCAATGGACTGTGAGACAGAAGGGTGGGGAAGGAAAGCTGACAAGGCATTAGATGTCTGAGAGGGAGAGTCCATCTGCCTGTTCTCTGAAGTTGAAAACTCTGCAGCATATGACAAGAGATTAGGGCAGAAGCGGGCTGGAGTAAAACCAGATTCATACCAAGAGGAGACACTGCTCACTGTTTATGAAGGGGACCTGGGCCAAAACCCACTGCAGCTGAGCTACCGGGATAGGTTAATGTCTCGCTGGGAGGGTTGGAGGGGGACTGAGAAGACAAAAGAATGAACCTGAAGACCCCATGCTTGTGATGGGCCGCCACCTGATAAAGCAGGCGGAACTGCCAAGTTGACTGCAATTCCACTCAAACTTGAATCTACATGAAGAGAGGTTTGAGAGCACCCAAGCAGACAAAGGGCTGTGCGGTGGCCAGCAGCTCCAGGCAGAGCTACAATGACAGCAGTTTAATATGGTTTGGGGTCACCAATACAAGGTTAAAGAAAGCTCTCCATGTGTGGCAAAGGGTAACCCCAGGCCACCTAAACAGCATCCTGGAGTCTGACAACAGCTTTGGACCCAGAATGCTTGAGTCAATTTAAGGCTGCACTGGAGCCTGAGCAGTGTCCTCTGCTGCCATCGAGTGAAAATTTATGGGAATGCAAACATTTTCAAAAGCGACACAGATTTTTAAAGCAATCATTGGTTATTGTAAAGGCCTAAGCTCTACTATTAGACTGGATAAAACTCTTGATTTGCGCTTAGTGTATAGGGAAAAACTACACTTTTTCTAAAAAGGTTAAATAAATTTCATTGTAGTATATTTGATTTGCTGAAAACTATGGTGTAATATCATTTGATATAAAATGCCTAGAATTCCCAGAATAAAGGGGGTATTTTAGGCATTATAAAGACAGATGGCCAAAGACTATTCCAGTTGCACAGGACATGGAGGGGACATCCTTACCCCACTGGTTAATACAAATCCTCGTGATCACAAAATGTACTAACTTGTCCTTTTCTATGTTGAAAATGTCAGCCAAAGTCGTGGAGGTGGACTATGGGCAAAGGGTTAACGAACACTTCCGCATGAGAATCTAACCTTAGGTTATCTCCCTGAAAGTATGTGTCAACTATTTAACTAGGCAACATTGCTTACAGTAAAAATGATCATTAGTAAATTGCACCTGGACTGGCGAACCTCTAACTACCCGATGGGGAAACGATTGTTTTGAGCTTCCTGCGTGTGAAACTCTTGTAACTGGGCACGACTCGTGCAGAGACCCTGGAAGCTACGCCTGTGGAACTGTGAGATCGTCTCTGTGAGGCATGGGGCTTTACATCAAAGCAGTTCTCGTAAAGGCCCCAGTGTGGATCTCGACTCCTTGCACCTACTGAATGAAGTGCAGCAAGGACCTCGCTGCAAAGAACACCTGAGGCTGCTCTGTGATTGCTGCAGGTCCTGCCCTGTAGCCTTCTAGCTGCGCCGAGGAGGCCTGGGTCGTCTTGGGAGTCAGCAAAGCCTAAGAAGACCGCTGCGGGCCTTGCAGAGGTCATTACATCCACTGCCAAAAATGACTTTTTTTTTCTTTTTCCTTTCCATAACTATACTCATGTCCTTTTCATTTGTTATTTGTTATAGTTTGTTGAATAATAGTGAGCACAATGGTGGGAGGAGGGGTGCAGTGGGTGAGGAGGGGAGACAGAATGCCTTGTCCCTATATTTTATTTTTCCACTTTTTATTTGGAAGTAATTTCGAACTTATAGAAAAGTTGCAAGAATACAAAGACATCCTAGAAAGACTTCACAGAGACTCACTGTTAACATTTTTCCACATTTGTTTTGTTTTTATTTTCTCTCTCTACATGTATGCATTTTTATTATCATTATTTGAGAGTAAGTTGCAGCCATCATATCCCTTTATCCTTATTATTTTATTGTGTATTTCCTAAAAAACAAGACATCTACTTACATTATCACAGCATAATTCTCAAATTGGGAATTAAAATGAATACAGTGCTATTACCTAATTAACAGACCTGTGAAAATTTTTCCAGTTGTCCCAATATTGTTTTTTTTATAGCATATTTTTTCCCTGCTCCCAGATCCAGTCTTGTAGTCATCTCACTGCTTTTAGTTGTCATGTCCCTTTACTCTTCCTTAACCGAGAATAGTTCCTTAATCCTTTTTTGTCTTTCATGACATGGGCATTTTGAAGAGCACAGGCCTATTGTTTTAGCAGAATTTCCTTCAGTTTGGGTTTGTCTGAAGTTTCCTCACGGTCAGATTCAGGTTGGGGTCTCCACCCTTTAGGGAACTCCACTCTGGCCTCCCTCTAGCCACATCTCTCAAGCCTGGAGCCAAGGAGGCAAGCCCATTGGAGCCTGCCCACTCCCACTTGGTCCAGAGAGTAAATATTTTAGGCTTTGCAGGCTATATGATCTCTGTCACAACTACTCAGCTCTGCTACTGTAGCAAGAAAGCTGCCGTAGATAATGTGTAAATGAATGAGCATGGCTATATTCAAATAAAATTTTATTTATAAAAACAGGTGGACGGCGCATATTTGGCCCATGAGTCAGTTTGCTTGACCCCTCTTCTAATCCATGCCCCAGCTACCAAGAAGTCCAGAATTCCACGCCCAAACAGCCTCAGCCCCGTTCCCAGAGTAGGCCTGTGAGGGCCTCTCTTCCCCGGGTCTGCCATAGTGAGACGTGGCATCTTGCCACTAAGGAGTGCGTTTCTCTAGGCTTGCGTGTGCCCAGGAGATGACAGTTTTGAGGAATGTGGACAGATTTGAACGCAGAGGTGGGGCCTTCACAGTATCAGAAAGAGCTGAGAGTGAGAAGAGAAGGGGCAAAGAGCTAGCCGGGTCGGCTCCCCTCCTCTCACCATGTCTGGTGCAAGACTCCAAGGAGCCTAAGAATTACATTCGCATCTGGCCTTCCTGGTCAGTGTGAAGGGTTAGTTTATCCAGAGAAAAAGGAGTGACATATGTTATTCAACCATTTGTTGCTTGATTTATATGTATATATATTTGAACATTTAGCTATATGGTACGTGGTCTCTATTTGCACTTTGCCCCAGCCCCATAGTGCAAGGGCAGCCTGTGTGACAGCATGAACACTTCTCAGAACAGCCTCAGCGGGCTGACTGGTCCCCACAGGTGTTTACCTGTGAAGGGAACCTGCAAACTGGCTCCTGGCTCCACTCTGCCCCGGGAGAATCAGGGACGATCTGTGGCAAGGCCTCCCAGCCTTCCTTGCCTGCAGCCACTTGGGTCGGCAAAAGACCCCAGGTTCAGTGCTCAGCTTCTAAGCAACAGAACAAGGAAGATACTAACGGGCCAATTCTCATTCTTCCCACTTTCTACTTCTAGACTGTCTTTTCTTTCTGGTTTATCTAACTGATTTCTTTGGACCTCTTCATATTTGAACAACCAATTCCCCTGACAGACTTCAGACCCCTGGAGGTTTCTGCATCTCCCTCTCTCATTCATGTAACACACCCCCACCATGACTGCCACCACCCCTGCCATCGCCACGCTGCCATAGCTGCCTCTGGTCAGCATGGGGCCTTAAGGCACCTGTCCCTTAACCAGAACACTCCAGAGCCAGGAGATGTTGTAGGGGTGCCATCTTACCAACACTAGTGCACACTCATGTCCAGACACTTTGGAATTCCAACCAAGTAAATAACAGCAATATGGTACCCGGATCTCGTAAGTAGTGAGGTGTATCTGGAAAGATAAGCAGTTCTTTAAAATGTTACCCTATGAAGTACCTCCAACTTTTAATATCTTTTAGAGGAAAGTAATGTATGTAAAGTATTAATCTAAATATCACTTCCAATAACATAATACTTTTGGTAAGGCATCCGATAACATCGAAATTTAAGAATTACTGCTATGCAATTTACGTAATTCCTATAATATGGTAGCATATAATTTACTGTTATATAATTTACTATTAGTTTGCTGATTTTTTTAACTTTTGTCCTAAAATTGTTTTCTATATATATATAAACTCTAAAAGTTGTTCCATTGTAATTTGTTTCTTTTTATAATGCTTTGAATCTCCAGAAAAAGGTCTTTTTTATGACAGTCTTTTGCAATAATATATTGATTAGTTACTCTATCATTTAAAAAAAAATTTTATTGAGGTCATAATGGTTTATAACATTGTGAGATTCCAGTTGTACATTATTATTTGTCGGTCACCATATAAATGTGCCCCTTCACCCCTTGTGCCCACCCCCCAACTCCCTTCCCCCTGGTAACCACCAAACTGTTCTCTCTGTCCATGTATTAGTTGATATTCCACATATGAGTGAAGTCATACAGTGTTTGTCTTTCTCTATCTGGCTTAGTTCACGTAACATAATACCCTCCAGGCCCATCCATGTTGTTGCAAATGGGACGATTTTGTCTTGTTTTATGGCTGAGTAGTATTCCATTGTATATATATACCACATCTTCTTTATCCAGTCATCTGTTGACGGACACTTGGGTTGCTTCCACATCTTAGCTATAGTGAATAATGCTGCGATGATCATAGGGGTGCATAAGCCTCTTTGGATTGTTGATTTGAGGTTTGTTGGGTAGATACTCAGTAGTGGGATAGCTGGATCATAAGGTATTCCTGTTTTTAATTTTTTGTGTGTTTGAGGAAGATCAGCCCTGAGCTAACATCCATGACTATCTTCCTCCACTTTATGTGGGACGCCGCTACAGCACGGCCTGACAAACAGTGTGTCACTGCACGCCCGGGACCCAGACCTGGGCCACCAGCGACAGAGTAAGTGCACTTAACTGCTACACCATGGGGCCAGCCCTGTTTATAATTTTTTGAGGAATCTCCATACTGTTTTCCATAGAGGCTGCACCAATTTGCATTCCCACCAGTAGTGGATTAGGGTTCCCATTTCTCCACAGCTCCTCCAACATTTGTTGCTTTTTGTCTTGGTGATTATAGCCGTTCTAACGAGTGTAAGATGATACCTTGTTGTGGTTTTAATTTGAATTTCCCTGATGATTAGTGATGTTGAGCATCCTTTCATGTGCCTGTTGGTCATCTGTATATCTTCTTTGGTGAAGTGTCTGTTCATTTCCTGTGCCCATTTTTTGATTGGGTTGTTTGTTTTTTTGTTATTCAGTTGTGAGTGTTCTTTATATATTATGGAGATTAATCCCTTGTCAGATTTATGGTTTGCAAGTATTTTTTCCCAGCTGGTGGTTTCCCTATTCATTTTGATCCTGGTTTCATTTGCCTTGTAGAAGCTCTCTAATCTGATGAAGTCCCACTTTTTTATTTTTTCTTTTGTTTCTCTTGTCTGAGTAGACATGAAATTCAAAAACATCCCTTTATGGCTGATGATGAGTAGTGTACTACCTATATTTTCCTCCAGGAGTTTTATAGTTTCAGGTCTCACCTTCAGGTCTTTGATCCATTTTGAGTTAATTTTTTTGTATGGCAAAAGAAGATAGTCTACTTTCATTCTTTTCATGTGGCTGTCCAGTTTTCCCAGCACCATTTATTGAAAAGAGTTTCCTTTCTCCACTGTATGTCCTTAGCTCCTTTGTCAAAGATTAGCTGCCTGTAGATATGAGGTTTTATTTCGGGATTTTCAATTCTGTTCCATTGATCTGTGTGTCTGTTTTTGTACCAGTACCATGCTGTTTTAATTACTATCACTTTGTAGTATGTTTTGAAGTCAGGGATTGTGAGGCCTCCAGCCTTGTTCTTCTTTTTCAGGATTGCTTTAGCTATACGAGATCTTTTGTTGCCCCATATGAATGCTACTATTCTTTGTTTTATTTCTGTGAAGAATGTCCTTGGGATTCTGATTTGGGATTGCATTGAATCTGTAGATGACTTTAGGTAGTATGGACATTTTAACAATGTTTATTCTTCCAATCCAAGTGCATGAAATCTTTTTCCATTTCTTTATGTCATCATTGATTTCACTCAGTAATGTCTTATAGTTTTCCTTGTATAGGTCTTTCACTTCCTTGGTTAAATTTACTCGTAGATATTTTATTCTTTTTGTTGCATTTGTAAATGGAATTGTCTTCCTGAGTTCTCTTTCTGTTAGTTCATTGTTGGTATATAGAAATGCAACCGAGTTCTGTAAGTTGATTTTATACCCTGCCACTTGGCTGTAGTTGTTGATTATTTCTAATAGTTTTCCAATGGATTCTTTAGGGTTTTCTGTATATAAGATCACGTCATCTGCAAACAGTGAGAGTTTCACTTCTTCATTGCCTATTTGGATTCCTTTTATTCCTTTTTCTTGCCTAATTGCTCCGGCCAGAACCTCCAGTACTGTGTTGAATAAGAGTGGTAAGAGTGGGCTCCCTTGGCTTGTCCCTGTTTTCAGTTTTTCCCCATTGAGTATGATGTTGGCTGTGGGTTTGTCATATATGGCCTTTATTATGTTAAGGTACTTTCCTTCTATACCCATTTTGTTGAGAGTTTTTATCATAAGTGCATGTTGGATCATGTCAAAAGCCTTCTCTGTATCTATTGAGATGATCATATAGTTTTTATTCCTCGTTTTGTTAATGTGGTGTATCACATTGATTGATTTGTGGATGTTGAACCATCCCTGTGTCCCTGGTATAAATCCCACTTGATCATGGTGTATGATCTTTTTAATGTATTGCTGGATTCTGATTGCCAATGTTTTGCCAATGTTTGTTTGTGTTCATCAGCGATGTTGGCCTGTAATTTTCCTTCTTTGTATTGTCCTTGCCTGGCTTTGGTATCAGAGTGATGTTGGCCTCGTAGAATGTGTTGGGAAGTATTCCATCTTCCTCTATTTTTTGGAATAGTTTGAGAAGGATAAGTATCAAGTCTTCTTTGAATGTTTGGTAAAATTCTCTAGAGAAGCCATCTGGTCCTGGACTTTTATTTTTTGGGAGGTTTTTGATTACTGTTTCAATCTCTTTACTTGTGATTGGTCTATTCAGGTTCCCTATTTCTTCTTGATTCAGTTTTGGAAGGTTGTATGAGTCTAGCAATTTATCCATTTCTTCTAGATTCTCCAATTTGTTGGCATATAGTTTTTCATAGTATTCTGTTATAATCTTTTGTATTTCTGTGGTATCTGTTGTAATTTCTCCTTTTTCATTTCTAATTTTATTTATTTGAGCCTTCTCTCTTTATTTCTTGGTGAGTCTGGCTAAGGGTTTGTCAATTTTGTTTATCTTCTCAAAGAACCAGCTCTTTGTTTCATTGATCCTTTCTACTGTTTTTTAAATTTCATTTTCATTTATTTATGTTCTGATTTTTATTATTTCCCCCCTTCTGCTGACTTTAGGCTTTGTTTCTTCTTATTTTTCTAATTCTGTTAGGCATAGTTTGAGGTTGCTTATTTGGGCTTTTCCTTGTTTGTTAAGGTGGGCCTGTATTGCTTTGAGTTTCCCTCTCAGGACTGCTTTTGCTGCATCCCATATGAGTTGGTACGGTGTATTTTCATTTTCATTTGTCTCCAGCTATGCTTTGATTTCTCCTTTAATTTCATCAATCATCCATTGGTGGTTTAGTAGCATATTGTTGAGTCTCCACAGCTTTGTCACTTTCCCAGTTTTTTCCTTGTAGTTGATTTCTAACTTCATGGCATTATAGTCTGAAAAGATGCTTGTTATGATTTCAATCTTCTTAAATTTATATAAGCATGCCTTGTTTCCCAACATATAGTCTATTCTTGAGACTGTTCCATGCACACTTGAGAAGAATGTGTAATCTGCTGTGTTTGGATGGAGTGCTCTGTATATGTCTATTAAATCAATCTCATTTAGATTTTGTTTGGGTCCATTATTTCCTTATTTATTTTCTGTCTGGGTTATCTGTCCATTGATGAGAGTGGGGTGTTAAGATCCCCTGCTACTATTGTGTTGTTGTTAATATCTCCTTTTAGGTTTGTCAATAGTTGCTTTATGTACCTTGGTGTTCCTGTATTGGGTGCATATATATTTAAAAGTGATACGTCTTCTTGGTGGAGTGTCCCTTTTATCATTATATATTGCCCCTCTTTGTCTCTCATTACCTGTTTTATCTTGAAGTCAACTTCGTCTGATATGAGTATGGCAACACCTGCTTTCTTTTGTTTGCCATTAGCTTGGAGTATTGTCTTCCATCCTTTCACTCTGAGCCTGTGTTTGTCTTTAGAGCTGAGATGTGTTTCCTGGAGGCAGCATATTATTGGGTCTTGTTTTTTAATACATCCCACCACTCTGTGTCTTTTGATTGGAGAGTTCAGTCCATTTACATTTAGGGTACTTATTGATATATGGGGGCTTATTGTTATTTTATCGCTCTTTTTCTGGTTCTTTTGCATTTCTTTTGTTTCTTGTCCCATGTGTTTCAGACTACCAATTTAGTTTGGTAGTTCTGTAAGGGAGTTCCCTTAGTTTTCTCTTTCTTTATCATGTGTGATTCTGTTCTGGTTATTTGATCAGTGGTTACCATGAGGTTCGTATAAAAAGTATCTTGTATGTGATAGTCCATTTTTTGATGGACTCTTATTCTCTTAGACTAAGTTGATTCGATCCCTTTCCTCTTCCCTTTCTAAGTTATTGCTGTCATATCTTATTCCTTCCTGTGTTGTGAGTTTGTGTTTAACATGATGAGGTTTTATTCATGCTTGGTGCTTACCTTCCCTTGATCTTTTTCTTGTGTGTGTGAGGAAGATAGGCCCTGAGCTAGCATCTGCCAATCTTCTTTTTTTTTCTTTTTTTGTTGAGGAAGACTGGCCCTGGGTTAACATCCATGCCCATCTTCCTCCACTTTACGTGGGACGCCTGCCACAGGCCACATGACCTGACAAGTGGTGCGTGGGTGTGCGCCTGGGATCCAAACTGGCAAGCCCCGAGTCACTGCACTGGAGCACGTGCATTTAACCACTTGCGCCACTGGGCCAGCCCCTGATCTTTGGTTTTATATTGAAGTGTTTGCTAATCTATTTTGATAGGGCCGGCCCTGTGGCTTAGCGGTTGAGTGCTCGCGCTCCGATGCTGGCTGCCTGGGTTTGGATCCTGGGCGCACACCGACGCACCGCTTCTCCGGCCATGCTGAGGCCGTGTCCCACATACAGCAACTAGAAGGATGTGCAACTATGACATACAACTATCTACTGGGGCTTTGGGGGAACAATAAATAAATAAAATTATAATCTATTTTGATAGAGGACTGCAATTTTTCTGGTTTTGTTGACCTATTTTCCTCCTTGTTCAAAACTTTGAATCCCCTTTCTCTTTTTTTCCTCAGGTATGCGGGCCTTCTTGAACACTTCTTGTAGTGGGGGTCTTGTGGCAATGAACTCCCTTAGCTTTTGTTTATCTGGGATAGTTATTATTTCTCCATCATATCTGAAGGATATTTTTGATGGATAGAGTATTCTTGGCTGAAAGTTTTTGTCCCTCACAATTTTGAATATATCGTTCCACTCTCTCCTAGCTTGTAAAGTTTCTGTCAAGAAATCAGCTGAGATCCTGATAGGAAATCCTTTGTATGTTATTTATTTATTTATTTTTGTCAGGCTGCCCTTAATATTTTTTCTTTGTCATTGACTTTTGCCACCTTTACTACTATATGCCTTGGAGAGGGTATTTTTGTGTTGATATATTTAGGAGATCTATTGATTTCATTCACTGGTATTTACAGCTCTTTCCCCAGGTTTGGGAAGTTCTCAGATATTATTTCTTTGAACAAGTTCTCTGCTCCTTTTTCCCTCTCTTCTCC